>NC_083105.1:94372500-94675996 GCF_949774975.1 Lagenorhynchus albirostris
CCAATTTCCTAATCTGCAATGTTGGGGAAATAATAGTACTTTCCTCCTAGGGTTACTGTGAAGGTTAAATGTGATAAAGCAAATAGGGCACTTATGATGCTTACCAGCTCATACCCAGCCCTCAATAAGTATAAGTTATTATTATTTCTCTCCTACCAAATTCTGCTTCATCGTAATAATATTTTTATTAAAACTATTGCAAAAATACATACATCTGTCTACAGATACATACATACATGTGCCTACAGCACACACGCGCGTGCGCACACACACACACTGAACATTATTCAATCATAATACCTAATAAATTGCAAAGGAAAGTGTCTCATACCACATCAAAGTCTTTAGATAAAGGAAAATACCTAATAATCTGTGCTTTAAAATGCTGCATTTATGCCATGCTCTTGAAGTAGCTGGGTTCAGTTCTTGGTAGCAGAACCAACCCAACCAGGGGAGGGAGAGAGTCTAGCCCTTAACACTGTACACAGTGCTTTTAAGTGCCTGACAGGCTCTTTTAATCCACTCTGCAGTACTGTGAGGTGACATTATTACCCCAACTTTGCAGGTGTAGAAACTGAGGGCTGTAACCTTCTGACCAGATGTCCTCTGATTTCCAAATGCTCTTGCTACGTGACGCCAGGGAGAATTAGGCCCCATTTCATTGTACCTAGTTTAGTAACTAAAATAGATGATTAGCTCTAATATCAAGAACAGTTTTGTTAATCATTCAACAGTTGTTAAGCCATCCTTGGGTGTGGTGAGAGAGGAAAAGGCTAAAGAAAAATAGATCTTTGCCCTTTTAAGAGCTTCGTCTGTAATAAAGGGACATACCTATGAGCAGCAAAAATACTCAGGGACTCTTACAAAGCAACATAGTTTCCCATGAATTGTAAGCTGCATGCTACTTCATATTTTAATATCTCTGGATGCTGTAAAATCAATTGAACATCACAGTTTACTTGTTAGCAGTTGTTTGCTATCTTAATAGCACATAAAATAACATGCCTCTTATAATCAATAGCCTCTTATATAAGAGCCAAGAAAATATAAAATAATTAAATGGCCATTTCTTTAACAGCAATCAACAAATATTTGCCAAAAAGTAAATCGTTTTATCCGTAGGTAATAAAGTTAATATCTGTTACCACAAAACTGGAGGTCATCAGTATCACCATTATTGATTCCTACTGTCTGGCTCAGGTTCAAGGTCTTCTTTCCCAAGAGGCAGGCACAGCAAGAGGCTCCTCAGCGTTGGGTCAGAGCAGCCTGCACAAATTAGGCTAACAATTAGTTTAACAAATTCAGATGACAGTGTAACCAGTGGGGAAATGTGCAAAAAGAACCCTCATGTGGACAGAACATTTGAATAAACAAAATGGTACAATGAGTTCAGACAGAAAGAGCGCATTGTTCCTGGAAACACAGTGAAAGTTGTATTTTCAGAGAAGTCGAATTTCAAGGGGTGACTTAGAAGGGGAGGACATCCTTATGGAGGCGACAGCGTGGCACAGTGGCAGAATTCAGAGGGTGTATGGAGATCTGTAAAAGTCTGGGTGACAGGGGGGCCACAAAAGCATGATGGACACTGAACCACAGTCACAGACTCAAATCCTGACCAAACCTCACACTGGTTTTTGACCTTGGGAAAGTCACTTTATTCTTTTAAAGTCACTTTACTGGGAAAGTCATAATTATGTTGAGTTTCGGTTCCTCCTTTGTAAAATGACTATAAAATACTTACTTTTGTGCTGTGAGGAGGAGAGGGAATATTTGTAAAGTATTTGGCAGGGAGAGCAGACAATAAATGGTAATAAAATTGGTTAGAAGATTTTGAACAGAAGAAGTGAATGAGCAAAGCTATGATTTGGGAAATTAACGTAGAATCTGTGATTAAAACGGGCTGGAGAAAGTGCTAAGTAGAAAACTAGTTAAGATGCTTTTTCAATCGTCTGGATGAGAGGTGGCAGGGGCGGAGGGCAAAATAGGATATCTGTCGGTGGAGATGCAGCAGCCAGGGGTCCCTAAGGGCGGCGGCTGCAAAGCCTGTGAACCTGATATAACACCTGCCTGGGGACAGGGCCTGAGGGTGGAGGCCCGGCAAAGCACGCGAGGAATCCGAAAGTTCTGCAGTTTAGCGCCCAGGTACCTGAGAGAGGACACGGCGGGGGCGGTCTGGGAGGGTTGGCAGAGGGGTGTTCACCACCGCTGCCTAAATCCCACACCGGGGCGCATCTGTTTCAGGCCGCCAGGGAAGAGATCAGAGTCAGTACGGGAGGCAGGGCGAGCAGAGGTCGACCGGCTTTCCCACCGATCCGCGCCCCCGGCGGGCTGCCGCAAGGAGGCAGAGCGCGGCCCCGGCTCCGTCCCTCCCGCCGAGTCCCACCTCCCCGAGCGCGTTCCGAGGGGCGGAGCCCGAGGCGCCCCGCCCACCCACCCCGCGCTCGCCTCGCCCATTCGACACGCTACACCCTCCCCGATCGCCACGCCCTCCCCCCCACCCACTCCGGGTAAACCAGCTGACGCCAGCCGCGGCCACCCAGCTTCTACCCGTGCATCCAGAGCGCCGCGGCGACACCATGTTGGGCATGATCAAGAACTCGCTGTTTGGGAGCGTAGAGACTTGGCCTTGGCAGATCCTGAGCAAAGGGGGCAAGGTAGGCCCACAGGGCTGCCGGGGACCGGAAGGGCGGCCCGCGCCCACCGCACCCTGTTCGCGGCTGGAGCGTGGACAGGTGGGGCAGGAACGTGCCCGGGATTGTGCGTTCTGGCGTCTGCCGTGGCCACGGCCCTCCGATGCCCAGCGCTTGGACTGGGAAGGAGGGGAGTAGGAGGTCGGGTGCAGCGGGGCGGAGGGCTCTGCTGGGAGGAGGGGAGACAATGAGGCAGGATGGGTTTGAGGGGAGAATCCCAGCTTACCGAGATGGACTGCGCCTCTTGAGTGCATTCGTCCATTTAAACATTCCAAACTTTATGAATATTTGTTCGCTGAGAGGCCGTCGGTTGCAGGAAAGACTGGAAAAGTGCTTGTCCTTGAGAAACTCCCAAACCGTCCTTGGTGGAGAACTGAATATAAAAGAACAAGATCTGCTCTGCGAAGGAGGTAACTGTTCAAGTCCGGGAGCGCAGGCGAAGGAGCAGTCCGTTCAGCCAACGGGTGATAGTGGGGCCTGCGCAGAGAAGGTGCCGTCAGCTAGGCCTCCGGGATGTGCAGGAATGCACAGAAACAAGAAGAGCCCGTGCAAAGGCCCAGAGCTGTCAAATGGCTTGTTGGCCTATGGGAGTTGGGAGTCCTAGAATACAGGATGAGTGAGGAGGGCATCATTGCAGTTTTCCCCCAAATTAACATTAGTGCTCACCCAGGCAAATTGGACTGCCCCCTGAAAACAAATCTGCCACTAGATGATAATCTCCTGTGGACAGGTACTTTGAGCACCTCTCGGCTGTATACTCAGCTCCCTGCCCAGTGCTTCGTCTGTTAAAGGACCGTGTTGTCTGGGGGGCCAAAGTCAGGTACCCATTACATTGATCATCACACAAAAGCCCTCAACTAGAGTCTGGACTCTTCAAGCAGCTACAGCCAGAGGCCTGTTACTTCATCTGTCTGTATCTGTTTCCTTAGCCTTACGCAGAATAAGCACTTTAGCCCTGATCAAAGGTGACCTATTCAGGTGCCTACAAGCAGCCAGGCACATAATGAAAATGAGTGACAAACTATAAGGCAGGGTGCGAACTGAGGCAAGTTGGAGACAGAGAACTCAAGTCCCCATCTGCAAAGGGTAATTCCAGGCGTTGTCATGCAGTGATGTGAACCAGGGTTGCTGGGTTTTTAAGGAAAACCAGCAATCCAGACTCTTCATGTGAAATCTCTAAATTTAAAATTTATTCATTCAACAAATAACTGTTGAGTGGGCCAGGTACTCTTATAGGCAATGGGGATAAAGCAGTGGACAAAACTGGCAAAAATCCCTGTCCTCATGGAACTTCTCTTTTAGTGACTAGTGAACAAGTAAGTCAAATATTTCATGTATCAGGTGGTGATCAGTGCTGTGATCAAAAATAAAGCAGGGGGCTTCCCTGGTGGCGCAGTGGTTGAGAGTCCGCTTGCCGATGCAGGGGACACGGGTTCGTGCCCCAGTCCGGGAAGATCCCATATGCCGCGGAGCGGCTGGGCCCTTGAGCCATGGCCGCTGAGCCTGCGCGTCCGGAGCCTGTGCTCCGCAAGGGGAGAGGCCACAATGGTGAGAGGCCCACGTACCGCAAAAATAAATAATAAATAAAAATTTTTTTAATTAAAAAATAAATAAAGCAGGGAAGGGGAGGAGGGACTAGAGAGTGTTAGGGGTGAGGCTACGGTTTTAAGTAGGACAACTGTGTCACTTTTTTTTTTGTTTGTTTGTGGTACACAGGCCTCTCACTGCCGTGGCCTCTCCCGTTGCGGAGCACAGGCTCCGGACGCGCAGGCTCAGCGGCCATGGCTCACAGACCCACACGCTCCGCGGCATGTGGGATCCTCCCGGACCGGGGCACAAACCCCTGTCCCCTGCATCGGCAGGCGGACCCTCAACCACTGCGCCACCAGGGAAGCCCTGTGTCAGTTTTAACTGTTACAAATGTTTGTAAACCCTGCGGGTCAGGTAGGCAGTAGGATCTGTCTGTGGTGGGATGTCACCTGTGTGCATACCAGTCTGTGGACTCGGCCCGACGATCTCCAGGGTCCTCGTTGGCCTTGACACTTGAGGAATCCACGTGTTACCCACAGCTTGCAGAGAACTTTCCTTTCTGTAGTAGAATTGGGCTCACTTTGTCTTTGGTGTTAACAGTTATTTGCAGTGCAGGCTGAGGGTCTGGGCTCCCACTGGGAGGCACTAGAGGGAGATAGGAGGGCTGGAAGAAGGGAGAGGCCAGGGTATTTCTCCCTCGCCTTCTCCTCCCTGTCAGGTCTCTGGAAGCAGGAGCTTCTCTGGGGCTCCAGTTCTTGCTAGCCAGGCCACCATGGTTTTGGTTCTCACCAAGTGATCCAGGTATCTGAACTCAGGTAAAAGATGACCGTCCCTCTACCTCTGTAGGGCGCTTACTAACCTCAGGGGTGCTTCACTGTCCCTGCTGGGCATCTCAGTTCTTTTATGATCTGTGAAATCAGTTCTCTGAATCAAGGTGCCTCTGTTCAGAATACTCCAGTCATTTGGTTTTCTGTTAGCCCCTTATAGTACAGTGTCACCTGCCACTGATTTGGCGTCTCCAGGGATAAATGCAGCTCCCCGATCGGCATCTTCCCTCAACATCTGATAAGAATATGGAACCATACGGGATATTGTTGCCAGGCTGAAGCAGATCGTTTAACCTGAATGAACCTCAGTTCCTGCAGCTGTAGAAGGGTATCAAAATACCTTCCCCATCCACTCCCAGAGTTGCTAGAAATATTAAATTGTTTAAGAAACATGAGAATGATGTGTAAGCTAATACACCCTACACATGTAGTAATATCGTTATGTCGGAACTCATTTCAGCTCCACTCTTACTAGCTTCGTGGTCACAGCTCACTTAACCTCTCTGATGCTAATCATGAGAGGAAATAATAATCCATGTCTTATAACATTGTTTTGAAATGTAAAGGAGAAAACCAATTATAAATTGTTCAACAAAATACCTAGCACTTGATTGTTAACTTGCCCTTAGTTTTCCAGGTAATTTGGGTTAAGTTACTTAACCTCTCAACCACTCTGAACCCTGAAATTCCTCAGCTGTAAGATGAGAATGACAGTGCCTTATGTGACAATTAATTAAACAGTTGAAGATTCTTGTAATCTTTTTTTAAAAAAATATACAAATTCAGGGTGTTGTTATTGTGAAGAGAGCCTCTTTCTGAAATGATCTCTCTCTTCCTGGAAAGAGCCTGGGTCAGAAACCATTGTTCACTTTCCTGGGTGAATGAATATATTACACAGGATGCCCCACGTAGCTCAAAGTCAGACTCAACCAGATGTTCAGGGCTGATTCCAGGCACCTGGTGGGGAGGCCCAGGCTGCTGCAGACCTTATCAGGTCCTTCTGCATTTCTTGGGGAGGGAGGAAGATGCACAGCTCTCTCTGTGGGGTTGGGTGGGTCTTGTGGGTACTGAGAGCAGGACTGATATTAGTAATGGACATCTTTATGGGATTTGTTTCCAGCCTGTGCACATTGATTAGGACCCCACTGCCTGGCTTGGAATCCTTACCCCACCTCTTGCCACTGTATCTTGGGCACGTTACTTAACCTCTTGTTTTCATCCGAAAATGAAGATAAAAACACTTACTTCTTTACAGGGTTGTTTAAAATAATACGTGACACATAGAAAGTACTCAGTTAGGTTGATCATTATTATAATAATTATTGTTGTTTTCTTATAGTGAGAAAGCTGGCTTCCAAAATCAGCCTGTATACCAACCACAGCAGGTGGCAAGAGAAAAAAACACCCTTGCAGAGGACCTTGCGAGGCATTCTTGCAACATCTCTGTCTGGGACTTGAACTTGACCAGGGTTCCAACTGAATGTTGAAAACTTCTATTTGTGGCCACTGGCTGAAATCCTCATCTAGTTACTGACGTGGGAGCACAAGCTAGCTGAACGTGGGGTGAGGGAAGGCCATTATGCCATTATTTTGTTACACGTAACAAGGAAATGCACTCAAGATGTTAAATTTGAAGAATCACATGTGCTAACAGTGTTAACTTAGGTGCTTTGTTTTCTGCAGAAATAGAGCTCTATTTAAATTCAGCTCCCTGGAAAATCAGAATAGTTGGATAATATCCATCTCTCAAAGCTAAATTTTCATAGTGATGCAGTGGTTCAAATGAGAAGTTACAGACATAGATGCTGTGAAAACAGGCAGTACCTGTTGGAGAACCATCTTCAGACAATGTGGCACAACCTTCCTCCAGGATGGATATATATAGTTAGGCTAGGTTCTCATCTCTCCAGCCAGCTATGGCTACCATATTCCTTTTCATTAGAGTAAAGCCAGGCTTCACTCCACCGCCTCCTTTCCCACAAATCCTTATAGAGGGCCTACTATATATATGTGTAAGACGTGGTCTTAGATGCTGGGAGATACAGCGGTACACAATACAGACAGGCCATGACCCCATGGGGCTTACGATTGCAGTTGGAGATTAAACACACTATTATTCCATTACAATTTCCATTGTAATTATATTCCACTATAATTCCATTGTAATTATAATTACAATATACTATGTTGTGAAAATACAAGGGCCTATAAAAATATCATGGGGAACCTGTTTTAAACTGGGATCCTCTCTGAGGAAGTGACTTTTAGGTTGCGACCTGTTGGGTGAGTAGGGATTCATTGGGCAGAGACAGGAAAGGAATCCCCCAGGCAGAGGAAGAGGCAGGTACGGAGGCCCTGAGGCAGGAATGACCGTGGCATTGAAGCAAATAGCAGAAGGCCAGTGAGGAGGTGCTCTGGGTATGGCCGGCAAAGTAGGAAGAAGCTCAGTGGTGCCTGGACCATCACAGATAAGTTAAGAACTTGGTGAATGACAGCGTTTAGGCGGAGGATTAATTAATGTGATTAATTTATATAGAATGCTCTGTGTATGTTCCCTGGGCAACACAGCCTCATTCACAGCTTTGGTTGCCCTTTATGCTGATACATCCTAACTGAGCCAGGCCCCTGCTGAGTCCAGACCCATGTGTCCAACTGTACAATGGACAGTTTGCTCATCTGTAACAGGAGACAGATAAACCAGTGGATTTGTAAGCGCCCTTCCAGCTCTAGTGTCACCTGTCTTTGAAGTTCATAGGAAGGCAAGATCATTCAGGAAGAAGAGGTAGAGTTAAGCTCAGCCTTAAAGGATGGTAGACTTATCATGGGGGCTGGGCTCCCGGAATCAAACTGGATTCCTTTCTCTGCAGCCGTTCCTTTCTGGCCGTGGACTTTTCTGCCTCGGGGAACAAGCTGAGAACATGCTCACTCAAGACTCAGACACACCTGCAAAACCCTATATTTAGATTACAAAAGTAGGTTGAATTAATTTGGGGTAGATGAAACGAACTTGCTGTCAGATCACCATCATTGGACTAATGGTTCCAAAATCCAACTCCCTGTGAGAGCCTTCAGACGTTCGGAAATCCGGGTCCTGCCAGAGTCTCTGGCCTCCTTTCTTGCCATGCCCTGCTGGGCCGTTCTTGCTCCAGTGGCAGTGAATTACTTATATTTTTCACCGTCATCATAAAGTTCTTCAGCTCTTTGCTTTTACTCCTAGGGTGCCCGCTACCTGAAATTGCCCTCCCTGAACTATCAGAGCATTTGCTACATCATATAATGATTATGTAATGCTTCTCACCATCCAATGAGACTGCCCGTATCATATTAGTCTCCAAATCTGTAGCACCTGGCAGAGGTTTTCAGTAGATGTTTATTCGATGAATCAATGCATCGGTGACTGAATGTCCAGTTGGATAATCTGTAAGCACCTCAGATTCAGCTTGGCCTACCCAAACTTGTAAACAGACACCCATGTCCCCCAAACTAACCTAGGTGGTCCTCTCCCATGCTCCCACACTGCCCTGGAGCGCCTCTCCCCTTAAACATATCGTCAGGTTATAACCTGTTTTCCTGGCTACTTCTATTAGACCATGCCTCCTGATGTCAGGGACCATGTCTTTCATCTCTTTAGTTGTTGGTTGAATGAATAAAGGAAGGAAAGAAAACAAAGGAGAGCGCCAGCCAGCTCTTTCTCCCGTGAGAATTGGTCATTGGTTTCTTCATTTGTAAGAGAAGGAGCTGCACTGAATGACTTTTGATGGCCCTGTTCTGAGTGTGATGCGAACCTACAAATGTCTGTCAGAAATAACTACCTCAGTAGCTACAGAAAGAGGTTAAAAAATACCCAATTCATCCCCTGTGGAGCACAGAGCCTTGTGGCAAGCATTAGACCAGAGTCTGGGGATTTGAATTCTGGTTCCAGCTTCACCACTCAGCAGCTGTGTGGTCTTGGGCAACTCAGTCTCTCTGGTTCTTCATTTCCTCTTTGGTAAAATGAGTTTGATTGGGGGAACCTTGAAACCTCTTTCAGGCTGAAATTCTGTGACTCACAGAGTGACATTTCTGGAATTTAAAACATTTTAAGTGGCAAGACTTAGTGGGACCTCCAAAGAAGGCTGGGTCTGGTCTCTGCTATGACAGAAGGAGCCAGAAAGAGCAAGATACCCCGAGTTTACATAACACAGTTTGCTACTGAAGGCTCTTTGGAAGTGGCAGACTCACTAAGGGGAGGGCCTCACAGCAGTCCTCAGAATTAGCAGGCACAGTGCCCCAAAGTCGAGGCCAGTTTGTGGCCTCTTGATTCTTGGTCTGGTGCAATTTCCCCTGCCCCATGTGGAGGGAAGTATATGAAATTGGCACTCAGCGTTTATGTTCAGATTTCCCTGACCCTTTCTCACTACTCGCCTTCAATTTTGCATTACAAAAACAATAGGTGTTTTTGCATTCTAGGTATAAGTTTATAATATTAAGTGTACTTTTTCAGACAGTATAGGCCACTCACAGTCCTACCCTCCTCTAGAGATTCATTATATCCCCTTGGAAGTTGAATCTTCAGTCTAAGATGTTGTAGGAAGGCCTGTTTGACCAGCCCAGGGCAGCCAGGTCCTCTATCATGTGTCTATTTTTTACAATCATTAGTAAGAGAGGCACCTCCTTAATCAATAAATAAATATCTTTTGAGCATCTAACATGTAAAGCTCTGGGATATAGTTTCTGTCCACAAAGACGTAGCAGATTTTTCAAACTGTACTGGTGTTCCATTACCAGATAGTAAAATTAATATAGATCAAGGTTTTTTTTCTTTTAGTGGACTAGACTAAAATTCACTTGAGTGGAGCAGAATAGAAATAAACAGGATAGAAAGAAAAGGCATGTCGCTATGGAGAACAGTATGGAGGTTCCTTTAAAAACTAAAGATAGAGCTACTATGTGATCCTGAAATCCTACTGCTGGGCATATATCCAGAAAAAAACATAATTCGAAAAGATACATGCACCCCAATGTTCACTGCAGCACTATTTACAATAGCCGAGACATGGAAGCAACCTAAATGTCCATTGACAGCTGAATGGATAAATGAGGTGTAGTGTCTATACACAATGGAACATTACTCAGCCATAAAAAAGAATGAAACAATGCCATTTGCAGCAACGTGAATGGACCTAGAGATTATCATACTAAGTGAAGTAAGTCAGACAAAGATATACATCATATGATATCGCTTATATGTGGAATCTTTAAAAAAATGATACAAATGAACTTATATACAAAACAGAAATAGATCCATGGGCATGGAAAACAAACTTATGATTACCAAAGGGTAAGGTGGGGGGAGGGATAAATTAGGAGTTTGGGATTAACATATACACACTACTATATGTATTAAATAGATAACCAACAAGGACCTACTATATAGCACAGGGAACTATACCCAATATTTTGTAATAACTTATAAGGGAACAGAATCTGAAAAAGAATATATATATATATATATATATATATATATATATATATATATATATATATATATATATATATATATATATCTGAACCACTTTGTTGTACTAACACAACATTGTAAATCAACTATACTTCAATTTAAAAGAAAAGACATGTATAATCATGCATCCGGTCCATACAGGTAAAGTGTTATTTTGTGAAACTTTGCTTCAAACGTGTATATTCATGATAGGGTGTGGTGTAAAAATGTATTTCTTGTTATGGATTGTGGTTTTTTTTAAAAGTTTGAAAGTGCTGCCTTACAGTATGTTCAGGAATACAAAATTTTTTCATATGAGACATCAAATGGTGAAGAAGAGGAAGAGGGGTGAAAGAGAGCTGTGTGGGTCTATAGGGAAAGGGTAATGACCTTAGGGCAGAGACTCAACACAGAGAGGGGATCACTGCCAAGGAGGAAGGGTTTGGGGGGGAAGTGACAGTGCAGCTGGTCATTGAGGGGCAGATTGGGAAGAGGAATTGCATCTGGGAGTACAGTGTGAAAAGAACTACTCTGATTCTTCTTGAATTGCAGCCCTTCTACTAGATTGAGGCTAATCTTGGGGCCATAGAGTTTTGTGGGATGGTTGCTGTATTTCTTTGTTTCCTCCTTCGCAATTTTCTCTTCTCTTTTCCTGGGTCTCCTATTATTCAGAGGTTGGATCTCTTGGCTTGATCCTTTGATTTTCTTTTCTATTTTCTACTTCTTTGCCTTTTTACTTGACTTTCTAGAATATTTCCTTCAATTTTCTCTTCCAGCCTTTCCACTGAATTTTTCCTGTTATATTTTTAATTTCCCAGAGCTCTTTGATCTCAGAACAGTCTATTTTTATAGCATACTGGGGATGTTCTCGGTGGTTTGGGTTGTAATATCTTCTATTATTTCTCTGTGAATATTGATTATATGAAGTTTTTTCTGCTGTCTCTACATCTGTAAGAAATCTCAGAATCTGTTTGTCGTGGCCCTTCATTCTCTGGCCTGTCTCTTCCCTGTCACCATCGTTGGGCTCTTTATGGAAGGTTCCTTAGCAGTGTGTGCCTCTGGTAACTGGACTTTCACTGTTTCTAGAGTCATCACAGGTTGCTACTTTCTATCTCTTAAGTGCTGCATATTCTCTGCCTCTAGGGAGAGGTCTCCTATGAGGAGAGGGCCTGTGAAGGTGGGAAGTTTGCCACAGTGGAAGTGACTGATAAGCCTGTGGATGAGGCTCTACGGGAAGCAATGCCCAAAGTCGTGAAGTATGTGGGAGGCTCCAATGACAAGGGTGAGTATCCCTGAAGGATTGGCTCTGGTCTCATAGGCCAGGGCTGCATAGTCTCACGTCATCAATGGAAAACACAGGGAGGGACCACAAGGCACCTGTCACTACCTGTTTCAGTGGCACGTGAACTTGCTGTGCTCCGTGGGCAGGGAGGCTCTGGGGAGACCCACTGACTTCATGCCAGTCTCCCCCGACTTTGTGGGATCCCCGCTCAGTAGCACTGAGTTCATGCTTCTCTTCCAGGTGTGGAGACACAACGCTGATTGTTTGTTTCTTTGTTATTTTTTAACCCTACAGTGCTTATCATGTCTTTGGGTTAGTGGACTGGGTAAGGTGTGCCCACGATAAGCCAGGCCACAGAACAAGGCCAGCTTCTGACATGAGACCTCTGCCCCCAAGCTGGAAATCTCCAGAGTCAGCCCCCTGGTAGCTCAGATTGTGTGGGGATACCGAGGATCAGTGAGTGATGATTATGGAGGGTCCATGGCTCTGTTCCGGCAAATAAAGAGCCTGAGAATTCTTAGGCTGCTCCCCTCTTAAAGTCTTGGCAGTCCAGGGGAATTCCCTGACGGTCCAGTGGTTAGGACTCAGCGCTCTCACTGCCGGGGGCCCAGGTTTGATCCCTGGTCGGGGAACTAAGATCCTACAAGCCGTGTGGCATGGCCTAAAAATAATAAACAAACAAACAAATAAATAAATAAAAAGACTTGGCAGTCTGTGCTGGCTGCCTCCCTGTTTTTAAAATGAGAGGCCTGAAGTTTCAGTGTGCCTATTAGTATGTAAACCACATTTAAATACGAATTGAACTCTTTAGGTCTCTAATTTGTCCTGCACTTTGGAATCAGTGCAAACCCAAAATGGGTCAAAACACAAGGTGAAAAAAGAGACAATGTGTTGAATTTTTAGGATATATCTCAAGTTGATAATTGAGAAAGTTAGAAACTAGTATTAACCTTAGTAACACTTACTAGAACCAAAGTAATCAGGCTTTGGACATAAGTTGACCAGTAGGAGGTCAAGAAGAAATCTTTTCCTTCTTAGCACTGTCATAACATTTTCTTTAGAAGAAAATATGTGTAAAAATTATAAACTCATTAAAAAATTTTGAAAATAACAAAAGAGCACCCCTAATCCATCTTTTCTAATATAATCATTGTCGTCTTCAAATGTATTTTTTAGGGCTTTTTAATAGGTTTTTAAAATGTAATCATAGTGTTTGTGCAATACATCCTGCTTCTGTCACTTATTTCATAATTATTTTACACTGTAGCTAAATAGTCCTAAGCATAACTATTAATAGATAAATCAAATTGCATCATGTGCCTATCACTTACTTAGACATATTCCTATTTTGAACATTTATGTGAATCCCAATTTTTCACAATTATAAATTCTGCTGCAAGGAAAATCCTATTACCTACAGCCTTTTCCATATCTTGGATTATTTCATTAAAATCAACAATTAGATAGGAAGTAATTAGATACTGATATATTTACAGTCTTAAATATATATTACCAAATAATTTTTTCCAGACGAGTTGAATCACTATGCTCTTACCTCCAATATATACAAATAAGAGGCGTTTTGTCTGTGTCTGATGATATGTTTTCATGCCTGAAATACTTATTATGAATTTCAAGAACAACAAATATTGTCTTGGAAGAAGAATGAGACCACCAGATGGTCCATGGGCCTGAGCAGGTTCTGTCTCTAACACCCACATCCATCTGTGGGGTTTTGTGTTTTCAGGAATCGGGATGGGGATGACAGTTCCTATTTCCTTTGCCGTATTCCCCAGTGCCGATGGGTCCCTACAGAAGAAATTAAAAGTCTGGTTCCGGATTCCAAATGAGTTTCAAAGCGACCCACCAGCTCCCAGCGATGACAGCATTAAGATCGAAGACAGGGAAGGCATCACTGTCTATTCCACGTAAGGAAACTATTCTTTAGGCATACACGGGTAGGACTTGAATCATCTGCAGTGAGCATTTGCATTTTCTTTTTCCAGTTTTGAGATGGAATTGACATATAATATTGCATTAGTTTAAAATACAACATAATGCTTTGATATATGTTTATCTTATGAAATGATTACCACCATTTAGTTAACATCGTTCATCAAACAAAGTTACAAATTTTTTTCCTGAGATGAGAAATTTTTTTTTTTTTTTTTACAAATTTATTTATTTATTTGGCTGCATTAGGTCTTCGTTGCTGCACGCAGGCTTTGTCTAGTTGCGACGAGCAGGGGCTACTCTTCATTGCGATGCGCAGGCTTCTCATTGCAGTGGCTTCTCTTGTTGCAGAGCATGGGCTCTAGAGCACAGGCTCAGTAGTTGTGGTGCATGGGCTTAGTTGCTCCCTGACATGTGGGATCTTCCCTGACCAGGGCTCGAACCCGTGTCCCCTGCATTGGCAGGTGGATTTTTAACCACTGCGCTACCAGGGAAATCCCCATGAGAAATTTTAAGATCCACTCTCTTAGTAACTTTCAAATATATGATACAATGTACAATATTGTTAACTGTGGTCACTGCTGTACATTACATCCCCAGAACTAATTTATCTTATAGCTGGATGTTTCTACCTTTTGACCACCTTTAGCTAGATCTCCCACCCTCCACCTCCCCACCCTCCGGCAATCACCAATCTGTTCTCTGTATCTGTGAGTTCAGTTGCTGTTTTTTTTAATTCCACATATGAGTGAGATTATACAGTATTTCCCTTTCTCTGACTTATTTCATTTAGCATGGTACATTCACAGTCCAGCCATGTTGCTGCAAATGGCAAGATTTCCTTCTTTTTATGGCTAAGTGATATTCCATTGTAGGTATGTACCACATCTTCTTTATCCATTCATCTGTCTATGGACGCTTATGTCATTTCTACACCTTGGCTATGGTAAATAATGCTGCAGTGAACATACGGGGGTGCTGATACCTCTTCAAGCTAGTGATTTCATTTCCTTCAGATATATACTCATAAGTGGAATTGCTAGATCATATGGTAGTTCTATTTTTAATTTTGTGAGGAACTTCCATACTGTTTTGCATAGTGGCTGCACCAATATACATTCCCACCAGCAGTGCATAAGGATTCCGTTTTCTCCTCATCCATGCCAGCCCTTGTCACTTCTTGTCTTTTTCATAATAGCCATTCTAACAAGTGTGAGGTGACATCTCATGTGGCTTCGATTTTCATTTCCCTGCTGATTAGTGGTGTTGAGCACCTTTTCATGTACCTCTTGGCCATTTGTATATCTTTTTTGGAAATATGTCTATTCAGATCCTCTGCCCACTTTTTAATCTGATTGTTTGGGTTTTTTTACTCTCGAGTTATATTATTTTTTTATATATTTTGGATATTAACCCATTACATATATACGATGTGCAAATAATTTCTCTCATTTAATATGTTGCCTTTTTATTTTGTGGATGGTTTCCTTTTTCTGTGCAGATGGTTTTTAGCTTTATGTAGTCCCACTTGTTTATTTTTGCTTCTGTTGCCTGTGTTTTCAGAGTCAAATACAAAAAAAGTCATTGCCAAGACCGATGTCAGGGAGGTTACCCTCTATGGTTTCTTCTAGGAATTTTACAGTTTCAGGTCTTATGTTCAAGTTTTTCATCCATTTTGAGTTGATTTTTGTGTATGGTGTAAGATAGTAGTCCAGTTTCAATCTTTTGCATGTGGCTATCCAGTTTTCCCAACACCATCTACTGAAGAGACTGTCCTTTCCCTATGGTACATTCTTGGCTGCTTTGTTGTAAATTAGTTGACCATGTATGCCTGGGTTTACTTCTGGACTCTCTGTTCTGTTCCACTGATCTTTGTAACTGTTTTTATGCCAATACCGTACTGTTTTGATTATGATAGCTTTGTAATATAGTTTGAAATCAGGAAATGTGATGCCTTCAGCTTTGTTCTTCTTTCTCCAGATTTCTTTGGCTATTCAGGGTGTTTTGTGGTTCCATACAAATTTTAACATTGTTTTTCTATTTCTGCAAAAAATTCCATTGAAATTTTAATAAGGGTTGCATTAAACCTACAGATTGCTTTGGGTAATATGAACATTTGAACAATATTAATTCTTCTAATCCATGAGCGTGGAATATCTTTCCATTTATTTGTGTCTTCTCCATATTTTCCATTAATGTCTTTAATAGTTTTCGGTGTAAAGATCTTTCACCTCCTTGGTTAAATTTATTCCTAGGTATTTTGTTCTTTCTGATGCAATTGTAAATGGGATTATTTCTTTTTTTTTTTTTTTGGCTGTACGCAGGCCTCTCATTGTTGTGGCCTGTCCCGTTGTGGAGCACAGGCTCCAGACGCGCAGGCTCAGCGGCCATGGCTCACGGGCCCAGCCACTCCGCGGCATGTGGGATCTTCCCAGACCGTGACACGAACCTGTGTCCCCTGCATCGGCAGGCGGACTCTCAACCACTGCACCACCAGGAAAGCCCGGATTATTTCTTAATTTCTCTTTCTAAATTCATATTATTGATGAATTAAGAAATACTGAGTACTGACTTTCTTCTTAAATTTCTTCAGCCTACAGCACACAAACATTTGCACTGTATCTAAGTAAACGCCTTTGCCAGTTGCCAAACTGATTTGGATATAGAGAATATCCCCTCAGCTTAAGCTGAACATCTACATTAGCCACAGCAGGGTTCTGGGAGATTCAGAGAATATCTAAGTCAGTCTGTAGTTTGGGGTCATGAATATCTGGGGAGCATAAAGGGCTAGAGATACTTCGTTTTTACCCCACACTCCCCTTGAATGCCAGAAGGGCAGGGAGCAGTTGCCAGAGCCGGACTGCTACTGCCTTAGTTATTCATGGTCTGTGGGCCTTTCAGCAGAGCACATGTGCCTCCTATTATTCTAGTCCTGTTTCCAGGGCTTTACTTGGGGTCCAGTTCCCTTGACTTTAGAGAAAAGCAGGTGCAACTGGTTGCATGATTTTATTCTTTAGGCCTCAACCTCCCTTCAGAAGCCAGGTCTCTTCTAGATAATCAGTGACTCCCCAGTTGTTAAAATCCTCCTGTGTGACAGGAGCCTCCACCTCTTCTGCTCCAGCCCTCATTCAGACTTTCCAGCCTTCACTGCAGAGGCTGCAGAGAAAGCAAACTCTATTTAAAGAATACCTAGACTATCTTTTCCCAGGGCTGGGACTAGGGTGAGGAAGCAGGTGCACCTGTTGTGCAAAATTTAAGGAGACACTCAGTCTCACAGTTGTCCAAGTGTATGTAGGGTTGGCCCTGAGAGTGAGTACCTCCTTAAATCTTGAGCCCCAGGCATCTCAGCTGTCTCATCCTAGTTCCCACTCTGTCCTCTCCTAGTTCCCACTCTATCCTCTCCATCCTCTTTCCTGCGTCTTGGGAGGCAGCCTGGTATAATATGATGAACAAGTATATTTTAGTTTGAATCCTGGATGATGCTTGGGAAGTTACTCAGCCTCTATAAGACTTGGTTTTCCCATCTTGTAAGTGCTGATAATATAATCTACCTCATAGTATTATTGTTAGAGACTATCTTTCAGTATTTACTGAGATGCTATTTATAAACTGCTTAATGTTTATAACCTGTAGTAGGTTTCAGTAATTCTTTCTCTTTGCCCCTTCTTATTTCATAAGAAATGAGGTTGACATGATTAAATCAGGTCACATAAGGCTTCAAGCAGAACGGACTAGTTTCTAATCATTTCTTTTTCCAAACCCAGGATAATAACTTGGTCCCATTTTTTTCTTTTGCCTTTAACTTTTTAGTAGGGAAATCTTCAAACTTATAGAAAGATAGAATAAGAAAATGAAACCCTATGTACCCATCATTCATCTTAAATGATAATTAACTCAAGGCCAATTTTGTGTCATGTGTATCCTCACAACTTCAACCTGGTCCCGACCCTAACTTATTTTTAGGCAAATTCCAGGCATTATATTATTTCATTCATAAATATTTTATTGTGACTACTGAAGACTTTTTAAAAATAGAAAAATAATATCTTATTATTCCTAAAATTTTAACAATTCATTACTGTTATAATAATTTTAAATATCCAGTGTTCAGTTTTCTCGTACTAGCTCATAATTTGTTCCTACAGTTTGTTTGAATCTGGCTCCAAATAAGATGCATCCATTGCAATTGGTTGGTACATCTTTTAAGCTTTTATTTATCTGTTGATTTTCTCACCACCACACGTTTTCATTTTTCCTTGCCGTTTATGGATCATTTATCCTAGTGTTTCCCACAGTCTGAATTTTGCTGGTTTCCTTCCTGTGGCATTTTAACATGTTTCTCTGTCCCTGCACTGCCTGAAATTAGTAGTCAGAACTAGAGGCATAATCAGATTCAAGTTTGAGTTCGGGGCAAGGATATTTCAAAGATGGTGTTGTGTATCTCCATCAGGGGCTCATGCTTGCCTCTGTCTTTGTGATATTAGTGACCTTAGATCACCATTTCCCAGATGCCATGTTTCCTTAGAGGTTGTCAAATGATAATATTCTCTGTTTTTCCTTCTTCATTTATTAGCCGGAGTACTTTGGTAAAGAGAAACTTCCCTTCATCTACTATTTGGTTTCCTTGAGATAGAGTTGTAGAAAAAAGGCCAGATACCTTCTGTTTAGCTTGATGCCTTCTCTTTATCAGTTTTCAGAATAATGATTTCATTTCTTAACATCCTCCAAAGGGGAGGCAGTGTTGATCTCTGGTGTTTGAGTACCGATATAAACATACGAATTCAAACATAATTGATGTGTTTCAGTTCTTTGCGGTTATTATTCTCACTGATGCTTAAACTGTCCCATCTTTGCCAGTGGGAACCTCTTCAAGTTGCTTTCTTGGTCCTTTTGACATGACCCTCATAATCTTCAGTAACTTCCTTCGTTTCTGGTAGGACAGGATATTTCAAGCGCATCCTGACATTTCTTGCTCTAGAGCTGGAATTAGCCATTTCTCCAAGGAACTCTGGTTCCTTATGGTGGGAAAGGGAATCTCTTTAAAAGCTACTATTCAAGCCAGGTCTGTCGAAGTTTCCTTTACTGCAACCTAAACAGAGAGGAGAGTGACAAAGACGGCATCTAGCATGGCTCAATGAATTTTTTTTAACCTGTTAGCATCTGATCCTAAGTTAGCATCTGTTCATTCCTCAACTAGCCACTAGGTGTCACTGCACAGTCAAGTGTGCATTTAAAAGTACCTTTCTGTGGAAGGCAGAGTTGATGACATAATAGAAGGCACAAATACTGTTTCAAATACACAGTGCATCCTTAACTCAGTCTTCCTTTTTTATGACCTTTTGAAGGGATGTCCATTGACTAGCAGTATGTATTACCAATACTGTTTAAATAAATAGAAGGCTATGAAAAATTAACGTGATCAGAGTTTTTTCAGTATTCACAAGAGGCAACAGAGTTGTCCTCACACTTCGATGAGTGGCCTCATTCCAGACTACTGTCCTCCCTCTGTGCTCTATAAAGGCCACTTAGCTTAGAGCTCAGCCTCCTCAGTGCAGTTCAACAGAGACCAACAGCAGGAGAGGTTCGATGGTGTTAACAAGACTTTCATGATCTTAATGAAATGTCTGGGTATAAAGGAAAGAGTTGGAAACAAGGAGCTCGTTGTCGGGGTGACCTGTGCTCCAAGGTCAGCTCTACCGCTTAATGGCCAGAGGACCTTTGGCATCTCACCGAGCCTCTGTGTGACTCAGTGTCCTTATCCGTGAGATGGGGGTAAGAGTAGCGCCCCAGGGCTTCCCTGGTGGCGCAGTGGTTGAGAGTCCGCCTGCCGATGCAGGGGACACGGGTTCGTGCCCCGGTCCGGGAGGATCCCACATGCTGCGGAGCGGCTGGGCCCGTGAGCCGTGGCCGCTAAGCCTGCGCGTCCGGAGCCTGTGCTCCGCAACGGGGGAGGCCGCAGCGGTGAGAGGCCCGCATACCGCACAAAAAAAAACCCAAAAACAAAAAAACAAAAAAGTTGGTAAATAAGGGGAATTCCCTGGCGAGCCAGTGATTGGGACTCTGCGCTTTCACTGCCGAGGGCGCAGGTTCAATCCCTCGTCTGGGAACTAAGATTCCACAAGCCATGCGGCCAAAAAAAGTAAAACTAAAATAAAACAAAAAGGGGGATTTGAGGGCTCTTTAAAAAATTTTTTAAATTAAAAACAGAAAAGTTGGTGAATAAGTAAATGAATGAAAGTCTCGGACCTTGCCTCCTGCTCTCCTCCCTCAAGATCTCGGCCCCTCCCGATAGCTTAAGCTGTAGCTGCCACCCTTCCATCAGTAACTCTCCTGCCTGACCTCCCTCCAGCTCCCTTAAACGTCTTACCATTCCTCAGACTCACTGTGAAGACAAAGGCGAGGCCACTTACGCATTCATTCATTCATTCATTCATTCAAAAAAAAATCACATCTTCATCACTCACTTACTCTGTGCCAGGAAGCGTTTTAGGTGCTGGAAATATAGCAGGGAACGAGCAAAGCGTCTGCCCCTTGAGGTGGGAGAAACATTATAGTGGAGAAAACAAAAAGCAAATGCCTCGAGATATTTCAGGACAGCGTCGTTCCAGAGATAAGAAGTGGTATCTGAACTGAAATTATAGGGAAGCCTATTTCTACTCAAAAATAAATACATTCGGGGGCTTCCCTGGTGGCGCAGTGGTTGAGAATCTGCCCGCTAATGCAGGGGACACGGGTTCGAGCCCTGGTCTGGGAGGATCCCACATGCCGCGGAGCAACTAGGCCCGTGAGCCACAACTACTGAGCCGGGCGCATCTGGAGCCCGTGCTCCGCAACAAGAGAGGCCGCGATAGTGAGAGGCCCGCGCACCGCGATGAAGAGTGGTCCCCGCTCGCCACACTAGAGAAAGCCCTCGCACAGAAATGAAGACCCAACACAGCAAAAATTAATTAATTAATAAACTCCTACCCCCAACATCTAAAAAAAAATTAAAATAAGTAAATAAATAAATACATTCGGGACTTCCCTGGCAGTCCAGTGGTTAAGACTCCACACTTCCCATGCAGGGGGCTCAGGTTTGATCCCTGGTCGGGGAACTAAGATCCCACATGCCATGCGGCACAACCAAAACAAAAAGTAGAATAAAATAAATAAGTAAATACATGTATACATACCTTCTGGCATAATCTGTCTCAGAGTAAAATGGACAGATGATGAGGCGCTGAAGCCCTAGCCCTGGAGGAATTCGATACCATCTGAACGGATGTGCGACAATTATGCATGCAACGTTTGTCCCAAGTGGCAAGTTTGGCTGCATTTGACAAACGTTTATCGCGTACCTCTGCTATTTAAGCCCCTTCCCCTCTGAGCCAGCGATAAGATTCTGTAACTAAAACCTAATCCATCACCGTTCACTCCCCCCACAGCTGCTCAGTTGTCCCTTTAGTCTAGTACTTGGAAGGGGCTTCAGTCACTATTTCCAGGTGGGTGAACCCAGATCAACACGGTAGTGCTGCTGCCTTTTATCACAAGCTCCCTGGGCAGCATCGCCGTGTAAACCTCCTCGGGCGGCTCCCAAATCAGCATGTCCGAATGGAACTCACATTCCTTCCCACATCTGACCCCCAGTGTTCTGTCTTCCCAGAGGCCCCTCCATCCTACGCATCCCGTTCACATCCATCCTGACTCCTTCATCTTCAGCGTCAGTGTTGGCCGAGTCCTGGTCACCTCCTGGCTGTGCCTTCCCCTCGATCCGCACGGCCACGGCCCTCATCACCTCTTGCCTGAACCATTGCCGAGGCCTCCTTAGCGTTTCTCGTCCCTCCAGCTTTGCCTCTGCTGAGAGGTCCTTTTGTCTCCGCCAGCCCTAAAGCACAGGACCGATCGCACTACTGCCCCCTGCTGTTGGGCTCTGCCTGAGGCACATCCGAGGTCTGGGACCAAGGCCAAGCTAGTAATAAAATACGAAGGGGGATGGGTGGACTTTGGGTTGGGTCCCCAAATGTTTGGCCGGGCAGTGAAGCCTAGTAAAATGCCTTGTTGTGGCGCGTACTGTCCTCCACAACACAGCCCCACTCCAGGGGTCCGCCTAGCCTCAGAGCATCCCACCCACACCTCCCAAGCCCTGCCTCAAACACACACACATACGACATCTACTCCCAGACCTTCACTCACTCGCCCAGCTCCTCTCAGCCCTTCCCCAACCTCTGCTCATTGCAAGCTCTGTGAGGGCAGGAATTTTTGTCATGTTGTTCATTGCCGCCATCAGAAGAGACGCTCAAGAGATAGATAGCAGCTTGATATCACGTCCGTAGCATCCTCCCCTTCATGTTCTAAGTCAGAACCAATCCGTCCCTGTTCCCTGCCCCCAGAGCGTTCTGTGTGTACCTCCGTTCTGGTGTTTTCTCCTGCCCTGCCTAATCTTTATGTGTGTCTCTGTCCTGGCCACTACAGTGAGACCTCGCCCGGGTAGAAAGTCTTCCCCGTCGTCGTCTTTACGGCTCTATGCTCTCGAGAGCGTGTGCTTCCCGCTTGAGCGATGCTCACCTCGATAAGCCTGGTTCAATCTGACTGAATGAAATGCCACACGGTGTTAAGCTTCTTTCCTGTTGATGTGGAATTATCAGCTCTTCGGCTTACACTTCTCCTGCTTAGCACAGGGCTATATGCAGACTCTCCACAGATCTGTGCTGACCTGTTGATTGTGAAAGTTCTAGGCCACGTCGGATGGTCAGGCTCAGAGCCATTCCATCTCTCCTCTTCCTCGCTGCCTGCCTGCTCCAAGCACTCCCTGAAAGATAACACGTTCTGATTTTTCGGACCTGGGACCAAAGTCTCCGTCTGTTCACCCGCCTCAATGACACCTGCATCATCCCCCCCACACCCCAACTCTTCCAGACCTGTTTAGACAGTTCCTTTTTTTTCATCTTTATTGGAGTATAATTGCTTTACAATGGTGTGTTAGTTTCTGCTTTATAACAAAGTGAATCAGTTATACATACACATATGTTCCCCTATCTCCTTCCTCTTGCGTCTCCCTCCCACCCTCCCTATCTCACCCCTCTAGGTGGTCACAAAGCACCGAGCTGATCTCCCTGTGCTATGCGGCTGCTTCCCACTAGCTATCTACCTTACGTTTGGTAGTGTATATATGTCCATGCCACTCTCTCACTTCGGCCCAGCTTACCCTTCCCCCTCCCCATATCCTCAAGTCCATTCTCTAGTAGGTCTGTGTCTTTATTCCTGTCTTACCCCTAGGTTCTTCATGACATAGACAGTTCCTTTTGTATTTCTGGAATCCAGGGCATGTGTGTCCTTCCTTGGTTCCCATGGTAACCAAATTCTTGGGAATACTGAGCTCTGACTACAGAGCCCTGGTGGTGAGCGGCTTTGAAGAGGGAGACTTGGACACTGGTTAACAGGCTCGCTTCCTGTTTCTTTCCTTTGAGAAGCTCAGAGCGCTTTACAAGCATTCCTTAACTCACACTCAGATGTGCCCGTGGACTTGGAGAGCTGGGGGTACAGCGTGCTTATCCTCCGAGTGCTGCGTGGAAGCTGAGCCCTGGGGAACGAGGCAGCCGGAGCCGGGCCTCCTTCCCATCTTAGGGCTCTGCGCCTGGGAGGGTTTGGCTTTCTGGCTCGTTTGTGCAGTTCTGTGATGGGGGTTCGGGTCAGCTGGTTAGACTGGCAGCGGGGAGCACACGCGGATCTGTTCCGCAGCTCATCCAGCTTTGCTCGTTTCCCAGTAGAATGCTTCCTTGATGAAGCAATAGGGAAATTTTCATCCTCGTTATAAGCATCTTAGTCAGCCTGGGAAAAAATAGAAAAAGTCAAGGGTTTTTTTTTTCTTTTTTCTGGTAATGGATTTAAGAATCCCTGAACGATGACGTTCTCCGCATCACTCTCTGCCGGGTCTCCTTGGACTCAGGTGGGTCCTTCTCAGCGGCCTTTGCTGAGTCTTCATCCTCCTCCCAGCAGCGGGGGACTAGGATCTCCGAGAACAGCCTGCTGACTTTCTGTACGCTTACCACCTGGGCCCCATCGCCCTCTTCGCTCTGACCAGAGCCAGCACCTACTCACAGGTGACGCCCAAGTTTCTGTCGCTAGACCCGTCTCTTTCCCCGGTCGTATCTCTGACTCCAGTTCCTGCCCAAGTCTAGGGAGATTTCACAGTGCCCAGCACACACTTAGGGGCTCGATAATTGTTGCACGAATTCGTTTCATCGAGGTGCCTTCATAGCAATATGCCCCAAACCAGATGAAAAACCCACCCGCCCCGATTCCCTCTTCTGGTTGGTGGTGTCAGTTTCCACTCAGAGACTTAACTGGAAGCCCTGGAGAATCCTTGACTCCCTCCGCCCCACCCCCGCCCTGGCCTCTCCCTGCCCCACGCTCACCTCCCACATTTGCCTTTGTCCAGGCCTTCGTCATCTCTCTGTCAGCTGTTCCTGGCCTCCCGTGACTCCCTTCCCCTCATCTCTCCACCCCCCCACCCCAGAGGGGTCTCTCCAAAATACAGTCCGATCACGGCAGTTCCTTAACTTTAAAACCCCTTCCCGAGTCCATCTTTGCATCTAAGGTCAGGCTCAGAGTCCTTAGCGTGCCCTTCAAGGCCCTTTCCAACACGGCCCCAGTCCATCCACTTTGTTTGAATCCCCACCACTGTGCCCTTAGTAGGTGCTTCAGATTTTATTCTATGAGTGAGTGAAGATGGAGGCCAACAGACTTTGCCCTCATCTGTAGGCCTATCAACCTGAAGACAGCGACTTCCATCATTTCTCCCAGACGGTTCATTTAGCCAAGAGGTCTAATATGTGTGTTAGGTGCTCAGAATACACCAGTGGCCAAAGAGTGACAAAGATCCCTGCCCTCATGGGGCCTGTATTCTACCAGGGGCCTCAGACCATAAACAATGAATAACTTTTAGATAGTATGTTAGAAGGTGAGAAGTTCTGAAGAAAGAAAAGGATAGGAAAGGACGGAGGGAGGAAAGAAGGAAGGAAGGGAGGGAGGAAAGAAAGAAGGGAGGGAGGGAGGGAGGAAAGAAGGAAGGAAGGGAGGAAGGGAGGGAGGGAGGAAAGAAAGAAGGGAGGGGAAAGGAGGAATGGGGAAGGGGAGTGGGGTTACAAGATTGAAAGCACTTTTAGAGGAGGCCTCATTGAGAAGATGAGGTTGTTAATTGAGCCAGTTCTTCATCATTAAGCTCTCTTGCTAGTTACTTTACATCACCATTATGTCTCTCACCTCGGGCATCAGGGAACTGGAGACTGTTCTGAGCAAACTGCAAAGTAACAACAATAGCTACTGTTTGCTGTGCGTTTCCCACGTGATGGGCAGGAGGCTGAGTGAGGAGTTTGTGTTGTTTTCTCTTTTTTGATCTTTACAACAGCCTTCTGAAATTGATGCCCCCATTCCTACTGAACAGATGAAGGACCTGAAGGTTAGAGAAATGCAAGCATTTGCCCAAGACTATGAGCTAGACGGTGGCAGAGGTAGGATGTGAGCACACAACTAGCCATTTTGCCTCTCAACTGATGAATGAAGGTATTTGAGGACCACTCCTTTGGATGTTTGTAGAAACCAGTAGCTTAAAGAGCCAACATCATCGATTTACACAGAAAACAGCTTAGTATCACAGCGTGACAGGGGGCTGCAGAGGCATTTAACACCTGATCACCCCACCCCCATCCAGCATCTGATTCGTTTCAGACGGGCGGTCCTCAATCTATAGACATTCTTCAAAAATAAGCCCAGTGTCTTACAGGCTTTTATTGTCAGAACAATCCTTCCTTAATATTCATCCTCTGCCTCCTAATCCAGTTTTATCTCATTTGAGCCTCAATGAAGCTAGAACTCACCTTTCTCCACCTGCCTTATAATCTTTCTTCAGTAGACTTGAAGGACCAAGCCTCCTGTCTCCCAAATTGGTCTCAGCTCTGTCCATGTTCTGTAGCTATTGTCTAGACATTAGAACAACCAACTCCTTAGAGATGAAATCCTGGGTATTTTCAAAGCAGTTACCCTGTAATCAATGTGCTGAATGCTTAGCGAGTTATAAAAGAGCAAATCGTGAGTCAGAGAACCGCACCCAGAATAATGCATTTGGCCGAATCTTGGCTGGGTGCAGAGTCAGACCTTTGAGTCATCAAGCTCGTTAGAAATGGGGATGTGTTTGACACTAGTAAAGGTTGTAATGCAGCCCCAGATTTAGAGTGGTGTATTTAGGGTAGGTCACAGGATGAATTCTGGAGCGAAGGCAGGTGACGTAAGGAGAGAATAACGGTCGTGAAAAGACAAACTTTATTGCTTCTCTATCTCCACCTTCTGCCATCAAGAGAAAAGCCTGATTCGGAAAAATCATCTTTACTTACTAGAAAAAGAAGGCTTTCCTGATTTGAGCAGGGGAAGGGATCTATTAGAAGTGATTTCTCTTTTGCGGTACGCAGGCCTCTCACTGCTGTGGCCTCTCCCGTTGCGGAGCACAGGCTTCAGACGCACAGGCTCAGCGGCCACGGCTCACGGGCCCAGCCGCTCCGCGGCATGCGGGATCTTCCCGGACCCGTGTCCCCTGCATCGGCAGACGGACTCTCAACCACTGCGCCACCAGGGAAGCCCTGAAGTGATTTCCTTATTTGGGGCAGGCATGCTTAAAGCTTGCCTAGGGGCCCTGCCTTTGGTAGCTCTGTTTTCTTTTGTTTGTTTGTTTGTTTTTTAACATCTTTATTGGAGTATAATTGCTTTACAATGGTGTGTTAGTTTCTGCTGTATAACAAAGTGAATCACCTATACATATACATATATCCCCATATCTCCTCCCTCTTGAGTCTCCCTCCCACCCTCCCTACCCCACCCCTCTAGGTGGTCACAAGGTAGCTCTGTTTTTTAACAAAGCTGCTACTTGTCCTTAGAACTGCTCTGCAGTGGGAGAAACATGAGCTCCAGCTCCACCCTAACTCCCTCGGTTCTCCTCCCCGCCAGCTGGCGACAGAGAGGCAGGGAAGAGAGGCGACTGGGGCAGCAGAGGAAGCTAGAGAAAAGGGTAAAGACATGGCTTTGGGAAAAGTCAGCCTCCCATCTGTTCAGGAAATTTCAGAAAGGGAAGGGAAGCTCGCCTATTGTACCAACTACAGTACTGGTTCCAGACTGGTTCCAGGACCCTCACAGATACCAAAATCCAAGGATGCCAGAGTCCCTTATCTAAAGTGGTGTCGTATTCGCATATAATCTACATACGTCCTTCCACCTACTTTGAATCATCTCTAGATGACTTATAATACCTATTACTGTAAATGCTACGTAAATAGTTGATGGCACGTGGCAAATTTAAAGTTTGGCTTTTTGGAACTTTCTGGAACGTTTTTTTTTCCCCCAAATATTTTCAATCTGCAGTTGGTTGAATCTGCGGGTACAGAACCCCCCGATGCAGAGGGCCGAATGTAGTGTGGTTCAGGCCCTGCGTTAGAGTTTTTTACATCCGTGATTGTAGTTAATGCTCATAACCTATTGGAAGAAAAAGGAAACATATCCCTGTTTTACAAACGAGGCTCACGCTCGGTGAGATTCGTTCCACCCCTGTAGGAAGGGGCAGATCTGAAGTCTTAACAACTAGAGCATGCTTGTCGTAATAAGAGTAGTGAGTGACTCTTTTGACGTCCCCCCCTCTCTCTGAGACCCTGTCCTTTCTGAACCAGTGACTTGCTTTGTGTCCTCAGGCAGTTTGGCGGTTATGCCAAGGCAACTGACTACGTAGCTCATGCCGCCGAGCTGCGCACCACCCTGGAGGGTACAGCCACCTGCCGGAGTGACTTCTACTTCTGCACTGGGTATGACCCTCCCATGAAGCCCTACGGACGTCGCAACGAGGTCTGGCTGGTGAAGAGCAATGAATAATTGGCTGAACTAGAGCTCCCTGGATGCTTGCGTCTGTGCCCACTTCCTCCAGGAGGAAATGAAGCTCCCTGTGCAGCTCCAGTAGGGCCGACTTTCCTTCAGAGCCAATCAGTCACTGCCAATTTCCTGAAATAAGCACGTTCCAGATCCTGAGGCTCTTGTTCTCGTGGAGGGAAATAAGGCACCCACGATACATATGCGTCCTTCTAAATGACTTAGAAAATTCCGTGGGAGACCAGAAAAACCCAGCAGCATTTTCCCAGCTCTCTGGATCCCTAAAAACTGATTTTTAAAAATTATGGAAACCGTATTTTTGTTATTGAGGAAGAAGTGTGATTTACGTGTGATCTTTCATCTCTGATTCTTATAAGAGCTTTCTTTAAAAAGAAACTGGAAATAAAGATCTTTGACTTAAACAGCTGAGACGAATCCTAAGTGTAGTTATTTTCCAAGATTCCACAGGTGTATAGATACTACTGATGGTGTTTACTGTCGCAGGAATCCTGCGTTTACAGTTCCAAAGTCCTTCAGAATAGAAGCCCAAAGATCCCAGGGAAGGAGGACACGCACCACATGCTAAACCACAGACACTTACCGTGACCGTGTCACAGCGATTCCATGCTCTGAAGTTGAGGAAACTGTTTGCAGCTGTGGGCCACAAAGGGTTCCAGGGACCACAAAGATAGACCAAGAAGAAAACTCACTACCCCAGATGCATAACCGTGGAGACGGGAAGACCTGCCCAGAGGGTTTATGCAGGATGATGAGATGAGGTCAGAAAAGCTGGGGTCCAGTTTCATTAACTGAAGAGGATAGAAGTGAAAGAATCAATGTGCATCCTGGCCAGAAGAGAAGGAAAGGGGACTCGAGGCTGTGAGGGGCGGTGGGGAAAGTAGCTAAGCTGGAACCAAGTGCCTGGGGGAGCCAGTAAGGATGAGAGCCAGTGGGTCACGGCACTGGGAGGGCGTGCCATCCTCCCAGGGTGCACAGGGCCAGCCCTGTCAACAGCTCGCCATGGGGTTTGCTAAAGAGGAATGAGAGCTATGTCTTCACCTTTCCAGGCCGCCTTTCAAAACAGTGGTCTCTTCTAGGGGATGGGCTTCCCCCTTTCTGAAGATCATTGGGAAATCACAGTGGCTACCGGCCTTGACTGCTGTCAGAGGCCATGCTGGGTGCCTTCCATGCACACTTTATGAAGGAGGTGCTGTCATGACCCCCATGCACATGAGGAGCTGAGAGTCCCAACATTTGTAATGTTTGGACTTACTCATTTCCTTTTTTTCCATCTCTCACACTTGATAATATGTTTGATAGGAAAGAGGTCCGCACCTGCTTTGTTCTCCATTATATCCCCAGCACTCAGTTCAGGGTCATCCATCGTTTAAGAATGAATTAAGCTGTAAGTAACAGAAAACTAAACCAGCAGTAGCTTAAGCTAATAAAATTCTATTTTCTCATGGAGCAGGACATCTAGAGATAGGTCAGTGGCTCAGTGCTTAAGTCTCTGTACTCGCCTTGCTCTTTCCCTCATGATTACAAGATGGCTGCAAGCTCCTGCCATCTCATCCATGTTCCGGGTTGGAAAAGGGGAGCGAAGGAAAGGCTGTATTAGCTGCATCTGTCCCGTTTTATGAGGAAACAAAAGCTTTCCCAGAAGTTGCCCTAGCAGATTTCCACCTACATCTAATGGACCAGAACTGACACTTGGAGCCACCCATACCTGCCACGGAGATGGGGAAAGTGTGTGTGTTTGGCTTTCCAGCCTCTATGGTGGGGAGCAGCAGAGGAGAATGATTTTCAGAATGGCTTTGGGGTAGCTAATCTCCAGGGTTTTCTGCAAAGGGATGATGACTAGGTGTGTACATCTGGAATCAAGAGTTAGGGAAGGTGAGAAGTGAGAGACAGCTGGAGAGATGGGTTGAAGCCAGGTTGCAGAGGATCTTAAAGGTTTTAATTCTGCATTTTCACTTCTGAGCCCATGCAAATGGCTCGGGAGCACTTTGCTGCCTCTCTTCCAGTGTCTCCTGCTCCTTCGCTCTCGTCTATCCCTAAAAACCCCAAACAGTGGAGCATCATCGGGTGGAAAAGGGAGGGCTTTCAGGCTCCTGCCCCACAGTGAGGACACAGGTGACTGACGGGATAGCATGAAACAGTGAATTAAGAAAAGAGAGAGACAGGAGCCAAGGAAATAAGTTGTTTATCCTCATTCTGGATTAAATAATGAAAAATAGAACAACAGAGACCAGGTTTGCTAGTTGCCGATCTATGGACTAATGAAGCAATCTGTTTTTTTTTAAAGATTTTTTTTTTTGATGTGGACCATTTTCAAAGTCTTTTTATGAATTTGTTACAATACTGCTTCTGTTTTATGCTTTGGTGTTTTGGCCCCAAGGTATGTGGGATCTTAGCTCCCTGACAAGGGATTGAACCCACACCCCCTGCGTTGGAAGGCAAAGTCTCAACCGCTGGACCGCCAGGGAAGTCCCTAAAGCAATCTTTTTTCCCAACTCCAACCCACTTTCTTGTCTGTATCTTTCCTAAAATAGAGGTCAATGAAAAGACCCTCTGGCCCCATCCCTCTCCTCCTCTCCCTAGAGGAGTAGAACATATGGCCGGTATTTTAGATTGTTGTATAATTAAGTTTGAAAACAGTAAACAGTAGAGATATTAGCAAATATTCAAACTGTGCTCTAGGTGTAATGCTCGGAATCACAGCCTCAAGGCGGCAGCCTCCCTGGAGCTGCACGTATAAGGATGCTCTGCCTTCCGCCACAGACCATCTTCCTGTGCCATTAGTATTCTTGTATGCAACTCATTGTGTACGTGTATACAATGGAATACTACTCAGCCATAAAAAAGAACGAAATAATGCCATTTGCAGCAACATGGATGCGACTAGAGATTATCATACTAAGTGAAGTAAGTCAGAAAGAGAAAAGCAAATGTCATATGATATCACTTATACGTGGAATCTAAAATATGACACAAATGAACCTTTCTACAAAACGGAAACAGAATCACTGACACGGAGAACAGACTGGTGGTTGCCAAGGGGGATGGGGTTTGGGGGAGGGAATGGAGTGGGAGGCTGGAGTTAGCAGATGTAAGCGATTATATATAGGATGGATAAACAAGGTCCTACTGTATAGCACAGGGAACTATATTCAATATCCTATGATAAACTATAATGGAAAAGAATATTAAAAAAAGAATACATATATGTATAACTGAATCACTTTGCTGTACAGCAGAAATTAACACAACACTGTAAATCAACTATACTTCAATTTTTAAAATGTTGATAAAATTAAAAAAAAATTTTAAATGTCCCTTGTATGTTCTGTGAGCACCACCTCATAAATTTTGTCCTGCATGTACCACACCACAATTCTACACTTTCCTGCTTACGTGAGCGCTTACAGGCCGTCAGGTGATTGTGTATAAATACCGTGGGACTCTTAGCTGAGCTCAGGGAGTTGGTCATCACCTGTTTAAGGAAGACCTCCTTCATTTACATTTGGCTTCTCCACTCTTGAGTAATGTTACATTGATCTTGAGCACAGTAATTAGAGCTTCATAGCATGCCACGCGGATGGGTATTGATTTGGTCGAGTGCCATGGGTTTTGCCTTTGAATTTATATCCTTGACAAACTCTAGGTTTTTCCTTTAAAGTATTTGGTTTCTATAACAACCAGCATTCTCTAGGAATTAGGGGATAGTCTCAAGCAGTATCTACAAATGCAGAAGCAAGAACCAATCCACGGGGACTTCCCTGGTGGTACAGTGGATGGGAGTCCGCCTGCCGATGCAGGGGACACGGGTTCGTGCCCCGGTCCGGGAAGATCCCAGATGCCGCGGAACGGCTAGGCCCATGAGCCATGGCCGCTGAGCCTGCGCGTCCGGAGCCTGTGCTCCGCAACGGGAGAGGCCACAACAGTGAGAGGCCCGAGTACCGCAAAAAAAAAAAAAAAAAAAAAAAAAAGAACCAATCCATGGGGACTTTCCTGGTGGTCCAGTGGTTAAGACTTCACCTTCCAATGTAGGGGGTGCGGGTTCGATCCCTGATCGGGAAGCTAAGATCCCACCTGCCTCGTGGCCAGAAAACCAAAACATAAAACAGAAGCAGTATTGTAACAAATTCAGTAAAGACTTTAAAAATGGTCCACATCAAAAATATCTTAAAAAGAAAAAAGAACCAATCCATGTAAGGTGAAAATGGCCAGAGTCGACTGAAGGTGTGGCAGGAGTTGGCGTGGGCTGTGTAGAGCTATCGCGTGATCGAGCATCAGGTAAAACTTGAATTACCTTTTCCCTGGCAATGAATTAATTAGACCCTCATCAAAAAGTCAGTTTATGAGCTGCCCCACACAGCCGCTTCTCATACCATGCCTCTTCCTCTCTCTTGGGTTCCTTACCCTCCAGCAGAATGAGAATAAATGCTGGTTCCCCTGCACTGTCCCCCACTTGACTCGCCTTTACTCGCTCTGTTCCCACACCTAGAATCCCCCCCCACGTCTCCCTATCCATCCTCTACCCATCCCTCGAGTCCCAGCTCAAGAGTCTTTGAATTCTTCCCCGATCCCTCCATTTACACCCCTCTTCCTAGCGATTTAGAGTCCCCACGTACCCCCTAGCATAAGGCTATGTGTACAGTAGACGCTCAGTCTTCTTAATGTAGATCCATTTGAATTTTTAAAAATAAGAGTTATTGATAGCTCACATTTATTACGCATTCACTGTGCAAACTCATTCCACGAGTTACCTTATTTACTAGACACCACAGTCCTATGAGGCAGCCACAGGCACTGTCATCTCTCCCCATTTACAGATGAGCTGGAGCAGCTCAGAGAGGTTCATTAACACGCTCCAGGCTACACAGATGGTACCCAACTGAGCCAGAACTGGAACACAGGCAGTTTAACTCCAAGAGCAAACACTACTAAACACTCAGTTCAATGTCTGTTTTCCTTGTCTGGCAAGACAGGAAATGAGGCAGAATGCGACTCTACAAGTGAGTGTAGGGGGTGGGTGCTCCCTCTCCCCTGTATCATTTATTCTGAGGCTCAGCCGCAGGGGCAGTGATAGAATCCCTATGTCCCTAGGGCATGTGCCGCTGCCTGGAATGTAGCTAAACAAACTCCAAGAACTTACAACTCCAGAAACAGCACAGAGACCCAGCAGCAACCTATTTGCTCCCTGTCACAGCAGCAGCCCTGTCTGTCTTCTCTCCCTCTATAGATTAAAAGTGAGGACTTCCCTGGTGGCGCAGTGGTTGAGAGTCCACCTGTCGATGCAGGGGACACGGGTTCGTGCCCCGGTCCGGGGAGATCCCACATGCCGCGGAGCGGCTGGGCCCGTGAGCCATGGCCGCTGAGCCTGCGCGTCCGGAGCCTGTTCTCTGCAACGGGAGAGGCCACAGCAGTGAGAGCCCCGCGTACCGAAAAAAAAAAAAGTGAGCTAAAAGAAGTTCTGGTGTACTAACACAGGACCATTGTCCCACCTTAAATAATGTCTACAAAATATGGACTCTTTTTTCTTCAGGTTTCAGTGAGATATAATTAATATACAGCACTGTAGAACTTTAAAATGTACAGCATAATGACTTCCATACATCATGAAATGATTATTACAATAAGTTTAGCGAACATCCATCATCTTATATAGAAACAACATTAAATGGGAGCTCCCTGGTGGACTAGTGGTTAGGACTCTGGGCTTTCACCTCCGGGGCCCAGGTTCAATCCCTGGTCGGGGAACATCCCACAAGCCGTGTGGCACGGCCAAAAAAAAAAAGAACCAACGTTGAAGAAATAAAAAAATATATTTTTTCCTTGTGATGAGAAAACTTCAGGTTTACTCTCTTAACATCTCTCCTGTGTGACAGACATCAGTGAGAATTATATTTATCCTGTTGTGCATGACATCCCCAGGACTTACTTATAACTGGAAGTTTCTACCTTTTGACCACCTTCATCCAATTCCCTCTCCCCCCACCCTACGGCATATGTGCCTCTGAACATATAATGCGTGTATGTAATCATGTTGTCTCCACTCCCAGAGTCCTTCCTCCGAGCTGCCACGCTGTGGACTCACGCAGGGTATCTGCCGTGTGAGCAGACCCACAAATGAACGGGGTCTCCTAAACCAGAGGCAGAGCCCAGCAGAGCCTCAGCCACTCTAAGAATCCGGAGGATCCTTCAGCACTTGGACGCATCTGCAAGGGCTCCGTGGAGGAAGGAGGGTTTGGGGAGTCGGTTTCATTCTTAGGAGAAGCAGCTTGGTACCCAGTGGAGTACGCCTTCCTTGCCTCCTTGCCTCTCTCTCGAGGATGAGATGTCCCACCTGCCAGCCAAGGCGAATCCTGTCACTTGCGCTGGGAGCCAGGTCTCTCCCTTCCCTCGGAATTCCCGTCTGTTTTACTCTGTCCTTATGACTTCAGTCTCTCCCTCTTCCGTGGCGCTTTCCTCCTACCACATAATCATGCTCACTCGCACGCTCCAATGTGAACAGACGAAAACCTTGCCTCAGTCCCATCTGGCTTTCCAGGCACCATGTCAGGGCTCTCATTTCCCCCACAAATTGCCTAACAAGTCACTCCACGCACAGAATGTTCTTCTCCTTCGCTCCATTCATAGACAGGTACTTCCTCTGAAACTGATCTGCATCCACAAAGTCCGGCAGGCACATTTTGGTCCCCACTGGGTTGAATGCTCCTCTGTACCAGCTGACACTGACACCTCTCCTTCCCCCTTGAGTTCCTCCTTTGGCACCTGTAACCTGTCAATCTCCAGGTGCACCCACCTCTGACCACTTCCTTACTTCCCTCATTGGCTTCTGTCTCCCGCCCAGCCCTTAAATGTTGGCGTTCTCCAAGGTGGGGGAAGGGAGGATGACATACTCTGTCCTCTTATTACCGCATCACATCACTCTGCACGCTCTCCCAAGATGAGCCCATCTGTGACGATGCAGATCACACCCACTGGTTCTCTGACCATCCATGTCCCGGTGACTCCCAAGCGTTCATTGCCAGCCCATCTCTTTTCCTGACTTGATTTTTTAAATGCATCCCATCTCCTTTCAAAATGTGACCCTCAGGCATGCAGGAATAAGAAATGGGTTCATTGCTCAGACATACTCTGAACTGTCCCTCAAGTTTTGTCCTGCATGTTTTGTGACAAAAAGCATAAAAACTTTGAAATAACCACTTGTAAGGTCTCATAAGGCACCGCTAAGATCCATTCTCTTTTGAGGGTCTCTTTCTGGCAGGAGGTGGAAGTATTAATTTATTCTTTAAGTTACGCACATCTCAGAGTACATAAATCTCAAGTATTTGTCAGCAAGTCTCACCAACTCAATGTGATTTTCCTGAGAGCTGATACTTAGTAGTATTCATTTTTGTTCTCTCAGCTCCCAGTGAAAGCTCAGTGTATGATTGTGGGATGGATACATGAATGATTGTATTTCCCAATTCTTGCAACTGCTGAAAGCAAGCTGGGAAATGAGGATGGAGAGGGATAGGCGGTCCACCTGTGTGCTATCCAGCTTGGTGTATATCTACGATGCCAACAGGAAGTTGGACATAAAAAAAGTACAGAAAGGCAGAAATAAATCTATAAGCTCCAGACGCGCAGATCCAACGAACTGCTTGATGTATCCACACAATTAATTCACAGATTTCTCAGACTCAACATGCCCAGAACAGAAAGTCTCGGTTCCAACTCTTCCATCCCCCCAAACCTTTTCCTCCCTCCATCTTCCTCAACTCTCTAAATAGCACCACCATTCATGAACTTGCTCAAGTCAAAAAACCAGAAATCAGGGCTTCCCTGGTGGCACAGTGGTTAAGAATCCGCCTGCCAATGCAGGGGACATGGGTTCGAGCCCTGGTCCAGGAAGATCCCACATGCCACGGAGCAACTAAGCCCATGCGCCACAACTACTGAGCCCGTGCTCTAGAGCCCACGAGCCACAACTACTGAGCCCACGTGCCACAACTACTGAAGCCCACGCACCTAGAGCCCGTTCTCCACAACAAGAGAAGCCACCGCAATGAGAAGCCCGAGCACCGCAACGAAGAGTAGCCCCCGCTCGCTGCAACTAGAGAAAAGCCCACGCGCAGCAACGAAGACTCAACACAGCCAAAAAAAATAAGTAAAAAAATAAAAATAAAAAAAACCGGGGCTTCCCTGGTGGCGCAGTGGTTGAGAGTCTGCCAGCCAATGCAGGGGACACGGGTTCGTGCCCCGGTCCGGGAAGATCCCACATGCCGCGGAGCGGCTGGGCCCGTGAGCCATGGCCGCTGAGCCTGCGCGTCCGGAGCTTGTGCTCCACAACGGGAGAGGCCGCAACGGTGAGAGGCCCGCGTACCGCAAAAAAACAAAAAAAACAAAAACAGGAACTCATCCTAAGAGACAAATCTTCCTTATTTCCTGGACGGTCCTCACGCAGTTTCCCCTCCCCACGCAGCTATCATCTGAGGTCAGAACATTCCTCCTGCCAACAGGGCCATTCCCCGCCCTCCTCCCCGGGAAAGCCCCCATTTCACCTTGATGTCTTGGCCTCCCAGCGTCTCTTCCAGGAGATGGAGGGGCGGGTGTGGAGGAGTGGGGACCCTCTCCTGCAGCACGAAGTCAGCCTCAGTGCCTCCAGCCGTGCCCGGTCAGGAGTGGGCCTCTGGGAGAGCGCACGCGCGCACGCCTTTTGCTGACTCCGCCTCTAAGTCCTCCCCCTTCGCCCTGCTTTAGCCTGTGCTTATTGTTTGTGATATTTGGCTCCACCCTCTGGCTAAACACCTTCTGAATTCCTTCTCATTATTCATTCATTTCACAGGTATTTCCCGAGCCCCTGCCATAGGCCAAGCACTGTTCTGGGCAATTAGATTTATCAGTGAACAAAACAAAGACCCTTGCCGTTGTAGGGTAGGGAATAGAGAGAGTGAACAATTCTCTGTTACGTTATATTTTAGAAAGCAATAAAGGCTGTGGAAAATTAAAAAGTAAAGCGAGGGGCTTCCCTGGTGGCGCAGTGGTTGATAATCTGCCTGCTAATGCAGGGGACACGGGTTCGTGCCCCGGTCCGGGAAGATCCCGCATGCCGCGGAGCAACTGGGCCCGTGAGCCACAGCTACTGAGCCTGCGCGTCTGGAGCCTGTGCTTTGCAACGAGAGGCCGTGAAATTGAGAGGCCCGCGCACCGTGATGAAGAGTGGCCCCCGCTTGCCGCAACTAGAGAAAGCCCTCGCACAGAAACGAAGACCCAGCGCAACCAAAAATAAATATAAAAATAAATTTAAAAAATTAAAAAAAAAAAAGAGCGGGGTAAGAAATTGGGCAGCGTTAGAGAGTACAGGATGGAGATGGTGGTGTGAAACTTTGACGGGTGTGGTCAGGGGAGGCCTCGTAGGGAACAAAGCCTTGAAGGCAGCCCTGTGGGGGAAGGAAGTACATTCTAGGCAGAGGAAACAGCCAGTGCAAAGACCCTAAGAAAGGCGAGCCTGTGTGATTATGGAACAGGTCAGAGAGGCTGAAACGGCATAAGCAAAGGCTAAGGTCAGAAAGGTAATGAGAAGGGCCTGGTCATTTAAGGCCTTAAAAGGCTACTTCTTCTTCTTCTGGGTTTTTTTTTTTTTTTTTTTTTTTTGGCTGCATCGTGCCAAAAAAGTTGTTGCCAGACCAGGGATTGAACCCAGGCCCATGGCAATGAGAGCGCCGAATCCTGACCACCGGGCCCGCCAGAGAACTCCCTTGAAGGCCACTTAAAAGACTGGCTTTTCCTCTTATAAAATAGAGAAGCCTGCTACCAGATTTTAAGCAGAGGGCTGACATAATCAAACTCAACTTGCTGCTGTATTGATTATACACTGGAAGAGGTCTAGGGTCAGGGTTGCAGTTGGGAGACAAACGTGGAAGCAGACGGCCAGTTAGGAGGCCACTGCAGCCATCAGACAAGAGATGGCAGTGACTCAGGCCCGGCTGGTGACATCCAAGTGGTGAGAAGTGATCAGAGTCTGTATGTATTTTCAAGATAGAACCAACAGGATCTATACATGCGGCATGAAAGAGAAAAGTCAACATGAGTCCAAGACTTCGGATTTGAGCCACTGGAAGGATGGGTTTACGATAAACGCTGGAAGGCTGCTAGTGGAACAGGCTTATGGGTATCAGGAGCCCAGTTTTCCTTCATTCTCCGTCTCCCAACCACCAGCCAGACAGAGAGTCCACTTCCAAAGTGTCTCTTGAATCTTACTGGCTCTCTCTATCACCCCCACGCAACCCTAGGAAACTCACGGCCACCATCACAGCTCACCTGGACTCTTGAGACAGCCTCCTGCCTCCTATCCTGATCCCCTGATCCATTCTCAAATGCCTCGTGTTTCTTATGAGGTTACACAGTCTGCAGCCAGGGTGATTTTTTTCACAGTACAATTCATCTTCCCTACTTAATGCCCTTTAGTGGTTTCCTGTGACATCAGACTTCATTCCCTGGGTCGCAAGTGCCTGTACCATCTGATGCCCACTTCCATCTCCACTCTCCTCCTTTGCTAAACCCTCCGTGATGCAGACAATGGGATTCTTGCAATTTCTCAAATTTCCACGCTCTTTGGCACCTCCAGGCTCCTGCCCATCTTGACCTCTCTGCCTGGAACGCTCTTTCTCCCACTCTGCATGGGCATGGCTGGTTCTTCCCCATCCTCCAGGTCTCTGCTTCTCAGAGAGGCCCCCCCCCAACCCACCCTAACAGAGGCACCCCACTCCATAGTTCCCCATCACAGCATCTTTTATAGTACTTTCCACAATCAGTAAATATTTATATATAAATATATACATACATATACTTTTTTCTTTTTTGCTGTTTTATTGGCTGCTCTCCCACCAAACTGTAAGCTCATTGAGCACGAGAAACATGTCTCTTTTGTTCATCACTATAGCCACAGGTCGGCAAAAGAAATAGAATGCTCCACAATGATGTGTAAATAAATATATATATAAATAAATATATTAACTGCAATGCAATATAAAGCTTAAACACAATACATAAAATTACTCTCCGAATAGCATCTGTACTCCTTAAAATACAAGGCCTGGGACCCTCTGTCTCCTTCTCTCTCACCCATTGGTGCTTCCTCCACACTCACCTACTCGCCATGGCTCACGTTGGTCATCATGGGGGCTGTTTCCTCTGTCTGGAGCTCTCTTACCCCTCATTTCACATAGCATCCCTCAGCTTAGACATCTGTCCCTCTTGAAACGTCTTCTCTGACCCCCTCACTGGTGTACACACAAAATATTTGCTGTTTTCATTACCTGCTTACCCTCTACTCACCCCCAGTCTGTAAGCAACTTGAATACAGGTGATGGGCCCTAAGCCTCATGTGATGTGATATTGTAATAGGGAAGAACCTTTATGTTCTGTTACAAGTTAATCACTAAAGGGATGTTGCCTATAAGCTTAAATTACATAAAATGGCCCATCTCTTGGAACCCTGCCTCCCAGGTAATGAAATTTAAGCTAAGATACCTTTGTTTAGCTTGCAAGAAACATACTAACCAGGCCCACATCTGAACGGCTGCAGGAAGAGTCTGGCAGGCACCAGGACTTTACCTCCACCCCTTTTGTATAAAGCCTGAATTCTAACTTGGGGAAGATGTTTCTTTGGGACACTTGTCCGCCATCTTCTTGGTCTGCTGGTTTCCAGATAAAGTCGCTATTACTTGCCCCAACATCTCGTCTCTCAATTTATTGGCCTGTCATGCGGCGAGCAGTATGAGCTTGGACCTGGTAACAGTAGCTCAAGCACAGGCATGGTGGCTGGCACAAAATAGATGCTCATAAAAAGTCATTAGAAAGGACTTCCCTGGTGGCGCAGTGGTTAAGAATCCACCTGCCAATGCAGGGGACATGGGTTCAAGCCCTGGTCCAGGAAGATCCCACATGCCACAGAGCAACTAAGCCCGTGCGCCACAACTACTGAGCCTGTGCTCTAGAGCCCACGAGCTGCAACTACTGAGCCCACAATGAAGAGTAGCCCCCGGTCAACACAACTAGAGAAAGCCCGCGTGCAGCAACGAAGACTCAACGCAGCCAAAAATAAATAAATAAAATTTTTTAAAAAGTCATTAGAAGAATGAACAAGCCCATGAGTGAGTTAATGCCAACAACATATTTCTAGGGAGAGGTTCTAGGAGTAAATAAATGGGCTACTTTAATGTGTAAGACCTAACATTCGAATTTAACATAATACTTTGCACGCTGATAATTAAGGTATAAAAGTCTTTTAAAATTCATAGTACTCTTAGCCTAAGCAGTCTTACTTAACTTTTGGTGTGGTTTATACCATCATGTTGCTTTCAAAACTCTTTAACTCAGCCCAGACCAAATGATCACAAAAATCAGTTTTTCCGTTATGTAAATATACCCACAGGGAAGAGGAAACATTTATTAAGCTTAAAGAGATCAAGACACTTGCCCAAGATCATAGCAAACATCCAACTCAAGTCAGAGGGTAAGCAAGTGCTCATTTGATGAGACTAGTATTTTTCAAGCTTCTTTTTCATCCCAACCCAGCATCAGAAATACATTTTACCTTTCAATCCAGAACGAGCGCTCACACACACACGTAACACATGTTTCATGAAAAGGTATTTCCCATTGCTACCAATGGCAAAGTGAAAGCAGAGTAGGGGAGAGAGGGGGGGATGAAGAGTTGGAGCACAGGGGATTTTTCGAGCAGTGAAACGATACATATGATCCTGTGATGATGGATACATTTGTCAAAAGCCGTAGAATTTACAACACAAAGAACAAATATAAACGTCAGAAACAATAGACTTCAGGTAATAATAATGTATCGATATTAGTTCATCAATAGCAACAAACGTACCATATACTATTTCAAGGTGTTAATAACAGGGGAAACTGGAGTAGGAGGCGGGGAAGGGGGAGAATGGGAACTCTGGATTTTACACTCCATTTTTCTGTAAACCTAAAACTGCTTTTATTTTATTTTATTTTTGCGGCACGCGGGCCTCACACTGTTGTGGCCTCTCCCGTTGCGGAGCACAGGCTCCGGACGCGCAGGCTCAGCGGCCATGGCTCACGGGCCCAGCCGCTCCGCGGCATGTGGGATCTTCCCGGACCAGGGCACGAACCCGTGTCCCCTGCATCGGCAGGCGGACCCCCAACCACTGTGCCACCAGGGAAGCCCTAAAACTGCTTTTTCTAAAAAGCCTGTTAGGGACTTCCCTGGTGGTCCTGTGGTTGAGGCTCCGTGCTTCCACTGCAGGAGGTGTGGGTTCAACCCCTGGTGGAGGAATTAAGATCCCACACGCTGTGCAGCATGGCCAAAATAAATAAATAAATAATAAAAAGTCATTTAAAAAAGCATAGCAGAGACAACATTGCATAGTATTTTATTGATATTTATATAGAATATAAAAACTTTAAATAACAACACAGAAACAAAAATTTAGACATGATTTTTATTTAGTGAACAGATGTGCTTACCTGCTTGTAAATTCATTTCATGGACTACAAGAGGAGAAAGCAGTGTGTACATCTGGGACACTGTTGGACCTGGTTCTTTCCCTTTTTAAATCCAACCAAAATTGAAAACCCTAAAAATTCACCCAGATAGGTTGTTGTGATTAGTAATATAGTAATACTCTCTATTTAGCACTGGAAATTTTTCTTTAATCTTAATCCACATGATAAACATAATGTCTTTTTATCATTCTTCAGTATAAGAATTAAATGCAATCATTTATTCTCTTCATTGTTCAAGTTTAATTCAATTATTGATTCACAGTTTTGAAAAGCAAATGGATCTTTTTTTTAAATATTTATTTATTTATTTGGTTGTGCCGGGCCTTAGTTGCAGCATTCAGGCTCCTTAGTTGTGCACTGCGAACTCTTAGTTACAGCATGCATGTGCGATCTAGTTCCCTGGCCAGGGATCGAACCTGGGCCCCCTGCATTGGGAGTGCGGAGTCTTAACCACTGCATTGGGAGTGCGGAGTCTTAACCACTGCACCACCAGGGAAGTCCCTCAAATGGATCTTTTATTCAAACATTTTTCTTTCAAGCTTCATATTTTCCTCGAAAAAGTAATGATTGTGACCTTGAGAGAAAAGCAAAATGTAACAACAATGCATATCTCTAACTTTATAACCTTCCATTCTATGTGTTACAATTATGTTGGGAACATACAGCAGCTAGAATTACCTTCTTTATAAGAAAAATTTAAAGACTTTGGAATGAACATCCTTTTGATGGAATGCTGGTGCCTCTGAGATTACCTGATCCTATAAAGATGTGTGCCTTTGGCTTCGACTAGGCTATTTTAGAACTCTATAGAAATAAACTTTACCTTGTAGAAAACTCATAGCAATGCAAGTAAGTCTTGCATTTGACATGTACATAAATCCTGTTTAGCGAAGGTTTAACTGAACCGCTGGAACAAGAGGATCCATTTCCCAACTGGCTTTTCCATTCCCATGCCTGGTGCTTTGGCCACGATGGCTGGAAGGCTGGACTCAGCTGGTGCTGTTGACCACAGAACCTACATGTGGCCTCTTGTGTGGCTTGGGATTCTAAGAACAAAGCAACTGTGTCTCAGGAGAAAGCAGCCAGAGACCAAGCATTCCAAGGGACCAAAACTGAAGCTGCAAGGCATCTTTTGACCTAGCCTTGGTAGAATTTGCACATCATCACCTCCACCCCATTTTATTGGTTACAAGAGAATCACTAAGGCCAGCCAGGGCTTCAAGTGGAGGGGAATTCGACCCCATCTCTTGATGAATTACAGCCATCTTTTAAAACCACCACGTCTTTTGGAATCCTTGAATGTGTTTGACATGTTAAAATATATCATGATTTTCCTCCAAAATTGTACTTAAGAATGTCCCAAAATCAGTTAAACGTGCACTTTTATTATCCGAATACCATGTCCAAATATATCTGCCAAATGAGACAGTTTTTCAATCCAAGAAATCTACATCTTATTTCTGAGTGTATGTATTATGCTTAGCTTAGTATTTTACCTTCTGGCAACCAGGAATTCCACCGTGTACGTAAGTGGATATAGCCAGCTCCAACATCTGAACAAAATATGTCTAAATGTTTTGCTCACTCGCATTTCATTTGATTTCAATACATTTGTGAGGTTCAAGTAAAATTTCTTTAGGTGCCAAAGCTTCATGATGAATAAACCATGGTTGTTAGTCCTTTTTTGTGGTCATATTTGTTGTCTAAGCTTGTAATTCTTCTACAGTTTTCCAGTTTAGACAGCTGAATTAACAATATATTTTCGGGCTTCCCTGGTGGTGCAGTGGTTAAGAATCTGCCTGCCAATGCAGGGGACACGGGTTCGATCCCTGGTCCGGGAAGATCCCACATGCCACAGAGCAACTAAGCCCGTGCTCCACAACTACCGAGCCTGTGCTCTAGAGCCCGCGTGCCACAATTACTGAAGCCCATGAGCCACAACTACTGAGCCTGTGAGCCACAACTACTGAAGCCCACGCACCTAGAGCCCATGCTCCGCAATAAGAGAAGCCACCACAATGAGAAGCCCGCGCACTGCAACAAAGAGTAGCCCCCACTCGCTGCAGCTAGAGAAAGCCCGCACACAGCAATGAAGACCCAACGCAGCCATAAATAAATAAATTTATTAAAATATATATTTTTCAACTCAGAGATCATATCTAATCCAGTTGCGAGTGAAATTAAACACCACAAAAAAAATCCTTTTGTAGGAACAAAATTGTGTTATTTGTAATGAGGTGGATGGACCTAGAGGCTGTCATACAGAGTGAAGTAAGTCAGAAAGAGAAAAACAAATACCACATGCTAAAGCGCATATATGGAATCTAAAAAAAAATGGTACTGATGAACCTAGTGGCAAGGCAGAAATAAAGACTCAGACGTAGAGAACGGACTTGAGGACACGGGGAGAAGGAAGGGTAAGCTGGGACGAAGTGAGAGAGTAGCGCTGACATATGTACACTACCAAATGTAAAACAGATAGCTAGTGGGAAGCAGCCGCATAGCACAGAGAGATCAGCTCAGTGCTTTGTGACCACCTAGAGGGGTGGGATAGGGAGGGTGGGAGGGAGGCTCAAGAGGGAGGGGATATGGGGATATATGTATATGTATAGCTGATTCACTTTGTTGTACAGCAGAAACTAACACAACATGGTAAAGCAATTATACTCCAATAAATATATTTTTTAAAAAAGAAAAAAATCCTTTTGTCACTCATATCCGATCTAATTGAAAGTGTTGGAAATTTATATCAGTGTTTTTATCAAACTGAATCACAAACTCTGTATCAGACTATAATTGCATTAAAGCGTTGCTTCCCTGTGTTCTGCAGTAGTACGGATTTGGTGAGATATTCTGAGATACTAAGAGGTTTAATTTTCAACTTGTCAGCTGATGTATCATTTTACCCTCAAAAGTCGTATGTCCTATTCCATACATACTGGAAGAATAATTGTTAGCAGTTGTGTGACCCGTTTTCCTTTTTGCCACTTAATATGTTGTTAAATAGATTATTAGAAGTCTCTTTCATTCATAGCAGATGACAACTTAGAAATCATTGATAAATTTATGTATTTTCCCTTCGGAAACGTGAGGGACTTATTGACAGGTTACCATGTTATTTTCTCGGGTGTGTTTTTAATTTTGAAGATTTTAAGTTTTCGTTTGTAAAAATTTCATCACAAATTATATGTTGTCTCTCATTTTTGTTAAGCTTTGCATATTTTATTAAATCACACTTAAATAATGTTCATTATAAGACTTTGCATCTACTTCGTCCTTTTCAGAATGCAGCTCAAATAAAATAAAAATTTTTATTGGTTAGTATTTTTCTCAATATTGTCATGTTTACACTTCCAGATCGAGAAGTTGAACTTGAACATACCTCTACATTTTTCCCATCATCTTCTACTAATATTGATAAAACAACCCAGTATAAGAGCAACGTATATTAGTTCAATTAAAATGTTATAATAGACACTTCCGTGGTGGTGCAGTGGTTAAGAATTTGCCTGCCAATGCTGGAGACAGGGGTTCGGTCCCTGGTCTGGGAAGATCCCACATGCTGTGGAGCAACTAAGCCCGTGTGCCACAACTACCAAGCCTGTGCTCTAGAGTCTGCAAGCCACAACAATTGAGCCCATGTGCCTAGAGCCCATGTTTCACAACAAGAGAAGCAGCCGCAATGAGAAGCCTGTGCACCACAATGAAGAGTAGCCCCCGCTCACCGCAAGTAGAGAAAGCCTGCGCGCAGCAACGAAGACCCAAGGTAGCCAAAAAAAAAAAAAAAAAAAAGTTATAATAGCCACCAACTGGGGAAAAAATGTCAGATAACTTTCTTCCCCCAAAATACTCTGAATACTAATTAAATAATACTCAGTTGAGAGTCTTCACAATTTCCTGGCCCAAATAAAGCACTGCGGTTCTTCACAACTAACTGCACATTATAATATACAATTAAACTGTACAACATTAACGTCCTGATAGGAAATTGATCAAGTTAGCCATCATATACCAGAAAACTGAAGGAGATGCCCAGGGCCAGCTACATAATTTGCAGGGCCCAGTGCACAATGAAAATGTAGGACCCTGCTTGGACATAAGTCAATCCCCCGTTTCCAAGGGCCCATCACCCCAACCCACGTCAGACAGGTGCGCCCAGTGGAACGTGGCAGCAGTCGAGAGACAGGGGCAGAAATGGGGAAACCAGGTGACCCAGTGCACCTGGGGTGGCGTGGAGGGGTGGCTGAGAACCTGTCCCAGAGAGGCAGGGAGGCGATGATACATAGACACCGTGGAAAGCAGGTCATGTATGAGCCGAGGCTCCAAGCCCCCAGTGCCTGCTTCATTGTCCCATCTGACTTCACTGATACAAAACAAATTCAAAGATTAAATTAATAAGAATTTCAAAACAGTGACAGCAAAGCATTAGATTCCAAGTACAGGACACTTCTGTGTGTTGGGCCCTGAACAATGGCGGCACCCCCATGAAGCCAGCCCTGGAGAGGGCAGTGAGCAAAAGAGTGAATGATGTTCCCAGCTAACTCACCCCATCTCACACAGCTAGCTGGTCCTCACATGGTTGCCATGACAGCTGTTTGGGGATGAAGGGTATGTGATGCGCTCTCCTAATCTTTTTTTTTTCTTTCACGTCATGACCAACTTATCACATCCAAGGGCTTATCTCTCTTAGGGCCTGTCCTCACGAGGTGAGAAGTGTCAGGAAAGCAACCTGGTACAGCAGCAAGAATGGGACCAGGAGTCAGACAACGCTGGTTGTCTCCCTCTAACATTCCACAACTTGGGCGCGTCCCTTCGTCACTCTGGCCTCTGCTTCCTTATTGCTAAATTCCTCATGTTATAATGGTGGCTTCCTTATTACTATTATTAATGAAAGGGTTAGACTAGGTCACCTCTAACATTGCCTCCAGCTCTGTTTCTGGGAGAAGGAAACAATGCAAATAGATGTTTGGCAAAAGGCGTTTGGCCTCTTGACTGTTTTATCTCCCTTTTTCGGTGGACTGGTTGTAATCAGTATAATTTGATTTATCAAAGCCATATCTGAGCTGTTTGGTGTGGTGTTGTCACCACATAAAAGACAAAAGTAAGGAGGTGTGAGTAATTTGGATGTGTGTAGGCAAAGGAAGCTCTCATTTCCTTAGGGCCCAGAGCAGATAGGCTAATTCTATGACTCCAGATTTTAAAATAACAATAATTAGTACCTGTGACAGTTCTTTTATCTAAGGTGCTCATAGGGCTTTGTTGTCTTTAACCCATTAATTCACCTGCCTTAAGCCATCAGGGGGTAGGAGGAATCTCCTTAGCAGACTAGCACACCAGGAACTCAAACCTCACAACAGTGAGGAATGCCATGACTAAAGGCCAGTCAGAACTGGGTGGGAGGAGAGACAGGGTCACAAAAATAGTCCTCTTGGAAGAATTAAATGGGAAATCTTCCTGTTGGTCTCCTAACAGGAATTTCACAGCTCACAGGGTCTTTTGAGTGAATCCTCCTGGATGTCACATTTTAGCATCTGGAAAATTCCTTTACGCTTAACGTAAACTTTAGATTAGCTTTTACAGCTTCAGACAGACCGTGATTATGCCCAAAGCAAGTAAAGGGGAGGACTCTTCTCCCTAGAATCATATTGTCTCAGAGGAAAAAAAAAGCTTTTTAAAGTTAGGGAATCTTGGGACTTCCCTGGTGGCGCAGTGGTTAAGAATCCGCCTGCCAATGCAGGGGACACAGGTTCGAGCCCTGGTCCGGGAAGATCCCACATGCTGTGGAGCAACTAAGCCCGTGCGCCACAACTACTGAGCCTGCGCTCTAGATCCCGCAAGCCACAACTGCTGAGCCCAGGTGCCACAACTACTGAAGCCCGTGTGCCTAGAGCCTGTGCTCCACAACAAGAGAAGCCACCGCAGTGAGAAGCCCACGCACCACAAAGAAGAGTAGCCCCCGCTCACCTCAACTAGAGAAAGCCCGCGCACAGCAACAAAGACCTAATGCAATCATAAATATATAAGTTTTAAAAAATAAAGTTAAAGAGCCTTTATATGATAGAACACCACTGCAGAATGAATTTGTCCAGGGTTTGTTAAGATTCTGATTTATTTGCAGGTGGTTTCCATTTCAAAGCATTGGTTGGAAAACCACACTGCTAAAAAGTACCTTCACATGGCCTGGAATTCTATCATTAGAATCCTTCAATTAATCAACCCATCCATCACCTAGGAGGTGCTCCCCACAGGGCCAGGTGCTATGGGGACATAAAATGTGGAGCCTAACCTCCAAGCAACTACAAGTCTAATCAAGGGGATGAGACCACTACAAATAAAAGTAATTAATAGATGTATTATTTAAATTCATGTATTGCTTATAGTTATTAATAAATTGATAAATAAAATGGGAAGAAAATATTATTTCCATAATTTTGGACAACACAGACCCTACATGTTGTAGAGTTCCTGGCAGGAGTGATCAGTGAGGGCCAGAGTGATCAGGGAAGCTCACAGAGGAGGTAAGATGAACTAGACCTCAGATGTAGGGAAAGTATATTTGGGTAGGAAGCAGGATCAATGGGAATTGAGCACAGAGGATAAGTGGGAGGAAAGCAAAAGGTAGTTCAGGACAGGGACAACCCCTAAGAGAAGGCAAGCAGATGGGAGTGAGAAAACCAACCCGAATAAAACACAGGGTCAGCAGACCTGAAGGAGACATGGTTGGATGGGGGAGGGAGGGGCCAGATCACAGGGACACTAGAAACCACACTAACAAGCACTGATTGGGGTCTTCAGGAGTCCTCTGTCAAATGCAAATATCCATATATTCAATATCCTGTAATAAACCATAACAGAAAAGAACATGAAAAAGAATATATATAAACAGCAAAGATATATATATCTCTGAACCACTTTGCTGTACACCAGAATCTAACATAACATTGTAAATCAACTATACTTCAATTTTTAAAAATTAATTGTGGATAACTGATAGGGACCTAACGTCTAGCACAGGGAACTCTACTCAATACTCTGCCTATACGGGAAAGGAATCTAAAAAAAGAGTGGATATATGTATAACTGATTCACTTTGCCGTACAGCACAAACTAACACAACATTGTAAATCAACTATACCCCGATAAAAAATTTTAAAAAATAAAATTAAAATAATAGTTCATTTAAAAAATGAAAGCAAGGAAAACCTCCAAACATTTTTTTTAAAGGCAAATATCCAGGAAAAGAACCAAGGAGTTAAGTAAATTTGAAGGGGAGCTTGGGGGGTGGCCTGTAGTCAGTATAGCCTGGACCCTGTACTGCACGCTCTATTATACGTCACCACAGAGAAAAAGAATATGTTATACCAATATCGGCTGGAACTTTTAACTGCAAGTTCTTCTATCTTGGGCCCTGGGAAAGCCCCAATGGAATGAGACCCAGAAAGAGTACGTTCTGATGGGGGTGAGGAGAGCAAGGAGAGCGGGAAATTGTACCAAAGGCTTTGGCAATCCCGGAAGAGCTGGTCCAGGTAGGGACCCCACGTGATGGGCAGCCGAAGCCTGAGGAAGCACCTCCACAGGAGAGGAAAAGAAACGGGCAGAGCAGAGAAGACAAATTTCCCCTAATTCACACTGATGCCAACCACTGGCCCTTTTGATGTGTGTAACCCTTCTTTATGGCCCAGTAAACGTCTTATTCCTCTGGGATGGATGCTTTTTCGGGTCTTATGATCAAGATGTGGGGCAGACTGGAGATGGCTTTTTAGGGAGCAGGTCAGAAGAAGAACGAAGTGTCCTCACGTGAGCCCAACAGAGGGCCTCTCGCAGCCTCCAGGTCACATCGGAGGCTGTGGGGAGGGGGCGGTCTTTCCTAAAGCCACACCCCTTTATAGGCCCTGCAGGAACCCGAGTGCGGGCCTCCATCCTTCTGCCCGTTTGGGGAGAGATTAAAGACGCTGAGGTTGTCTCCTTCTTACTCATTGGCAGTTACAACCTCGCAGCCACTACAGTCTCAGCCTCCAGCGTGCACACAGAGGAGGTAAGTGGGACTGAAGGGGCCATGCCCTCAGCTGTCAGCCTGGGTCACTCCAGGTAGCTGGCTTGGGAATAGCTGAAGGGGAGTAGAGCTAGGGGTATTCAGCTGCAAGGTACTTGTTTCCAAATGAATATATGTGATGTTTTTCTAGACAACCCCAGGCAAGGCGTAGAGTTTGGTGCTAAACTCTCCAAAAAGTTAATCGAAGGCAGAGACCTTTTTGTAAAATTCTTCGACAGACCAACAGTGGGTATTTAACTGTAATGCGCTGTCTTGGATTGACTTGAATTAAAAGAAGGAAGAGTCATTAAAATGACTGGGAAAAATCATCTGCCTGTCTCCTTCGAGCAGTGCCTCATGTCTTGAATGATCAAATGGTCCATTCATGTTGACAACCCTTGTTCTGCAGCCTGCTATAACTGGAGTCCTAACCATCCTGCGAACGTCGTCACATGCCCGATTTTTATGAAAAAGATCCTGCCTTAGCCCTCAGAAAGCCTTGGTGGAAATTATGACATGAAAATTCATGAGTTTTCTGGAGCCCCTAAGCGAAGGTGGTTCTCCTTTCCCAGCAGGATAGAGCTGGGCTAGTTTGGAGGGGTTGATAGTTTTGAGCTATTTCATTCAGTAGGTCCAGGTGTCTTCATGTGGGAATCAGAGATATTATAGCGTCCTGCCCAAGACTACCCAACAGGGGTTCTTGAGGGTGCAGGTAAAGTTATGAAGTTATGTTTGTTCCTTTTTTTTTTTTTTTTTGCACAGGAACAAAAGACCATTCTCGTGAGGTCCACCTACAAGTCACCATGAATGAGGACTGCGAAGAGCCCACTGGGGACTGTTACTTCCTCTGTGACACCGCGGGAGCATGGGGCATTGTTCTGGAGTCCTGGCATCAATTGGCATAGCAGTTACGGTTTTGCCACCCTGGCATTTCTCTTCCTCATGAGAAGGGTTCAAGACCGCAGCCAGTGGAATGTCCTCCCCACCCAGTTCCTCTTCCTCCTGGGTGGGCTGGGGCTCCTCAGCCTTGCTTCTGCCTTCCTCATCCAGCTCAACCAGCAGACTGCCCCCCTCCACTACTTTCTCTTTGGGGTCCTCTTTGCTGTCTATTTCTCTTGCCTCTTGACTCATGCCTCCAACCTGGTGGAGCTGGTCTGGGGTCAAGTGTCCTCCTCTTGGACGACGATTCTGTGCACTGCTATTGGTGTCAGCCTGTGGCAGACGATCATCGCCACTGAGTATGTGACTCTTATCGTGACCAGAGGTACGATGTTTATGGATATGACACCCTGTCAACTCAACGTGGACTTCGCGGTCCTCCTGGTTTACGTTCTCTTCCTGCTGGCCCTCACGTTCTTCGTCTCCAAAGCCACCTTCTGTGGGCCATGTGAGGATTGGAAGCGGTGCGGAAGGCTCGTCTTCCTCACCGCGCTCATCTCCATCATCATCTGGGTGGTGTGGATCTCCATGCTCATGAGAGGCAACCCAATGGGACGACCCTGTCCTCTGCATCGCCCTGGTCACCCATGCGTGGGTTTTCCTGCTGCTGTACATCATACCAGAGCTGTGCTTTCTCGAGAGATCGTGTCAGCAGGATTGCCCTCTGCAAGGCAATGCCTGCCCACTCCCAGCTTAGGAACGCAGCTTCAGAGCGGAGAATCAGCAGCTCTCAAGAGGTACTTTCCTGGGGAGCTCGGGGAGGCTCTCCCGTAAGAGAAGCAGGAGAAAAAACAGGGCAAGAGGAAAGAAAAGGGAATGGTCAGAATTTAGGTGGGTGACGACATAGCTCAAGCCTGGAGACGGGGACACTCAGAGTCAAGGTTAAACTTTTCTGAATAATCAGTTCCTCCGAAATACAGAGATTAATGGGGAGAGGCCAAGACAGAAATGACTCAAAGGCCCTAAATAGAACGGGTGTGGCTCTGAGTATTCATGCTGGATAAAGAAAGGCACCCACTATAAAATGAGTTCACCAGTCCCAGATTAGGCGTGGGCCATGCCATTGCATGACACATCATGCTAAGTGCAGATGTTCTGGCCATCAAGTGCAAGAGCAACCCTGGCACCAGTGACTGACATTTTTCAAATTTAAGTCTCAAAGCCGACTTGCCCAGATATCATAACAGACTGATCTGTATGACTCATCACCTCATTAGAGTCTCAAAGCCCAACAACTTCTGGATTCCTACTCTGTAAATCATTCACTCCTTGAAAGCCTTCGAGGTTTACACGAAGTGACAGGAGAAGCCATGAAGTCAGAATTCTGAGCAAGAGTCTCAGATGTGTCATCATTAATAGAAATAAAGAACTTGCTTATGTGGCATTTTCATAATAATTTCTGGGTCGGATTTGTATCCTTATATAAGACCAAGCCACCTGACTATATACTGTTAAAGAATAAAATATATTATCCATGATAACAAGGAGGCTTGGACCCCAACAAACGGGGGGAATTAGTGGCTAATTTCAGTTATCTGGAAATACGTCAAAACTCATTAATCCCTTTCTGAAATATCTGGCCTATTATTCATAACCCAGCATCACAGTTTTACATCAAATTTTGTGTCTTACTAGGCATCTGATTTCTCACAGTGTATTGCTAATGTGCAAAGATGATGTTATTTTATATATTGTGTAGCACACATTATGCTCACCAGGCTCAAAAACATGAATAGAAGGTTTCCTTTTAGATCAGACACTTTTCTGAGCTGTAATCTATGGCTAATTACATCCTCAAATTCAATCCTGTTCAGATGGAAGCATCCATGAATTCTTTTCAGTTCAGTTGACCACGAGTTGGAAATTGACACTATACATCCTTCTTTCAAGAGTTTTTCATTGCTTTTGATGATGTGGGGCAGAATTGCAGAGTCTATCTTTCTTTTTTTTTTTTTTTTTTTTTTGGCGGTACGCAGGCCTCTCATTGCCATGGTCTCTCTCGTTGCGGAGCACAGGCTCCGGACGCACAGGCTCAGCGGCCGTGGCTCACGGGCCCAGCCGCTCCGCGGCATGTGGGATCTTCCCGGACCGGGGCACGAACCCGTGTCCCCTGCATCGGCAGGCGGACTCTCAACCACTGCGCCACCAGGGAAGCCCGGGTCTATCTTTCTTGAAACTACTTCTTATAGTTCTCACCGAAAAATAGGATAAAACTTCTGTTTGCTTTGTTGCTGTTATGTTTCCAGGAAACAAAAGTCAGAGAGAGAGAGAGAAAGTTCTTAGAGTTTCATAATACCCAAAACACACTGGGACTTGTAATGATCAATTTTCCATACGCCCAAAAGACTAGGCAGGTGTTTAAAGTGTTCTAAGAAGTGTCTTAGTGGAAAAGCAAGAGCTTTCAAAAGCACAGTGTTTCCTTATAACTATCCTTATTACTGGAGCATGGTTAGAAAATCCATTTCTGCCAGTGATGGTCATTGTCAACGTAGCTCAATATTTTGTGGCAGAAAAAAAATCGATAGTGTAGAAAAGAACATATAGATTGCTCTCCAAAACTAGGCAGAATAACCAGAAACTTACACTTAGAGAAGGAAATCAGAATTTAGGTCACCTAGAAAAAGTACAAATATCAAAAATTAGAAGAAAGATTAAAACGCAAGAAAAAGTACAGGATGACACCTAGCTAGGAAAAACATACAAAGAGATACAAAATAAATAAGAGTCAGACCAGTACAGTATAATAACCGTAACAAAAAAAAATCCTAAGTGTTGCTGTAGGTCGTGAGCTGACAGTGGGAACGCAGCTCAAGGCTGTCTGTTTTTGTTTGCCCGAGAAACAATCGTAGTGCTGTGTAAACAGACAAGTGGTCAGCTGGAACAATCAGGCCATTGTTCTCAGCACCTGTCAGTCTCTGACAAGAATACCCTTTCCAGCACTGAGACCCACTGATGAGAAGTGTGGGAGAGGCTGGGTGGAAAACCACAGAGATGATGAAGGAGTTATAACATCAGACCTACTGGAAAGGTTAGGACAGTGATACTGAGATGGTAGTTCTTAAGCTCTATGTGTCTTTCTCATGGACATTCAGGTTCTCTCTAAATTCTGTACTGAAACACAACAGTCCATGAGGTGTGCATCTGTCATGTGACTCTTCTGATTTATAGCTATGACTCCAGTCACATAATTATTTGATTTACCACTGGGTTGTGAGACCAGAATTATTCAGTTGAAAGAAGAGTTAGACAAGAGGGGATTAGCAGGGAATTTCACACGTATGAATACCTCTGTCCAAGAGGTTGCTGTCCTGCTTTCTGTCTCCAGCTAAAGACAAAGGGTGGAAAGAGACTCAAATCGAAGCACAAAGCATTTAGATTAAATACGAAACTAAGAGTTGGTACACACTGAAATAGATGAGCAAAGCGGATTAAGGACTTCATTTCCTTGGAAGTCTTTCAAAAGATTAGTCTTTATCTCTCGGAAGTGGCTTAGGGACTTAGTTCGAAGATATAAAAACATCTTGATGGAGAATGAAAATGAAATCAGGCATATTACTACAAAACACCAAACAAATGGGTATAAATATTCTTTGCCTCATGTTATAAATGCGTTTCTTAAAAACTAGACTGGGGCTTCCCTGGTGGCGCAATGGTTGAGAATCTGCCTGCCGATGCAGGGGACACGGGGTCGTGCCCCGGTCCGGGAAGATCCCACATGCCGCGGAGCGGCTGGGCCCGTGAGCCATGGACGCTGAGCCTGCGCGTCCGGAGCCTGTGCTCCGCAACAGGAGAAGCCGTGACAGTGAGAGGCCCACGTACCGCAAAAAAAAAAAAAAAACTGTAGTCTGATTGAACTTTTAAAATCAAATGCTCTTTTAACTGAGAATTTTAAATGTGATGTAATTTGCAAGGACCTTAAATATAGACTATCAGCTATGAATCTTTGTTTATGAAGGGAAACTCCTGTTCTAATCATTGTCTGCTTTATCTGTTTTAGATGAATTAGAATATTGTTATATCAAGTTTGCTAAAAGCAGGACCCCTGTATATTTTAAAGGATCACATAATTGTGGGCATTTTTTCTATCCTGTGTTTAAATATCTACAGACAAATCTAGGATGATTTTTTGAAGGTATTAAGACAGAAATAATGAGGCTATGAAATGTAAAAATGGGTCAATGAATATCAAATGATGTAAAACGAGAGAAAAATGTTCTTGCAAACAGAGGTCCTTCAGATTGTTTTCCTTACAGCAAGTACCAGGCATACCAAGTTCTGGCAAACATAGCCTTTTTTTGGACAATTCTCAACATTTTTTGCTTCAAGGTGCCCACCTTACTAGGAGAAACCAAATTTGGATGGTCCCAGGCAGTGTCATTTTTGTTTGTTCTTTCAGGGGGACAAGCCTGAAAACCTCTCTTTGTCACCCTCTAGAGCTACAGGTCACAAAGAGTGAACTGGCGTAAAGTACAGAAGAAGACGTGGTCTGGGCAAGATTTGCTTGGTGTGAGGACAGACCAGGCAAGGATAATGACATTCTCCTTGTCATTATGCTTGGGTGACAGCAGAAAGGGTGCAGACCCTGTCCTCACATGCCCTGTCTTCGAGGCTCAGCTCTGCTTCTTACCAACGTTGAGACCCAACCAAGTTCCCCAACCTCTGGGAGCTTAGGCTCCTCGTAGTGAAGTGATGGTCATAGTGTCCCTGCCCCCTCCAGGTATCAATGTAAGGTCTTACTTACTCAACTCAGATCCATACCAGGAGCTGGTGGCAGGATTAATAGAGAGAAACACTCGACTTTTTGGTAAATTCATGAACAATAACTCAAGTTGGAGAATTAGGCTTCTCTGATATATGATCTGGTCTGATGAGAGTATTGGAGGAACACGGGTTACCAAGGGGCTGAGTGGGAAGGAGTCTTGTTACGCTGCAAGGCACAAAGTTAAACCAAGGATTCAGCTCATTTCTGCTGAAAGAAGAATGTTTTATTTTCACAGGATTCAATCCCTCTACAAAACACCAGTAGGAGAAGGATGTCGGAGCATCAATTATAACTATACCACCAACACCACCGCCAATAATAATATACAAAGGGAAGCACTATGGTGCTTTCTATACTTCATGTCCTATTCCAAGGGCTTTATAGATATTGATAGATTTAATCTTCAAAGCAACCGTATGAGATAGATTGACTATTATGATCATCATGAAACTCCCATCAGGAAACACAGGCAACAAAACATTAAGGAACTTGACCGCAGGTAACGCAGCTAACAAGTGAGAGGGCAAAACAGTCCATGCTCTCAGCATTGCAGCCACCAAGCAGGAACAAAATGACACGGCTACGTCCCAGACCATCAAAGGACAACTATGTATCAAGCAAGGACCTGGTCTAAGAGACAGACACAGCTCCTGTCTTCACAGAGCTTACAGGCTTATTGAGGAGACAGATATTAAACAACCATGTGTGATGATTCTACGACAGTATAAAATGGTCTTTAAAAATTATGTCCAGTTTTTTTCTTTTCTTTTTTTTTGGCCACTCGGCACAGCCTGCGGGATCTTAATTCCCAGATCAAGGGTCGAAACCATGCCCCCTGCAGTGGAAGTGCAGAGCCCGAACGACTGGACCGTCAGGGAATTCCCTATGTCCAGTTTTTAAAATTGAACCAAAGCTTGCAGAGTATCAAGCCTAAAGGGACTTTAGAGATGATGTAGTGAAGGCCTTTTATTTTACTGCTGAAGACAGTGAGATGCCCAAGGTCACGAAGGTACAAAGACCCTGAGCCCGTGCTAATGCACTCTCTGTAGAAAGTGATGATGAGCCTTCAGCCTCTTCAGTTACTAAACACAGACGTGCTTCTCCTGAGCACACAAATGTGATCCCTAGGCAACCTTCCTCAGAAGCTTTAAAAACACTCTTTTTAAAATCACAGATTAGGGGCTTCCCTGGTGGTGCAGTGGTTGAGAGTCCGCCTGCCGATGCAGGGGACACGGGTTCGTGCCCGGGTCCGGGAGGATCCCACACGCCGCGGAGCGGCTGGGCCCATGAGCCATGGCCGCTGAGCCCGCGTGTCGGGGAGCCTGTGCTCTGCAATGGGAGAGGCCACAACAGTGAGAGGCCTGCGTACCGCCAAAAAATAAAAATAAAAAATCACCGATTAAAACACACACAGACACACAGACACACACACACACACAGCCTCAGTGGAGAATTCCTTTTCAAAGGGTCAGGAGCCTCTTTGCAAGCCATTGAGTCTCTTAGTCCTCCTGTGCTGTTTCCAGGTAAATCCGTGACACTAAGCCAGCCCTTCCCTCCTTTGACTTTCAGCCCGAGACAGTGATGGAGCTGAGGAGGAAGTAGCAGTAACTGAATATGGTACCCCCAACTCAGCAGCAGGTAAATGAGCTCATCTGCATTCTCCAGGGAAGCACAGAGCAACTCAGTCCTTCCTTAGGAGAGCAGTCAGTCTTCATCTCCAGTGGCTGTACTGACCTGAGCGAGGAGAGGCAGGGCAGGGTCATCCCTCCAGGCATGGGAGCTTGAGCCATCCAGACTGAATCCATACCAGGGCAGTGCAGTAAAGCTAAATCATGCCTTTGCCTCTGCAGGAGGCCCTCCCAATCCCCCATGGCACTATATTCTGATGCAGGTGAATGTCCCTGAAAGAAAAAGCAGCTTGAAGGGTTTGTGTGAGGGTGAAGAGATGCAAGCTCACGGCTTTTTGCCTTGGGGACAACAGGGGATTATAAATATGTATGAGTGTCAGATCTGTTCTTATTATCAGTTGTCTAAATGTATCCTCTGGGCCATGTTGGCTGCCTCTCGGAGTCACTGTCTAGCTCCAGCAGCCCAGGCTGCCCCGAGAACTGGGCTGGGTCTGTCAGCATCATCTGGACGCCCAGATGGGTGTACCAATTTTTTAAAATTATTATTATTTTTTTTTTATGGTACGTGGGCCTCTCACTGCTGTGGCCTCTCCTGTTGCGGAGCACAGGCTCCGGACACACAGGCTCAGCGGCCACGGCTCACGGGCCCAGCCGCTCTGCGGCATGTGGGATCTTCCCGGACCGGAGCACGAACCCGCATCCCCTGCATCGGCAGGCGGACTCTCAACCACTGCGCCACCAGGGAAGCCCGGGTGTACCAATTTTAATCCTTGCCTGCAAAAACAGAGGGACACGGCTGAGTAGGACTGGAAGTAACTTGGATTTGTGCCGTGATGGCTTGAAGACACACACATCCGAACAGCTAAAAATACCACTTTGGGACACAATTGTTTTATTATAAGGATCACAAGTCACTAAGATCCGAGAGGGAAAGCCATGCTCAGGCTGTTGTTCAATGAACTGTACTAGGCAACTCTAACTAGGTTAAACCCTCTGGTCTGTTATCTGAGAATTTGCCTTTTTCTGGAATGACACACAGACCAGGACATAGCTATGTCATTTGCTGTAATTAATCCTCCAGAGGGCCTTTACACGATGAGAAAATTCTTTACTATCCCCACCAAGAATTTCTCGGATTATTTTCAGTTTCCAGTAATCCTGCAAAAACATTCTTGTTAATGGCTAAGAGGGAAGATGGCAAAGTAGTTGTGATATGGATAGGCTCAACATTTTTTTCTTTTTTTAATTATCAAAAGATTAAATGATGGTGAAATTATAATATTTCAAGCATAGTTTTGGAGAGTATTATCCCCTATGTTGCCTCAGAAAGCTGATGGTGGCATTTCTTCTTTTGCAGACTGTTGATCCCACACAGGAGGATTTCATCCCTTGGGCTAAAGTAAGCCCTCAGCAAGATGCAGAATTATAAAGTCCACAGGAAACACGGGTAGTGAAAACCCAGCAGATCATCCTAACGTAGGATGGGCCACCGGGAAGCCCATCTGCCAGCGAAACATCGGCTCATCCTTCCTTCCCTTCCACACAGTCCTCTCCATCCATCTGGACCCTTCATCAGGACACTGCCCCTTCAAGCATAATTACAATCTTGCTGGCCACCCTACTGTGACTATGTGTCTCTTTCTTCATTCTTTTTCTTGGCTGCGTTTGGTCCTAGTTGCACGCGGGATCTTTGTTCCGGCACTGGAGCTCAGTAGTTGTGGCACACAGGCTTAGTTGCCCCACGGCATGTGGGATCTTAGTTCCCCAACCAGGGATCGAACCCGCCTCCCCTGCATTGGAAGGCGGATTCTTAACCACTGGACTACCAGGGGAGTCCCTCTTTCTTCATTCATGTAACTGAAAGATTCCCTTCCCTAGTAATGCTAGGACAAATTGGCACCTCTTACTAATGGGACCGAAAGACCTCAGTTTGATGAAATTAGGGTCATGCTAATATGACAAATTATAGATGTCAGTAGCAGCTTAGTACTGGATTACCCCTCTAGTCATTTTTATAAAGGGCCCCTAAATATGATTGACCCAGAATTTGCAATAAAATTATAGCAGAACCCTCAGGATCCCCACAATTGTGCATCTCGTGGGCTTGCAATCTGGCAGGTTTCTCCCATGATGTTAGCACCCTCATGACAGTGAGTACGGCAGCAGATGTGACTGAGGTCAATGACCTGCTTTGATGAACTAAAAACAGCAAAGGAAGAGCCACCCGAGTTGATGCTCATAAAGGATTTCGGGTGTACATGAAAAGGAGAGTCCACCTGTCTTGATGTTTCTAATGCGCCGATGCCTCTGCCCTAATTACTTTTCCTTCATCCCTCATGCAGCTTCACATCCTTCCCAGTGGATATATACATCCTTAAGACCCATTTGTTAGATATAACAGGTATAACAGGACCAGAGTCAGAGGCGTGTTGCCCTAAGGGTTTTTAGAGTCTAATTCAGCCTCCCACCTCGCAGATGAGAAAACAGAGCCTCGGAGAAATGGAATGACTTGTCCAAAGTCACACGGTAGTTTGTATTGGGCCAGGTCTTCTGACTCTCAGGCCACTCCTCTCTCACTCTACAGGCTTCTCCATGCCTGTATTTCTGTATTAACAAGGAAGGTGTGCACCCTTGAGAATCAAATGTGATATTTCAGACCAGTGACTGTTGAGCGCCTGCTATGTGAAAACACTTTGAAAAGAAACTAAGACTCCATAGATTGGGGAAAAAAGCCCTTTTAATGACCAGTGCACAGCACGGATGAGTATTTCCCGAGCAACTGCAAGGTACCAGGAATGGTTCTCGGACTCAGTCCTGGGCAGACAAGGCACACAGCGCTGCTCTGACGGGGCTTACGTTTTTCGTGGGGGAAGATAACCCAATGCAGAGAATTTCAGGAACACCACTTCCTCTGTTATCAAGTCCAAACACATACTGCTCACAGCACAACAGGCCAATCAGTCCAGAGACAAAGTGTTGGGGCAAAGAACGGCAACTTTATTCGGAAAGTCAAAACACTGAGAAGATGGAGGGCTAATGTCCTAAAGACCATCTTAACTCAGAATAGAATTCAGGCCTCTTTTATGCTGAGGGACAAGGGGAAGCAGGAGGGTTCAAGATTAAAGGATAAAGGTGGATTGCGGGCTTCTTGGGGCCTCCTGGCCTTCAAGGGAAGCATAACTTTGTTCTGCTTGCTCACGTAGGCTGGATCACGAGGCTTCTGCAAAACTTCACGTTGCTAGCCGTTATTTTTACTTTACCATTCTTCTCTCTGCTTAGTTGCAAGGTTTCTAGGCTGAAAGAGAACTTATCTATAAGTAATAGCTATAACTAATTCAGATCCAGTCCGTGGTATAGAAACTTTCTTCACGAGCTTAATGAACTATTTGGGTACAAGCGACATTTCTCTAATGTTTGACTCTTGATGTGCGAGGCTAAAGTGATGGAATACACAGGCTGAAGAATGAGAGAGGCAGTTTCAACATGGTGTTAGTTCTGTTCTTCCTCTGTGACACCTCCTTTTACAGACAAGGAAAGGGACTTGCCCAGGATAATATGGCTTGCTAGGGGCAGAACCGACTAGAATCCAGGTCCCCAGCTGCTGTTCGAGGGCTCACCCTCTACACAGTGTTCCAGCGCTTTCACATATGTTTCTGCTGCACTCAGATTACCTGCTCCTTTTAAAAATCTGTGCCCTGAGCAATGTTCTCAGCACAAGCAAACACCTAGGTGAACGACCAAAGAGTTTGACCTTCTGCCCTTATTGGTAATAAAAGAATATAAAACGTCTAAACATTAAGACTCTGACCGGTGGCATACTATTCAACAAACCACGTAAGAAACCTAATTTGAGACAGAACAGCAAGCCGTGCAAGCTTACATCTGCTCTGGAGGAAAACTCTCATCGCTGATCCTCCTAGATTTTATCCCCAAAATGATGACAATGACACCTTCAACATAATTTTGTTTGGTTTGGTTTTGTAGGTGAGAGGTGTTTAAGTCAGCTGACAAATGTCAATCAACCTATTAAAGTCACACAGGATGGCTAATATTGTTTCCCAAAATGTTTTCCCTAAAATCAGTAAAGGGAAAATTGAACCTCTTTGTACCAAATTGCCTCCGAGGTTTATAGCACAATTTTATCAAATTTTGGACGGTGCATTAATATTAGTTAGATTTGGGGGGTTGTAAGCTTGCAAAGTATCTCCTTTAGGCTGTTTCAGGAATGGAGTTGTAAGGTTACATGTGGGAGGAGGGAGCGAAAACTCTCTCCGGGAACCCACTACAGCCGCCGGCTTCATGGAGATGGAATACTGTCAGGTGTTGGGTGGACCCTGTTGACTCCTGCCCCAGCCCCACAATCCCCCTCAGCCACTTTGATACTTTCCTCACTATTTCCTTTTGTGGTATCTTCACATGTCCATCCACCCACTAGCCGCTGACTTATTCTCTCCCCATATGTCATAATTCAGATTCCTGAGAGGGAGTCTGCTTGGGCCAGCTGATCATCATTGTCTCTGATTGGGTACTCCTTTGCCTTGGCCAGCCTCTTCATTTACATTCAGCCTGTGGATTGGATGCCCTTGGATCCCGTACCCACCATTGGTCCATTCAGCTATGTGTGGCTTGGTCTTGTGGTGCAGACTTGATTGTATATATCTGCTCCCTCAGTGAGATGCTGTGGGCAGGGAATTATCCTCTGGGCAGCTAGGGAAGGTATAGCATGCACGATGAGTGACCTACTCCGGAGAGATTAATCCAGGAAAATATAATTTTATGAAATTATAGAATATTTTAGTGAAAATACCATTTCTTTTGAGTTTATGCAGCAATTCACGTAAAGCTAAAAACCTCAATAGTCTTCTAAGTTGGGATCCATGAGGAACCACTTAAAAGAGTAGATAAAACTAGTTATGGGGCTTCCCTGGTGGCACAGTGGTTGCAAATCCACCTGTCAATGCGGGGGGCACTGGTTCGAGCCCTGGTCTGGGAAGATCCCACATGCCACGGAGCAACTAAGCCCGTGTGCCACGACTGCTGAGCCTGCGCTCTGGAGCCCGTAAGCCACAACTACTGAGCCCGCGAGGCACAACTACTGAAGCCCATGCGCCTGGGGCCCGTGCTCCGCAACAAGAGAAGCCACCGCAATGAGAAGCCTGCACACTGCAACAGAGAGTAGGCCCCGCTCGCCGCAACTGGAGAGAGCCCGCGCACAGCGGTGAAGACCAAACGCAGCCAAAAATAAGTAAATAAAATAAATAAATTTTTAAAAAACTATTTATGATATGCATATTATACTCAATTACTCAATTCAACATGGAGTATCTGAAGATCTATCATTTACTGAATGCAAAAGCTGTTTATTCACTTAAATATTTTAGATCATCCTCTTCCGATTTTATCTTTCTGATTTTATTCATTTACCAAAAGAAAGGGTATCAATGAAAAAATTCATTACAAAATATCTTCCTGCTGGAGGGAATTCCCTGGTGGTCCAGTAGTTAGGAGTCCACGCTTCCACTGCAGGGGGCCCGGGTTCAATCTCTGGTCTGGGAACTAAGATCCTGCATGCCACGCGGTGTGGCCAAAATAAATAAATTCAATAAATAAATAAAATAAGATAAAATAAAATAAAACACCTTCCTGGTAGAGCATGGCTGGTTTGCTCAGTAGAGCATGGTGCTAATGAAATACCTGCCCAGGTAGAATTAATATATCCTTCATCTTGATGAATTTTTTCCTCATCCAGAGCATCAAAGATTTGTTTCTCTCTACATTAAATTTCATGATCTCTCCATAAGCTTAAAGTGTCTTTTACTTATGCCTTATTTCAACCTGTGGTCTGGTCAGGTTAAAGTTTCCTCATTCTCTCTACCCATTATTCCTTCTTCTTTCTTCTTTTAAACAAATGCTCCCTTTTCCTAGGATTATATCTACTTCATATTGGCCAGATTCATGCCTTCTTATCATTCTTTTCCTCCTTCCACAATCAGCTCCGAATCTACCTTTTCCCAGAAACTTTCTATGATGACATGGAGACACAGGGCTGTCACACACCAAGACTTACTTAACTTATGGCAGAATAAAAGTCTCTTTTTTTCTTCAAGCTCAGATGGTAAACAAGATACTTCTGTAGCATCTTTCTCTGAATAAGTCTAATCATCTATTTCAAAAGTACACAATTCATGAGAAATAAACTAGAAAATCTTGTTTTTTCTTCCTTGGTACAAAAGCCTCTGTATTTTGCATCTGAAAGAAGTGCTTCTCAGTTAACATTAAATGGGAGTGAACATCCTTAACTTCTGAGAAGTCAAGCTTGACACCTGAGTAAAGAAAGACTTTTTCTTGGAGTTGTTTAAAATATCTTTTCTTTAAAGATATTTATTTATTTACTTATTTTGGCTGTGTTGGGTCTTCGTTGCAGCACGCGGGATCTTTCGTTGTGGCGCGAGGGCTCTTCACGTTGTTGCGATACACAAGCTTCTACTTGTGGCACTCGGGCTTAGTTGCCCCGTGGCATGCGGGATCCTAGTTTCCCAACCAGAGATCAGACCAGCGTCCCCTGCATTGCAAGACAGATTCTCAACCACCGGACCACCAGGGAAGTCCCCGGAGTTGTTTAAAATGTCTTAATGGCTCAGACCAGTTTTGAGCTGCTGGTCTCCAGTGAGAGATCATGTTTGCTACTCTTCAAAGATAGATTAGTTAGAATTATGTTTGCATTTTAACCTATATCAGAACTTATTTATTCAAAGGACTTCAAAGTGACTACCTCAGGAGGCATAAAGATCACCATTACTTAAAGCATTATTAGAATGCCTTTCCTGGACAGCCTTCAAGAATGTCTCAGGGGGCTTCCCTGCTGGCGCAGTGATTAAGAATCCGCCTGCCAATGCAGGGGACATGGATTCGAGCCCTGGTCCGGGAAGATCCCACATGCTGCGGAGCAACTAAGCCGGTGCGCCACAACTACTGAGCCTGCACTCTAGAGCCCGCAAGCCACAACTACTGAGCCCGTGAGCCACAATTACTGAAGCCCGTGCGCCTAGAGCCCGTGCTCCGCAACAAGAGAAGCCACCACAGTGAGAAGCCCGCGCACCGCAACGAAGAGTAGCCCCCGCTCGCCACAACTAGAGAAAGCCGGCGTGCACCAACGAAGACCCAACGCAGCCAATAAATAAATAATAAATAAATAAATTCATTTAAAAAAAAAAAAGAATGTCTCATTAAAATCAGAGGGATTGGGTTGCTAGGATGGCCAAACTGTCAGATCAGAGAGGTGAGTTCAGGAATGAATTTCTACTGCTGATCTCATCAATCACTCAAAGAACTACCAAGTACACTTTGGAAATACCATCTGCTATCTTTCTGGATTTTTTTGTTTAATCCTTATGTGCAGGCAAGGTACACACTTGCAAGGCATGTTGTTATTTTGCAGATGAAGAAATTGAGGATCAAGGAGATTAAGCCATTTGACCAAGGATTTAGATAGTAAGAACCCAATTCTGGCCACGCCACGCAGCATGTGGGATCTAGTTCCTCAACCAGGGATCAAACTCAGGCCCCCTGCACTGGGAGCGTGGAGTCTTAATCACTGGACCGCCAGGTAAGTCCCTGAATTTTTCTAAAGATAGTGGAGCTATTAGAACTTGAACCATATTTAGGATGTGGTTAAATCAAGTCTGGGTTTGGAAAAGAATCCTCTGGGCAGACTTTTTTTTAATGTGAAAATTTAGAGGATTATATTGACTTTTCTATGTTCTTAGAGAAACCCATTCCCATCTAAACGTTTGATATTTGATCTGAGATTTATTCACATTTTTACACATGAATTCTTTAATTGGAGATTAACGTAATTTTTCATTTCAACAGGATTTTCACATGATTACTGTCACAAATTGTGGGGTCACAAGTTCTGTGTCATCACAGGATTCAAGATAAACTAAACTGGTAGGAATTTCAGTTGCCATCCATTACTGTCCACTAACTGTAGGATAATGGAGTCTATGCTGTGAAGCAGATAGAGAAGAAGCTATCCATTTTAAAAGGTGTAAAACACAGACAAAGAAAAGATACAAATTAGGGCATTGCATGTATATTTCAATTTGTAGAACTGACACTTCTTAACTGTAACATGTTCTTTATATGATATAAATGCACTAAGGGAGCACATTGCGCTTTTAAAATTCCTTTTTGAAATTCACCCCTTAATTGTTGTTATTAAAATGAGTCGAAGGCTTTGTAAGTCTTCCACCTGCGTATAGGAGGGGGGCTGGGCTTTTTAAAATATATGCCACAAAGGGAACGTTTGGCTGTAGTTTCCACCTGGACTTTATTTGCACGCGGAAGAAACTTGTATAGACTTCATCTTCAGCTCATTTTTAAATTCCTGACTGTCTAATTCAGTGGCCTCATTCCCAGGGCAATTTGTTTCTGGAAAAACTGAGCTTTCCAACTTTTGTTTGGAATATATAGCTGATTCAGACTGAAAGAATGTTTTCTGTGGTTCTGTTCTTATTAGGGGTTTGTTTTAAAAGCAAAGGAAAATCTATGGAAAAGAAATGAGAAGATACCTATAGCAGGAGGAGATCTTAGAACATAAAGATTTGGGTTGCCTGGTGCAGTAGACTAATAATAATGCAGTTTTAAATAGAACTTAGTTTTTAGCATCTTACAATTTGCAAATGGTTTTCACATCCACTGTCTATCTCATGTGATCTACTGGATGGATTCGACCATTTATTTATTTATTCTTAAGATACTAAGAATCTAAAACTGCCCTTGGGCCACCATCACTTGCTGTTTTGTACAATACAATCTGAACTATAAAATAAAATAGACACATACGTCCAAAGAATCCTTACTTATGGACAGAGATGTCACTGAAAGTTTTCCAAAACAGACTGTGCTTTAGCTATAGCTGTTATTGCCATGTCCTTCTGTTGATAACGCATTTTTCTGAAGGCCAAAACAACTGGTAGAAATGGCTTATTTAGGAAATAAGAAAAGTCACTCAATTTTATGGAAACTGTCAATTCTGGGCGTCAGCAGTGCTGGTTGCCAAATGTTTCCAAACTCTCCTGCCGTCCAGGCCCATGATAGGATGACACTTTTTGTCCCTCTTGAGGTTGGGTGGGACCACGCATTCATTCTGACCAATAAGTCGGAGCAGAAATGATGTCATTTCCGAAGCTGATTCCAGGCAGAAGCAATTAATTGTTGGTCCAACAAGGTCAAGAACTTTTTTCCTCCACTGTGTGGCAAGCAGAGCTTCAAACAGTGGCTGTTGCACCCATCTGGGGTCCATGATGAACATAACGGTGTGAGCAAGAAATAGAACTTTCCTATTGTAAGCTGCCCAGATTTGGGGTTGTTACCTCCGCCTGCCCAGCCCAGCCTGACTGACTGTCGTAGCCACTGAACAAATTGTCTGGTACCTTAACGTAAAACAAGGAGGTACTTGTCTGAATGTTTTACTTTACCGCTTGTTCTTCCAGTGTTCTACAAAGGCATCCTTAGATTAAAGAAAAACCATCCTGAAGTTAACTGATATAGGCCGGACCTCTCTGCCAGGCGTGTGGCTTTACAGCTGTTCACATAATTACACTTCACTGGGACAGCTGCCGTCATAAAAGCATGCAGAGGGCGAGGTGGTAACTTAGAGTCACTCTGTCTCAGAGACCGAGGGCAAGAAAGACTTCCCAGTAGAGGTCAAAGCTTGAGCTCTGTCTTACATGGGAGGTAGGCAGGAATTCATGGGGTAGATAACGTTGGGAATGATACTTGGAGCAGCCGCTAACAGGGCGTCTTTGTTTTAAGTTAGAAAAACGTGCCCCCTCTGGGTGGATGAATCAGAAAACATGCCCGCAGCCCCCAGGGATGCAGCCTATGCTAGGGGCACGGAGCTTGGTAAGCGGAGCAAGGCTGAATTCCAACCCCACTCACCATCTCAGCCAGGTGTCTTGGCGCAGTGCAGAAAGCAACAACGACTATGCAACTGACTGCAATGACCCAGATTTGCAGGGCAGAAAACATGCCAGTGCAAAGGCGTAGCTGCAAAGAAAACCAAGGCGTATTGGAGAACTGCAAGGCATTCATTATTGCCAGAGCAGAAACACACAAAGTGGAAAGCAGTAAGAGATGAGGCTGGAGAACTGGGCTTCCTCGGCTCACACCGGGCTTATATCCCGAAAGCAGGAATCTGGATGTGGGTGTGAAGGACGTGAAAGGAGCGGCCGATCAGCCTGGAAGCTGGGGCCGAGGCATGTGTACCCTTGAGCACACTTATCAACAAATCCTCCCACATTTTGAACCTAATGGAAAAAGTTAACAAAAGCTCTCCAGTCAAAAAAAAATCTAGAGCCCTTCATAGCACAATCTGTTTACACGCCTTTGTCAACCCTCAAAAACCCCTGGGAGGGACCTGACAGGCACACCAACCCCGGGAACCACAGCCTGATTGGAAAAAATTGTTCCTGTTGCGAAATAACGCAGGGTCGTGAAACAAACAAACCGTGACAGCCTGTTTTTTATAAAATGTCTCTGTGTTGTTGATCATGGACTTTTTGCACTAATTTTGGTTTTTCAAAATATTGTAATTTATCTTGATGACTGAGGGTTTTGGCGCTCCCTTGAATTTTGTGCCGGAGGCAAGAGCTTCGCTCTCCCCACCCTGGCCCCAGCCCTGCCGATGGATCAGATCTGCCTGGTGGGAAAGGGTGGGACAGCGGCTGGAGAGGGAACCCTGGCTGATGTTAGAATTACTTAGGAAGTTTTAAGAGCTCTCCATGGCCTGACCTCACCACAGACCAATTTAAATCAGAATTTCTGGGAGTGGAGCCCAGGCATGGGTATGTGTTTTAAATCTTTCCAGATGATTCTGTTTTGCAGCCAGGCTTGCAAACCACTGCAGTTAAACAGATATTTAGGCTTCGAGGTACAGAATGAGGAAGAGGAAGGTGCCAGGATCCTGACCTGGGTAACTCGGAGGATGACGCTTCCACTTTGTAAAAGAGGTGACCCCAGGTGGAGGGTCCAGGAGGAGAAACAGATCTGGAAACGGAGAGGACAGCAGATGTGTTGTTTTGAACCAGCTGAGTTGGAAGTGGAAATGCGCAGATGAATACAAGGCCGTGGAGTTCCACCAGAAACAGAGAGAGAGTTTCGGGAATGAGCTTAGAGGTGGAGGTGGGTGTTGTGAGAGGAGATGTGCTTTTATGGGGAGCGTGAGGAAAGGGCCCCAGAATGCTTAGTGGTGGAGAAACCTGCCCCATCCCTAAGGGGATTCTCTCCTGATGCCGTTGCTTTCACAGCCACTTCCACCTTTAACACTGGGAGGTCTCCACCAAGATCCCTCCAGAGACGGAACCGGAGTCCTGTTTGCAGAATCACACTATAGCTCCAAAACAAGAGAGCAGACTGAGAGTCTTCCTCTGGGTTTGAGTTCAAAGGTGGGGAAGGCAGCTGCTGGGGCTTGCCTGGAAGATTGGTGAATTAGAAAATGAGGACAAATGTGGCTAACTCTCCAACGCCTTTCCCCACACCTGCCCAATCAGAAGAATCATCCGGGATACTTGTTACAAATATAACTTCTCATACCTGGATCCGGACCTACTAAATCAGAACCTCCAGAGAGGGCCCTGGGACTCTGCCTTTTTAACCAGTTCCCATGCGACTCTTAAGATAGTATGAGTTTGGGAAGTGCTGCTCCGTTGACGAGAGAAGGCTTCCTCTTTGCTCTGGTTTGGAGCAAAGACTGCCTGGGCTTTTCCAGTTTGGCCCGAGAAGGCAGAAAGTGATTGGCCTGATATGGCCTAATCAATGGAAAGATTTTATGAGTCAGTCCTGTCCCTAGGAACATTCAGCTTCCAGTTTGCATCTTCTTCTCTCCCCTTGTCCCGTGTAATGTTCAGCTCACGCCGACCCCACGCCTGCTGCATCCCTGCTGACCCTCGCCTACTCCCATCCAGTCCCCACCCAGGACACACTCACCCAGTTTTCCTAAGAGAAAATGTTGCCAGAAGCACCTTACTGCCTTGAAATTTAAGAAGATAAATCCCTTCCGAGCCTCTTTGCTGACACTCTCATCTATTTCCAGCTGGGTCTATACAGTCTGAAAGGTCCTTGTTCATCCATTGGGTTCAAGTCAGTTTAGAAAAGGAATGCACTTGAAAAAACAACGGTTGCCATCGATCTTGGCCGGGCTGGGGAGGGGGGAATCAATCTAAAATGCTTCTTTGATTTTTGCCTGGGGGGCTGCTTTTCTCTTTTCTCATATTTGAAGTTTGTTCTTAGTAGTTCTCCTAGGAAACAGCGCTTTCCCAAGCCTGACAAAGAAAAGCCTCAGGGAAATAAAACTTGGACGTGATGAAATGCACTCAGCCCAAAAAGTAAAGAATTTCCTTTCTTTCCTCCAAGCCTCAGGCTTGTGAATAGCTTTTATCACATTGGAGTTAAGTGTTCTTGTACAGAAACAAACAAAAAAAAATCGGATGGTTGATCAGCTGCAATTCATCACAATTATTTAAAGATAAATGACACCGAAGACACCAGAGCAAACTAGAGGGAGTCTGACAGCGGTGCTCTCTGAGGGAGGGGTCATAATCCTAATTGGCCTGTGACAAACAAAAAACTTACCTTTCTCCCCCCAAATTTATTGGTTCCTACAACAAATTCTCCTGTGTGTGCAGGCACTGTGCTAGGCCCTGGGGCTACATGAGGAAACAAAACAATTTTCTGTCCTTCTAAAACATTCAGGATAGTGGGAGAAACACAAGTAAAAACACAGAAATATAATTGCAAATTATAAGCGTTCTGAAGCAAACAGACTGATGACTCAGAAGACCAGCTGCTAGGGGAGACCAGCATTAAATAGAATGGAGGTGGGAGGCCTCACTAAGGAAGCAACATTTGAGCTGAGATGCAAATGTGAAGGGGAAGAGCTGCAGCGGTGGGGGCAGGGAGACTCCAGTGAGAGGCGTGTAGAGCTGGGCCCCCTCGAGGGAAGAACTGCTGGAGAAACTTGTCTCAGAAATGAGTGACTGAAACGTTAAGAACTCGGGGACTTCCCAGGCGGTCCGGTGGTAAAGACTCCACGCTTCCACTGCAGGGTACACGGGTTCGATCCCTGGTTGGGGAACTAAGATCCCGCATGCTGCGCGGCACGGCCGGGGGTGGGGTGGGGGGACATTAAGAACTCTACCCGGAAGGGTCAGAACCAGATAGAAGAGAGGCATTGAATGGAACGGATGACAAGGGTGGCAAAATGTTGATTCCCTGGGCACTGGGGCAGCAGGCAGGGTTTGGGCAGACCAGAGACCCAGACTGGCTATGTGGGACAATGTATAGCAGTGTCCATTTACCCCTGTGAGCCTTAAATTATTTGTACCACTTCTAAGTGTCCCAATAGGTGAACTGATTTGAAGGCCCTACTTAATTAAGGCTTTAGGCCCAAACCGAACCATCTCGTGAAAAGCTACTTGGGATTAACCTTGACTAGGTATTTAGATTATATGCTCAAATTTCTTCACTGTATATGGAAAGGTTTTTTCAGACTGGAATGCAGTTCTGGCTGATGGGACACTCTGAGAAAAGCAGGGGTCTGGGAAGCTGGAGGAAGTGGGGTAATGCCATCTGGCTGTGACCCAATCCTTAGGGTACGTGAGACTGTGGAGACCAAGGTCACAGGGATGGGTCATGCACCCTGAGTAAGGGACAGTGGTTGGCACGCATCCCTTCTCAGCTACGCACTCAGCAACCTTCTGATCTGCTACTGATTTGAATGGAAATATGTTTTCTTTGGCGTGATAATATGTATGCATACAGGCAGCGACTGGGATCAAGGATAATCGTTTCGTCACACTCGTGAGAATGGCTCTCCGTACCTTACAGTTCCATCTGATCTGTGGCTATAGGCAAGGGTAGATATGTGTATTGCCGGGGGGAGGGCTGGGGGGTGGAGTGCACATGTGCTTACACAGGCGGACACCTCACACATGTACTGGGATTTCAGAGACTCCCATAGGCTGCTGGAAAATATATTTGGAGCGCATGAAAACTCTTCCATTTATCCCTTATGTGGACTTGATAAAGAACAATTTTTTTTCTTTTTAAACCAAGGCCATTTTTTTTTTTTTTTTTGGCCATGCCATGTGGCTTGTGGGATCTTATTTCCCCGACCAGGGATCAAACCCAGGCCTTGGTGAAAGTCCTAACCATCCTAACCACTGGACCGCCAGGGTATTCCAAGAACACTTTTTCCCCCTATCCTCTTGTTTTCTCCTAAAATTAAATGCAACACACACACACATATGCATGCACACACCCCAGTGACCTGGGGAAAATAAACGGGTTCCGGTTTGGTGTGTCACTGCCTCCAGGTGTGGTGTGTCAGGAAAACGAGGGGACAGAGGCCCCAGCCAGTGCCTTTGAAGGGGGTGCGGAGGGGAGTGGGGAGGGAGGGTCAGTGCAATCGGAAGAACCACATGCCGGGGTCTGTGCCTTCAGAGGCTGCTTCTTCTCACACCGTCCCCCTCTTTCATGATTCAGGGAACTTCTGGGAACTTAGAGGGAAAAGTAGCCATTCTTCATAGGCGGTTCTGTGATGAGGTCAAACCCATCCGCCCAATATCACAGACAGCTCGTGACACTCTGGGAACTGGAACTTAATGTTTTCCTGAATTTCTGATTCTTAAGCCCTTAACTTTTATTTCACCTTACAATGCTTTTTTCTTCATTATTTTGCCATTATTTGGTTGATGTTACAACACTTCCTCCTGCCTTTCAACCCTCTCTCCCCATCTCCTCACCCCACTCCCACACTTTCTCCCCAACACAGCCCTGATCCTCCCCCTCCCCTCTCCTCCCCCTTCCTCCTCCTCCTCTTCTTCTTCTTCTTCTTCTTCTTCTTCTTCTTCTTCTTCTTCTCCTTCTCCTTCTCCTTCTCCTTCTCCTTCTCCTTCTCCTTCTCCTTCTCCTTCTCCTTCTCCTTCTCCTTCTTCTTCTCCTCTCTCCCTGTCTCTCTGTCTCTGTCTCTGTCTCTGTCTCTCTCTCTCGACTAGCTGAGTACAATCAGATGCTCCCTCTGACCCTCATCCTGGTTCCCAAGTGTTCACAGACTTCATGGGCTCATGACTCAGAGGACTATGCTCATGCTGTACAGGCGCAACCCACAAGCCTCTTTGATTTTGCTGAGCGATACGAATCATAGCGTTCTCAGGCCATGAATCCCCCTTGAAGAACAACATGGACTAGTAGTTTTTGAACTTAAGACATAGTAGCTTTTGAGTAAAGAACTAAATCAGGCAATATTTCGGGCATGGAGTGCATGTACCCGAGGCAAGGGGTAGGGGCACGCTGGTTTTTATAAAGTTCAAGTATCGTTGCAGAGGATTCTACATCGTCATCATCACGTCCACAGTAATGCAGAATTAAACACAGCGCAGACTCTATCCACAAGGCACCTTTCATTCTAAAGCAAGGCTGTGAAGAAGGGTTCTGTAAAATACAGCTACCAGCCAGGGGATGGATTAAGACACCCAATAATAACACTTACTAAAAGGGAGGGCACCCAGAACAACAACGCGGCAAGTAAAAGTCCAGAGCCCAGAGGGTCACAAGAGGTTATCTAGTCCGGCCTCATTCCTAACACAGAATTCCCCACATCACCCTCAGCAGAGCACCCTTGACCTTGAACACTTCCAGCAAGAGATAACCCACCCCTTTGCAGGCAGCTCTTCTGGGATCCATCTCCCTCGAATTTCTAACCCTGGAGCTGTCTGCTGTGCTGTCGTGATTACAGGTAGCTGAGGCGGGCTGGAGCTGTGCATAGGAGATCCAGAGATGGCCCTCCAGCTTTGACTCCCAGCCCTCCCACTTGGCAACTGTGTCACCTTGGACACTAGTTAACCTCTTAATGCTTCCATTTCTGCAGCTGTTCAATAAAGAGAGATGAGGATCCTCATAACTCGTATGGTTTTTTTTTTTTTTTTTGCGGTATGCGGGCCTTTCACTGTTGTGGCCTCTCCAGTTGCAGAGCACAGTCATCCAGACGCGCAGGCTCAGCGGCCATGGCTCACGGGCCCAGCCGCTCCGCGGCATATGGGATCTTCCCGGACCGGGGCACGAACCCGCGTCCCCTGCGTTGGCAGGCGGAATCCCAACCACTGCGCCACCAGGGAAGCCCTCGTACGGTTTTTATAAGTATTAAATTATATGAAACAAGTAAAGCACTTAAATGGAACCTGGCATAGGGGAAGCACACGATAAATGTTAGCTGTGATGATGGCCATGCACCCTGCAAAGTCTTCTCCTTTCCAGATGAAATATCTTCAATACCATCAACCATGCTGTATCTCATGTCATTCTAAAAATAGCTCCTCCGTTAGAAGCTCCTCCATTACAGTGAGATGCACTGTATGGAATAGATTTAATATTCTGATGTGGTATAACCTGCCCCGAGTTCAGTGGGAGGAGCACCTGCCTTGACCCAGATTTCACGGTGGTATCAGGGCTGCCTTCGATTGAGTTGCCTTTTTGTCTGCTTCGTCCTTATCAGTCTTATAAACACCTAAAACTACCAGGCTTTTTTCATAAAAATTGCGGTCGAACCAAGCCTTTCCAACCTATACTTATGTAATTTATTCCGGAGGCATGAATACATTTACATCTATTAAACTAAATGCTTGGTCTGGGATCTTTATTCCAGTCTACTGCAATACATTTGTATTCTGGTTTCATTATTCAGTCTTTCCTAATGTTGTGTCATGTGCACAATTTGAGAAATATGCTTTATTTTTATCCAAGGGGTCAATAAAAATATTACCCAAACAGACCCAAAAACAGAGCCCTGTGGGACACCACTGGAGACCTCAAGCTAATAAATGACCTTTTCTTGGATGTTTGACTTATGACTCAACCTAACTCTATGATCATTAGACCTATGATCATGATCATGAAGATAGCTTGTTCATAAAGATATCATGCTAGACGCAAACTATTATATATAGAATGGATAAACAACAAGGTCCTACTGTATAGCACCGGGAACCACATTCAGTATCCTGTGGTAAACCATAATGGAAAAGAGTATGAAGATGAATATATAGATGTATAATTGAATCATGTTGCTGTGCAGCAGAAATTAACACAGCATTGTAAATCAACTATACTCCAATAAAAAATTTTTTTAAAGATACCTGCTAAAACAATGTATGCTTTTACTATTTCAATTTCTTGTGGGTAAAAAAACAGTTGATCTGGAATTATTCCTCCTTAAGAGAAAGGAAGTAGCTTTACATAATCACAGGGTATGGTGCGAACTTCTACCACCATGTCCCAGAGCTCAGGGCATAGCTACATGGGTGTCTCAGAGCTTTTTAAATTGAGTTGATAAAAATCCAGCAGGTTTGGTAGATCATATTGTGGAAGGGGATCTGACTCAAAGCAGCTAGTAACCAAATTTCATTCAAGTTTCATCTTCTTTTCTGCTGAAGATCGTGGTTGGATCTGGTGCTTGAGATCCACTACACACACAACAGCTCCTTGCAAAGTTTTCCTAAGGACTGCCTCTGAAATCTGCCATCAGAAACCGCATAGGGTAGTGATCATTTTGTAATGAATATAAATATGGAATCACTAGGTCGCACGCCTGAGACGAATATATTGTAAGTCAATTATACTTCCATCTGAAAAAAAGAAAAAGAAATCGCATAGGGAGTGAGAGATTGCCAAGGGGATCTATAGCTCCAGGCAAAGGAAAAGAACAGGGGCTGGGTATGGGTTTCTGACACAGGCTGGGACTCAAGGAAGTGGAAGGATTATTACAGCTACTGGGAAGATGAACTCTTGCCTTCCCTTGCAGCCCCTCCTTTGACAGAAGGAGGCTCGTGTGGCTTGGAGGTTGCAGAGGAGTGACCTGGGGTGACCCAGAAAATGTCAGTCCTCATCCGGTCCCTCTCCCCACAGCTTCCATGCCCCGGGGGAGAAATCGGGGGTGGGGGTGGGGGCAGGAAAGGCATCTGGGAAGGCAAAGGAAGATGAGAGGAGAGCTTAAAATATATGCTGACCACAGTCATTTTGTCTGATTCTTTCCTCAAACACCCCCTTTGGAAAAAAAAGTATCTAAAACAGACCACACAAGTGTTGACAGTAGAAGGAGCGCAGTACCAGAATTCTGAGCCCAGTTGCATTAAGTCCTTCAGGACTGAATTCCCTCCTCTGTAAAATGAGGGCTGTGGTTACCAACTATGGAAGCTCTGTGACCTTCTCAAACGCTAACGTTTTAGGCAGTGGAGTGTCCCACTCTGAAGGGTCAGGGAAGTGGTGGTAATCAGGAGGTTGCAGAAATCGGGGTCAGGCACCCATCCTCTGCCACACAGACTCCTCTGCATACCTGGAAAACTTGAAGCCAAGGAGGCAAATCATTATCTGCCCCGATGGAAGGGATGCCAGAAAATGACCACAGGTGGACCACAGAATTTCCAAAGGCAGCTGGAGGCCGAGTTCCCAGATTCGGGATCTCAGCAATCAACACCTGAGAAAGATTTTTCTGAAGCTGCTACCTCCAGTTCTAAAGTAATCCCGTGTTTCAGGGTGGGGCTGGAACAGTGGCAAACCTGCAAACCCGGTAGCGACAGGAGGAAGTGGAAAAGGAGGGAAAGATTGGCGGGGCTCAGTTCGGTTCTCAGGGATGCTGACAAGTCTAGAAATGACGGCAGAAAACCCAGAATGCGTGGGGAGGGGATTTCACCACTGCATTTCCGGGGCCAGACCGTACTCTTGGTTTTGGCAAACTTTCCCTGACAAAAGCCAATGTTCTCACCACATAAATACTCTTCGACGTTAATGACAACAGCCTATGAGACCAATATCTGTAAAGATGCCAGGCTGCACGCAGATGAGCTGGAAATACCTTGGAGAGTTTCACAAAAATGAGACACAGGGCAGTGAAGCTCCGGGAAGGGAGATGGAGCGTGGATTCTTTAAAGAAGGTGGGAGGGAGAATGCAAACGGCTCACACGTTCACGCCTTTTAAAATGGGACACGTTTGCCTCAAGCCATCTGAGTAGTTGCAGCCCTGCCTCGTGCTCTTCACAGAAGAGCAGCTGTGGACTTAGTCTGAGTCCCTGAGGGCCAATACCTGAGGTGTCACCGCCATCCAGTGGAACCAGGGGGGATGGCCGCTGCGGACGGCCTCAGCCTAAAGTGAGAGGCAGAGATGACACTCGGTCTATTTCTCAACGGACAGTGAAAGATGAGGGGAAGGTTGTTGAGCTTCATTTCATTATCACCCATTTAGTTACAAGGGGATGCCGTTCTGGTTTCCAGCCGTCAATCAACCGACGTCACTCAAGGACCAGGCTGGGCTAAATGCACATTCTATGTCAGCCCAGGTGGAGACGGACACTTACAGGAGGGCTTTGAAACGCTCTTCTCCAGTAGCATAGCGATCCTCAGATTCCCAAACCTCCAGTCCCTGAGATGTCCCTATTTTAATAAAAGCATTTCATTATGTCCAGAAGACAGAGACCTGAAGTCAGGTTAGCATGGGTGAGGGGACAGGGGTGACAAGTGCTATTTGAATGGGCAGCATTCTTCTGCCACCTGGAAAGTAAAAGAACTCAGTGAGGTGATGGTCTACTTGTCCAAACTGTACTTCTTTCTTTTTTTTAATTTTTTAATGTTTTTGGCCATGCCACATGGCACATGGGATTTTAGTTCCCCAACCAGGGATCGAACCCATACCCCCTGCAGTGGAAGCGTGGAGGCTGAACCACGGGACTGCCAGGGAAGTCCCCAAACTGTATTTCTTGGAGGAGAAACCAATCTCCAGCGATGGGTGCCACTTCCGTGCCCTCTCCTGTCTTTTATTTGTTTGTTTGTTTTTAATTTATTTATTTATTTATTTTGTGGCTGTGTTGGGTCATCGCTGCTGTACGCAGGCTTTCTCTAGCTGCGGCGAGCAGGGGCTACTTTTCGTTGTGGTGCACAGGTTTCTCGTTGCAGTGGATTCTCTTGTTGTGGAACACGGGCTCTAGGCGCACAGGCTTCAGTAGTTGTGACACGTGGGCTCAGTAGTTGTGGCTCGCGGGCTCTTGAGCGCAGGCTCAGTAGCTGTGGCACACGGGCTTAGTTGCTCCGCAGCATGTGTGATCTTCCCGGGCCAGGGCTTGAACCCCTTTCCCTTGCATTGGCAGGCAGATTCTTAACCACTGCGCCACCAGGGAAGCCCCCCTCTCCCGTTTTTGAAGAGGCTTGAGGATGGCCATCATGGGCTACAAAGGCCTGGCACGTTCTTTCCTTAACAAGAAAGCAAATTCTGAGTATTTTGTGGCTTTACCTCTCCCTCAGCCCCCTTTGCCTGGTTGACAGGCCAGAGACAGAGAAGGAGAGAAAGGAGGGAAGGAAATACATGTTTCTTGAGTATCCACACTGCGATAGATAATATCCATGAAATGATATTGTTTTCTCTTCACAACAAACCTCACTGGGTTATGGCCTCTTTGGGAAGCCTTGAATGGTCTAGAAGGATCCACATCATCGTTTGTAATTCCCCTTTTCAAGACAAAGCTGGGCTAATGTGAGTGCGAAATCATATGGGAAACAGTCAGCTAAATGTCCGTGGAATGTCAATATCCCTAATTCGGCAAGCCATTAATTCCTCTCCAACCTCTCCCCAGAAAACTGGGTTTTCTTTGTGATGAGAAGCCAAGCGTCAGGCTCTTAGGTGGTAACTCCCTAACTCAGCTATAATCTCGTAAAGGTCATTCAGTTTCTGTGCATGGGGATTTCTTTTTTTCTTCTTCACCCAAAAGCGAGCTTCAATTGCCCCGCCCCACAAAGCCGTTTCTGGGATTAAGCAAATGATCATTGTTAGGTACCCTTGTCTTTTCCGAGAGATATTATGAACCAGTTCTGTCAAATTAGGGATCTGGATTTATCCCCTCCTACAATTAAACTTCAGATGAAACGAGAAACTGCCTCTGAGGTCTCCTCCCTGTCTGACCCGGGCCGCCAAACCCCATTCTGAAGTTGCCACTCCTCTGTTTCCTGGAGCAAAACCTCAGGTCCGTGACCCTTCCCAGCTTCCCCCTCACCTTTGCCACTCACCCCCAAAACTGGGGAACACACACTTGTCGTAGACGTAAGGAGGAGGAAAGAAAGGTCAAGTCCACACCCAGTGGGACTGAACCTTGAACTTCAGCTCCCACGTGAAGACGAGAGCGAGCCTGCGACTCTCCCCGTGTCCGGTGTCCACCGCTCACACTGCCACAGCAACAGTCCAAGAGCTGCCACCACACCTTTATTGCATCTCCAGTGAAGAACAGTGAGTAACTTATTTTACAAGGCACGCTCCCCCGTGAGTGGACAATACCCACTTCCAGAACGCGGGGGGTGAACACGGTCTGAGGAGCGAGGGGATGGGAGAAGAATCAGTGCTTAGAGCACTGAGCAGAACTTAGAGCAACCCAGTGCCCACATTCTCCTGGCAGAGAGAAACTGGGCTTGTCCATGCTGGTGAGGGCTGGAGGGAGATCTCCCGGTGAAGCACAGGGGGCAGGGAGGTGAGTCTGGGGACCAACGGTGAGTCTGGGAGTGAATTGGCGCTGGGGACCCTGGTTAGGCAGCATCACAGAGGTTAGCAAATTTCGGGTGACTTTTAGCGCCTGCCATCCGGGCATGAAGGGAGGTGTGGGTAAGTTGGCTTCCAGTGTAGATGTGGGCGGGGTGATGTGAGAGACAGGCCTTTGCTGGTCTGCTCAGATATGAGCTCTGCTCTGAGCCAAGCGATTCTCACAGAATCAGCCCACAGTTGGAAAAGTTGGCTTCTGAGGCTGAATGAGCCAGTGTGTGGTCAGATGACCGGAGCCTGAGTCATGTGTAAGATGGCAGGGACGGTTAAGGGCCACCCTGAGTTGCCCAAGACTCCCACTCGAGAGAAGGAGCCTAACTATGGGACAAAGGAAACAACTACAGTGCTGCTGAGATCTGCGGTCCCGTCGGCCCTCATTAACCCCAGAACAGAAGAATCATGGCTGAAGGCTGCAGGGAGGCGAGGTCTTCCTGTGATGTTCTGTACAGCTTCCTGGGAAGACTCAGGACTCAGTCCGCATCCCATGAACTCCCCGCTGGCTCTGCTGACTCGCTGTGTTCATCCCACCCTTCGGGACGTGTTAACTGACATCTTTCCTTCCTTCATAGTCACTGTAAGGGCTAACCCGGGACTGGGCCCGCGGAATGGAGAAGTCCTTTGGGGAGCTCCGATTCTGAAAAGAAAACACTCACATTGTTCAACCCACTCCACTTCCCGGCCATTTCCACGGCACTCTGCACTCCAACCTGGGCAGGAGTCTAACGTGCCTTCCCTTCCTCTAAGCCCTCCCCTGCCCTGCACTCCAGTCTCCTGTCCTAATCCCATGAGGCAGATTACAGGAAAGTGGACCCGCGATCCTTTCTAGGCGGCATCTAGGGGCCATCAGAGTGGCAACATCATCTATTCCCAAAGGACAAATGCTCCTGGGGTGCTAACACTGCTGATGAAAAAAAGAGAAAGAGCTCATTTACCTGCAGCTGGAAATGGGTGGAGTACGGGGCATAGAACGTGTCACCTGTCTCTTCAGTACCTGAAACAGACAATGCAGATTAGGTAAATGTCAGGGTTCCCTCCTTGACAGCCCCCACCTGTGCTCGCCCCCGTTGAGTTATTTATGAAGCATGATGCTTTATCCCTTTAATTTTCTGTCTCCCTGGGAGACGGTCAGCTTCGTGTGGAGGAGACTGCGTCCTCAAGCCCAGGCACAGAGTCAGCCCCAAACTGGTTGAACAAATGAATAACTAGCCCCGTATAATCACTAGGGAAATGCTTTCCAAAACCTCTCCAGAGCCCTCCTCATCCTAGGACCACTCCAAAAGCACATCTGACACCAGTCTTTTCAGACACAGATCTGGCTGGAGGTGTACCTAGAGAGAATCTCACTGGAGATTTACCCACTTCCTTACCTGCCCAAACAGGGGGGGAAAAAGTCACGATTTTCTTTGTGAAGGGATAGAACCTGTGAGTAATTGTTTTCTATGTATTTAGGGGAAATCAGAGGGATTTTTTTTTTCGCCGCACCACACAGCATGCGGGATGTTAGTTCCCCGACCAGCGATGGAAGCCATGCCCCTTGCAGTGGAAGTACCGAGTCCTAACCACTGGACCACCAGGGAAGTCCAAAATCAGAGGGATTTAAACTCAGGAACTAAACACATACGCTCATCATGAATACGATTTAGGGAATTCCCTGGCGGTCCAGTGGCTAGGACTCGGCGCTTTCACTGTCATGGCCTGGGTTCGATCCCTGGTTGGGGAGCTAAGATCCCACATGCCGCAGGGCACGGCTAAATAAATAAATAAATACAACGTAAAGCAATCCGTTTATTTCCCACCAAATTTACCTGTTCAGTTTACTCAATAAATACCTAAACACCCTCTGTCTGTAAGATATTGTGAGGAATAGAAGCATTAATCAGAATGATTCCTGCCCTGAGGGTGCCGCTGGAGTGTCCGGAATATATGACAGCTACACAAATAACTACGCGATGAGACAGACTCTGCTAAGGTCATCTCAAAGGTCTAGAGTTAGGCGGGCGGAGCAAAGACTGAGGGAGACTGGGGAATAGGGACTCTGCAAAAGGGCAAGAATAAGGAGGGACGCGTCAGGCGGAGGACAGACGCTCTTTGAGCCCAGACACGCACGCAGGAAATTGCAGGGACTTGGTTTGTTTGAACTGAGAGCACAGCTTCAGGGGTGGTGGGTTCAGGCTGTGAAAAGCCTCATCAAGGATTCAGAAAATGCAGTGGGTGCGGGGGCGCCAGTGAGGCGTGTGGGCAGGAAGGCGCAGTGGCCAGAGAAGTATTTTAGGGAGGGGAGGCTGGCAATGGCCAATGGAATGAAGGGAAAGAAGGATTAAAGGAAGGAAGACTAGGGACTTCCCTGGTGGTCCAGTGGGTAAGACCCCAAGCTCGCAATGCAGGGGGCCCAGGTTCCATCCCTGGTTGGGGAACTAGATCCCGCATGCCGCAACTAAAGATCCCACGTGCCGCAACTAAGACCCTGCACAGCCTAAATAAATTAATGAATTAATAATAAGGGAAGGAAGACTAGTTAGGGACCCATAACACAGAGTCCAAGCATGAGGTGACAGAGTGAGAGTGTCCATTGGGAATTCACAGGAGGGGGTGGGTGGTACAATCTCCCCTCCGGCCCTCCCCCTCCCTTCACTCTTTCCACTGCGCAGGAGAGGGACCAGGGCTGCAGAGAGAAACACCGGCAAGCTTTGCACTGAAGGCTTCAAGAGCAAAGAAATTTACTAGCTGGAGCTACGAACCTGGCCTTGGAGGTCCCTCACTCCTGTCCCACACCCACTCCCCTCCCCCGATTAGACCCAGAGGCTGATGTAAACCCAAGAGATCTATAGTTTCTGGCTATCAGTGCAGGCTGGCTGCTCAGGACTCCAGACAAGAGCGAAACTCCCTCCTGTGGGCCATGGATGGGCGACAAAATGTATCTCTTCAGGCTACATCGAAATCCTCAGTAAATTTATGGAGATTCCCACTGGTTTATGATAAAAGAGCTTTCTCCCTACTCTGTGCTCTGTGGTCACTGCACAGCTGGGTTTTGTGCACTCAGATCTACAAAGCCTCCACATTTCTGGAAGGATTGCCTAGTTGACATGTATAAAGAACACCATCTCGCCCACTTGTCTCTGGGAATTTATCTAATCAATCCTTTTCCATTCCTTTGCTCCATCTTGTTTTGATTCAGAGAAATCTACATGGTAGAACATACTAGATAAAGACCACCAAGGCCAGCTTCTAGTTCTACTTGTCTCTAACTAGCTGGATGATGTTTTCTTTTTTAAATTTTTATTTGTTTAATTTTTGGCTGCATTGGGTCTTTGTTGCTGCGCGCAGGCTTTCTCTAGTTGCAGCGAGCAGGGGCTACTCTTCATTGTGGTGTGCGGACTTATTGCGGTGGCTTCTCTTGTCGCGGAGCATGGGCTCTAGGTGCATAGGCTTCTGTAGTTGTGGCACGTGGGCTCTAGGGTGCAGGTTCAGTAGTTGTGACACACGGGCTTAGTTGCTCCGTGGCATGTGGGATCTTCCCAGACCAGGGCTCGAACCCCTGTCCCCTGCATGGGCAGGTGGATTCTTAACCACTGCGCCACCAGGGAGGTCCCTCTAGCTGGATGATTTTAAGTAAGATCTGAGCCTTGGGGACCTTATCTGTTCTATAGGGAGTATGACCTGATAATCTTGCATGTTCCTTACAGTAATAATATCTTATGATTCTCCCCCATTTTCCCACGAGGGATTCTCTACCCAGCCCGGCTCCGTACCTTGAGTGATTCCCTCTTGAGAATAAGCTATGTTCTCCACACCATAGTTCTGTTTCATGAGCTGAGGTTTACAGAAAGCGTCCTCCACAGGGTAATCCATGGGGTTCCGTTGCTTTGTGAGCAGCTGCAGCTCGGGCGCGATATAAGCCAACAGGAAAACCCAGCCGTTGGCCACCAAGGCTGAACTGAGGATGGTGTCATCCCACTGGGGGCCGGGGGTAGGAACAAAGAGCAGGGTGACCCACGTCACCCAGATGGCGATGGAGAGGAGCATAGTGAGGTAGATGTGGGTCCCGTGTCTCTTCCAGCCAGTGAAGGATCCCCGAAAGGTGAAAGAGGCCGTGACGAAGGTCAGCGTCATCAGGAAGAAGACGTAGATGAGCAGCATGACAAAGTCCTCATTGCGCCGAGGAGGAGAAAGCTCGGAGAAGATGTCGACGTTGGTCCTGTTCATGGTGAGGACCACGTACTCGATGGCGATGACATCCTGCACCAGACTGAAGCCCAGGGCCAGGCCCAGCATCGCCAGCATGGAGAGGGGCTGCCTCCCTTGGACCAGCTTCGTCAGGTTGAAGGCGTGAACCAGGAGGCAAGAGAAGCAGAGGGCAAAGAGGATGCCGAAGAGGAAGAAGCGTGTGGGCCCCGTGCTGCCATCCAGGCGGATGATGAAGGCGAAGGGGAGGCCAAAGACCCCCAGCACACCCAGGAGGAAGAGGAACTGGGTGGGGAGCACTTTACGCCTGTTGGAGTCCTGGGCCTTGCAGATGAAAACCAGGAGGGCGATCATGAAGGCCACCGAGGTCACAACGCCCACCGACGCCAAGGCCTCTAAGACGATACCCCAGGCTGCCTTCTTATCGCAGAGCCTGTAGTACCTGGGGTCCAGGTTCGAGCGGCAACCATCGGGGGCATCTGGGGCCATTCTCGTCCTGCAAGAAAGCAAAGTTGCAGGTGGGGGTGAATCTCCCCACCAACTCAGGCACAGAGGACCAAAAACGATTCGGAAACTATCTTGTATATTTAGCCAGGGTTTTGCCCCTGAACTTACAACGTTAGATCAAGCTACTAGCTGTTCTCCACCTCTCATGGCAAATTCTAAAGGCTGATGAAGGGAAGAAACAATCTCATACCTTCCTCCCCGCAATTTAACTATATTAACATTTACCCTGAAGCCAGAGGGCCCAGGGCTCTGATGAGGTGTTTCAAAGTCACATCTCAAAAAATACGTCACAAATAACTTGCCAGGGTTCCTGATATGTTTGGCTAGTGTTTCCTTAGGAATTGGTGAACGTGGAAATATGTAACCGTCAAGTTAACACCTTGGGAATTCCCTAGCGGTCCAGTGGTTAGCACTCAGTGCTCTCACTGGCGGGGTCTGGGTTAGATCCCTGGTCAGGCAGCTAAGATCCCACAAGCAGGGCAGTGTGGCCAAAAAATTTTTAAAGTAAACACTTTAAACATAATTTGTCAGTCTCCAGTTTTTTGCCACCTTGGGCCCAGCCTCAGATATTATTTGTAAGCAACGCATTCTCTCATGGACAAGAGGAGTTATCTGAACTGTAGATTTCTCTGCGGAAGGCCAGCCTTCCCCTCTCAGCCACTGGGTCCTCTTCTTCAGCTCTGCTGTCACATATTATTTTCCCTTCTTAATTAAGGTTTGTAAGGATGGCTCTGCTAATCCAGAAAAGCAATGGAAGGGGTCTTCCCTGTCATAGGGTTGGCCATGCGTTGCGGCTTGTTGGATCTTAATTCCCCAGCTAGGGATCGAACCCATGCCCTCGGCAATGAAAGTGTGGAGTCCTAACCACTGGACCGCCAGGGAATTCCCCAGAGTGAGCTCTTAATTAGCTACCCGTAAGGAGGGATGGCCTGGATGACACAAAAACAGTGGGTGACCCAACAAAAAATATTACCAATAGCTAATGCTCATTTTTACTATGAATCAGAAACCCTTCTAATCACTTCTCATATATATATTTATTAGTTTAATTTGATAGCAATCCTATAAGGTAAAAATGATTATCCCTATTTGACAGATGAGGAAACTGAGGCAGGGAGAGATCAAGTTACTTGCCCAACATCACACAGCCAGGAAATGGCAGACGCAGGATTTGAATCCAGGTTACCTGGCTCTAGGTGAGGATCCCTGGTCTTAACTACTATAGGTGCTACCTCTCCAGGGAGTTCTAACTGGCCTTAGAATGCAATCTGAGATATTCCCTCCCCCTTCCTTCCCTCATCAGATGCCCCATAAACCAGCTATTTGTGGTCCTAATTCTACTCTCTTAGTTCAGCCCCATGAAGGATAGGCGCTTCCAGGTGATAGATGACCCACAAAGCAGGTAATCTACTCACCCACTCAGGGATAATGAGAAATCGACTTGAGGTAGAGCAGTTTACTTCCTATACATCTGTCCTTAATCTCCCAGATCTGCTGCCTTTTTTCCTTCCACAAGCTCCATGTCAATTTTAGACCCAGCTGATTTCCCAAACCCCATGAAATCAAATTCCTAGGGATTCAGGGCACACGTTGGAAGATGAGTTGGGAAATGGGAAGGGAAAGGAGTTTGTATATTTCCTCAAAATGGATGATTCTCAAATTCCAAAGCCAGTGTCAGATAAGATGTTGAAATTCAGGACCGCTGTGGTTTTAACAGCTTCTCAACAAAACTATAATTTTTTTCTGAATTATATTACTGTTTATAAGTTTCTATGGCACGATTCTTTTTGATTTGTTGTATACTATTTATGCATGTAACCTTTTTTGTTTTCTAGTGTTTCTTTTTCTGATAGGATTGCTCACTCAACAGAGAAATCTTTTGAATTGACTAGAAGACAAATATTGGGGGGATGGGGAGCGGGGGCAGAGTTAGAAGAAGGGAAGGCTCATTGAGACCCCCCTCCATAGAAAAGCACACGTGAGAGCTCTTGGCCTCTCCTAGTGCCAAATTGGGAGAAAATGTGCGTAAAGAAATCAGCAAGAAGAAGACAGCTAGGATTGAGAAGCAGGAAAAAGCAAAAAATACCCAGAGTCCTGCCTCTTTCCTTATAGCAGAAAAAACAGCTCAGAATTTCTGCACCATATACCCATAAATGCTTATAAACAAGATTTCTCGGGCCCTTCACAGCACTGTAGGGGTGCTGTGATCAACCCAAGACGAAAAAGAACGCCCTCCCCTCCCCTTCCATCCTGTCTCTTCAAAACCAAATCACAAAACATGACACAAATGAACTTATCCATGAGACAGAAACAGACTCACAGACGTAAAGAACAGACTTGTGGTTGCCAAGAGGGAGGGGGTGGGGGAGGGATGGATTGGGAGTTTGGGTTAGCTGATGTAAACTATTATATGTAAAATGGATAAACAAGGTCCTACTGCATAACACAGGGAACTATATTCAATATCCTGTAATAAATCACAATGGAAAAGAATTCTCTTTAAAAAGATCAAGGACTTCCCTGTTGGCACAGTGGTTAAGAATCTGCCTGCCAATGCAGGGGACACGGGTTCGATCCCTGGTCCGGGAAGATCCCACATGCCGCGGAGCAACTAATCCCATGCGCCACAACTACTGAGCGTGCGTTCTAGAGCCCAGAAGCCACAGCTACTGAAACCCGTGCGCCTAGAGCCCGTGGTCCGCAACAAGAGAAGCCCGTGCACTGCAACGAAGACCCAACGCGGTTAAAAATAAATAAATAAATTTATTTTTTTTAAAAAAAGATCAAATCACAAGACGGAGCACAGCGAGGTGGGACACATAATGAGCAATTGCTGGCTGGCTCTGCAGAGCAAACAAGCATCCTCCTCCACGTAGACAGAATTCAAACACCTGCTTCCCCTAAAGATGCAAAATATGGACTTCCCTGGTGGTCCAGTGGGTAAGACTCCACTCTCCCAATGCAGGGCTCCAGGGTTCAATCCCTGGTCGAGGAACTGGATCCTACATGCCACAACTAAGAGCCCACATGCAGCAACTAAGAGTTCCCATGCCACCAACGAAGATCCCAAGTGCTGCAACTAAGACCCGGCTCAGCCAACATAAATAAATAAATTCTAAAATAATAATAATAAATAAAGATGCAAAATTGTCTCTTCAGTTCAATGAGATAGTTGTGTCCCAGCATTTTTTTATTCCCATAGCCATTAGGAAAAAATGATGTATATGTATATGCCACGTAACACGTACAGACATATATGAATGACTATTATGTAGATGCAAGAATTTTATATGTGTGGTGTGTTCGAATAAAATAAATAACTTAAATAATTGATGGCTTAAATCCATCTTCCATACTTTGTAATGAAATTTGCCTCTCCAAGCTTAACTTTTTTTTTTTTTTTTGGCCACGCTGGGTGGCATGCAGGATCTTAGTTCCCCGACCAGGGATCGAACTCGTGTACCCTGAAGGGGAAGCATGAAGTCTTAACCACTGGACCTCCAGGGAAGTCCCTGCAAGTTTCACTTTGCAATATAGCCATTCATTCAACCAGCACCACTATGGGTCAATCATGTCAATCACTCTTCTAGATGCTCAATGGTAAAGGGGAAAACAGACATCAGACATGATCCTTGCTGTAGTAGAAGAAATGGACAGATGGACGTTATCTGCCACCACTGCCACGACCTTCCTGTGGCCTCCCCTGGCCAGGGGTCTGTCACCTGCAGTCCACTCCAGGAAAATGACACCCTGGTCATCCCGACTGCATGCAGAGCACAGAGCAAAGAGTGGGTTACGTTCCACCTCCCCAGGGCAGTGCAGAATGAGACACAGGAGGAAAAAGAAAGGCAAATGCACTTCAGATACAGGCAACCCCTGAAATACAAGGCCCCCCAAAGTCTGATACACTTGGCCCTGGGTGGAACCGGACAGGGAGAGGGGACACGCCCCCTTGTCTATGCTGAGGATGCAGAAGAGGAAGAGCTGGGTCTAATTCAAGGGCAGCGTCACAGGGGAAGGGACCAGGATCCAGCATTCTCTTCACTCACCACCTCCCCACCTCACTCCCTCTCAGATTAATCATAAGGGCAGTGTCCAGCTGGAAAGGTATTTCTCTCACCTCCCTGACCTTCCCCAGAAACTGCTCCTTCCCCACCCCTCAGGGCAGTGCTGTTTGTTGACAGGTAGTTGTTATCATAATTACCTGATAATTATAAAGGAATCTGAACTTGATGACTGTCAGTCTTGAGAGACTGATGAGGTTTTCACCTAAAGGAAGGTCCTGGTGCTGCACAGAGGGATGGTAGGGCAGAGACTTCCTGCTCCCAACTTGGACCTCTAGGCCCTTCCCATCTGTGCAGCTGTGCAGGAAGGGTTTGTGTCTTGGGGCCTCCTGGTGCCCACAGACCAGGGTCCGACACTGTAAGCACATAAGGTAAGGGGTCCCTGGAGAAAGAGAACCAGGCATGGCTTTCTTGACGTAAGAGAAGCCATTTTTGGCCTAAGTTGTTTTGTGATCTAAGCCTGGTCACAGTGCTTGCCCATGAACAGGTTTCAGAAATTAATGATTTTTTTTTTTTTTAAGATTTTTTCTTTTGGATGTGGACCATTTTTTTAAAGTCTTTATTGAAATTGTTACCATATTGCTTCTGTTTTATGTTTTGGTTTTCTGGCCAGGAGGCACGTGGGATCTTAGCACCCCGACCAGGGATCAAACCCGCACCCACTGCATTGGAAGACGAAGTCTTAACCGCTGGACCACCAGGGAAGTCCCAGCAATTAATGATCTTAAGGGAACAAAAGAACGCAGAAATAAGCAACCGTGATCAGGCAAGAGAAGTACCAACAGCAAAGATAATAATAGATCAGTTGTAAAGACTCCCAGCTCTGCTCAAAGATTAGCCTGAAGTGCTCAACCCCAGATCAACTGGAGTCTAAGGGGTGATGGTGTTGACCTTTCCTGACCCTCATGACTTCAGTCAACAAAAGCTTGGACTCTGTGGATGCCTGAGCCCCTTCATGAATAGCATGGGGCCTTAGCTTGAAACTTCCCCAATTTTGCCATTTGGGGAGACACTGCTTTGGGCAAGATCGCCGGTGCTCTCCTTACCTGCTACAAGTAATAATAAATCCTTCCTTCTCCAGATCTTTGGCTTGGTTGTGTCTTTTGGTTCAACATTCACTAAGAAGTGAATCCAGTTTTCCAAGTAACACCACGAGCAACTGACAGTGGGTATGTAGAGAAGAACCCCACTTCCCCCAATTTCACCTCCACCTCCCACCCCCAGTCGTTCAAGGGAGATGGAGAAACAGTCCCTGAATTACCTTTAAAATGCTTTTTTTAAACTCAAAATAGAAATACCATATGACCCAGCAATCCCGATACTGGGCATATACCCTGAGAAAACCATAATTCAGAAAGAGTCATGTACCACTATGTTCATTGCAGCACTATTTACAATAGCCCGGAGATGTAAACAACCTAAGTGTCCATCAGCAGATGAACGGGTAAAGAAGATGCGGCACATGTATACAATGGAATATTACTCAGTCATAAGAAGAAACGAAATTGAGTTATTTGTAGTGAGGTGGATGGATTAGAGTCTGTCATAGAGAGTGAAGTAAGTCAGAAAGAGAAAAACAAATACCGTATGCTAACACATATCTATGGAATCTAAAAAAAAAGAAAAAAATGGTTATGAAGAACCTAGGGGCAGGACAGGAATAAAGACACAGACGTAGAGAATGGACTTGAGGACACGGGGAGGGGGAAGGGTAAGCTGGGACGAAGTGAGAGAGTGGCATGGACATATATACACTACCAAACGTAAAATAGATAGCTAGTGGGAAGCAGCTGCATGACACAGGGATATCAGCTCGGTGCTTTGTGACCACCTAGAGGGGTGGGATAGGGAGGGTGGGAGGGAGAGAGACGCAAGAGGGAGGGATATGGGGATATATGTATATGTATAGCTGACTCACTTTGTTATAAAGCAGAAACTAACACACCATTGTAAAGCAATTATACTCCAATAAAGATGTTAAAAAAAAGAATAAATTTTACCAAGATAAAGATAAAAAAATAAAACATGAAAAAAAAGATGTTTAAAAAAACACTTTTTTTAATGTTTGTTTTTATTATACAAAATTTCAAGCATACTCAAAAACAAAGAGAATAGTATAATGAAGGCCCATCATTTGGTTTCAAAACTTACCACTATTTGGCCAGTTTTCCTTCATCTACATCCTCATCCCACTCACTAGATCATTCTTAATCTAGTGAGAAATCCAAGACATCATTGTATTCATATATGCTTCAGTATGTATCTCTAAAAGATAAAACCCTTTTAAACTTAACCCCACTTTAAAAATTAACGATGGGGCTTCCCTGGTGGCGCAGTGGTTGAGAGTCCGCCTGCCGATGCAGGGGACACGGGTTCGTGCCCTGGTCCGGGAGGATCCCACATGCCGCGGAGCGGCTGGGCCCGTGAGCCATGGCCGCTGAGCCTGCGCGTCCAGAGCCTGTGCTCCGCAACGGGAGAGGCCACAACAGTGAGGGGCCCGTGTACCGCAAAATAAATTAAAAAATAAATAAAAAATTAACGATGACCCTTTAATATCAAATATCCAGTTAGGGGTCATAGTTCTCAGTTCTCTCAAACGGTTTTTTTAAAACTTCTGAGAAAGTAATTTTTTATCTGAGTGACTAATTTTTTTGGAATTATCCTTCCTACTTCACCTCTCCTCCACCCTCTTCCACCTAATTCACCCTCCTCCACCCCTTCCCCAGCATGACAGCGATTTCGCAACGGGTCTGAAGTGTCCTAAGCACTTTGAATTTTGTCAGAGAGAAATCAAACTCACCAAACGCACTCACAAGCAGGTCTGCACTAAGGAGGCGCTGGGTCACATAGGGAATGGCCCAGATGAGCCACCAGGAAGGTGGCTGGGGACAGGGTTCTGAGAAGCTGAGGTCTTCTAGCAAGCAGGGTTTGAGGAAGAAAAGGGAAGCATCAGCATTTAGGATTAGAAACCGCCAGGAGCTAAAGCAACAGCCTCAGAGAAGAACCTAAGGGCTGGAGCAGAAGGAGAAAATGAAATGGAACTGGTGGTCATATGGACATCGTATGACCAGAGTCATAACCAGATTCTGGTCTGGTTATGTCTGCTCATAACCAGAGTCAAGGGCAGACAGACCTATGGGAATTCCCTGGTGGTCCAATGCTTAGGACTCTGCGCCCTCACTGCCGTGGCCCGGGTTCAATCCCTGGTCGAGGAACTAAGATCCCACGAGTTGCGAGGCACAGCAAAGACAAAAAAGGGCAGAGAGACCTAGGGTCCAACCAAGAAAGGACTTGCTCCTACAAAGACCAAACGGGGGGCAGCCCTGGCCCCGGCTGGGCTCCTGTCTAAGTGACCCCAGGTGTCTTCTCTAGCGTGGATTCTGAGCAAGCAGAGACAGTAAGCAGAGGGATTTACTGGAATCCAGTCATTCACTCCCACTCACTTCCCTGATTGACTAAACCCTGCACTCTGGAGGGAGATGGTGAGGTTTCAGCGTGTGCAGCCTCTGGCCTGAGACACGAGAAAGGACTTTGAGTCATGAGGGTGAGACCCTCTTCACTTATTACAGCAGCTGAGCCAACTACCGCCGTCCAATAATCCACCAACACCCACAACCAAGACCCTGACATCCCTCAGCACTTCCTTAAGCCCTTTTCAGGTGAGCCAAGGCATGACAGAAAGGTTAAAAAAACAAAAACGAAGGAGGGAGGAAAGGGAGAGGGAAAGGAGAAAGAAGAACCAGAAACCGGGGCTGAGGGGGAGGGGAGGACAGGGAAGGAGGGAGTCGCTGCGCTCAATTCCCAGCCCTGTGACTCCGCCCCTTTAGGAAAGAGGGGTTTCAGCGGCCTCTGTGTGCGGACACCGTCTCCTGGAACCTCCATCCTCTCCAAAGCAGGGCTGGGTGCTGAACGAGGGGGTCTGAGCCCATGTCCAGTTCCTCTGCTCATCCCTCCGGGGAACTCCTTGTAGACAATTTCCAAATCACTTTCTCCCTCCCCCTCATCCTCCTTCCTGCCCCATTTCCTGTCATTAAAAGAATATGTGCTGCAAACTCCTAACCAAACCCCAGACCAGGGCTGGAGGTGAGGTTGAAGGGTCTGAGTAGGGGCTGGGCTCAAGACGCAGGGTGAACGCTCACCTGCCAGACAGAGCCACAGGGATGCTAGAGCAGGACTGGCCCTACACTGGCCTTGACACACAGCATTGACTGGGATGCAGGGACAAATTCCAGCATGTGAAGTGTCTCTCAGCTTCTCCTTTGCAACCTCTGAGACTCCTCTTTCCCCAGAGAGGTGGGGAGGTGTCTGGAGTTACTTACGTCCAGACCTAGTAGGTTTTCGAACTGACTGTATGCGGCCCACCCCAGATTATCTGAGCAGGAATTACCTGCGACCCTGAATCTTGCCCAGAGCTGATCTTATGTTCCTCCTTATGAGATCTGTCTCCTTCTGTCATCTAAAAAGAAGAAGACAATACATGTATAACTGATTCACTTTGCTGCACACCTGAAACTAACACAACACTGTAAATCAACTATATCCAATAAAAAAATATTTTTAATAAAAAGAAATAAAGAAGAGGACGATACTGACCTCTTAGGACAACTGCCTGGGGAATGATACCAAATAACTCAAGTGTTTGTTAAAGCTGGGCTTTCACACCATCCCAAGCCAGGCAAATTGGCAATTTTCTAGCATTTTAATTTTCTCTCTATTCTTGGAATTGCCACATTCAATCAGTAGTAATAACAATAGTCACAATACAAGTATGATTAAAACTAATGACAACTACTGTCACATACTGAGTCCTCTTATGAGCCAGGCTCGATGCTGAGTGTTTATATGTTTTTCTACGTGTATTCACTCATTTACATGCTTTTACATCTATTTTCTTAGTTAATATTCCTACAACCCATTTTACAGGTGATAAGACTGACTCTTGGAGAGATGAAGTTACACATCCAGTGTGAATTAGTTAGGAAGAATATCCCTTTATGAGTAGTCTTAATTAGAATTTAATCTTTTGTTTCATCTCTAAATCACTATTATGCTCTCTGAAGCTTTTCTCCCTGACTCCAGCTTCACTCTGTTTTTTTTTTTTTTTTTGAAATTGAAGTATAGTTGATTTACAATGCTGTGTTAGGTCCTGGTGTACAGCAAAGTGATTCAGTTATACATATGTATATATTCTTTTTCGTATTCTTTTCCATTATGGTTTATTACAGGATATTGAATATAGTTCCCTGTGCTATACAATAGGACCCTGTTGTTTATCCATTCTCTGTATAATAGTTTGCTAACCCCAAACTCCCAATCCATCCCTCCCTTACACCCCTCCCCTTGGCAACCACAAGTCTGTTCAAGCCTCTCTCTATTTAAACCACATCCAAGAAGTCTCCAAAATAAGCAATCCTGCATTTGGTCAATCTCCCTGCATTTGCTGTGGTAAGTGTACAAATCATGCAGACCCGCAGACGGAAGGTGTGGCCACTGCCCCTAGGAGCACCAACAGAGTCACACTGACATACAAATAAGGCTTGCAGAGTGTGCAGGAATGCTGAGGGCACACGGAAAACAGTGACCCGCTCTACCTAAAGTGTTAAAAAAAAAAAAGACTTTAGAGAGGAGACCAGGGGGAGATGAGGCCTGAAAGATGGGCAGGGAATGGTGGGAGATTTTAAGAAGGGAGAACCAAATGGAGCTTAGAAATACAGGCTCGTGAGGAGAGATATCCAGTTTAACTTTGTTAAATCTAAGATGAATTGGGGGGACTTCCCTGGCAGTTCAATGGTTAAGACTCCACGCTTCCACCACAGGGGGCACAGGTTCGATCCCTGGTCGGGGAACTAAGATCTTTTTTTTAATTGAAGTATAGTTGATTTACAATGTTGGGTTAGTTTCATGTGTACAGCTAGGTGATTCAGTTATAAATATATTCATTCTTTTTTAGATTCTTTTCTCATATAGGTTATCACAGAGTGTTGAGTAGAATTCCCTGTGCTATACAGTAGGTCCTTGTTGGTTTTCTATCTCATATATAGTGAGGGGGGGGTGTGCGTTCATGCCAGATTATGCCCTCTTTTTACAGTGGAGGAAACAGAGGAACAGAGACATTAAATAACTTGCCCAAGATCACCTGGCTCTTAGAAGCCAGGCTCCTGGGAGTTCCCTGGTGACTCAGTGGTTAGGACTCAGCACTTTCACCGCCACAGCCCGGGTTCAATCCCTGGTCAGGGAACTGAGATCCCACAAGCCGAGTGGCACGGCCAAACAAAATTTTAAGTAAAAGCCAGGCTCCACGACACCAGATTGTGCTGAGCCTGCGTGCTTGAACGTGTGAGTCTGCAGCTCAGGAGAGGTTTGGGCTATGAGCACAGATGGGGGGTCACGGGCTCATAGCAGGTATCGGAAGGCTTTGGAGGAGACCAGATCACACAGGCAGCCTGCACAGCAGCAAGAGAGCCAAAGACAGAACCCCGGGACGCCATCTCATGGAAGCAGGAGTCAGCAAAGATTGTTCAAAGGAAATTGCCAGGGTTAGTACAAGAAACAAGCCCGGCTGGTTTCCTAGAAGTCCAGGAGCAGTTTCCCAAAGAGTGGTCGATGGGGTTAAATGCTACAAGGGCAGCAAAGAAGAGAAGGCGTGGGAAGGAATCTTTGAGTTTAGCAATTTAAAAGCATAGCAAAAGAAAAATAAATAAATCATTAAAAGCATATTAATTAAATGCATAATTAAAAGCATATTAATTAAAAGCATCTCAGCGCCTTTTTGTCTGTTATAACAGATTCAGCCTCAATGTGAGCTTCAAGGCTTTTCTCCAACTGGTCCTCCCATCCACTTTTTCCTGGTTTCCTAACTCCCCTCCCCACATCTGTGCAAGGTAAGCAAAACTTCCAAGAGTATTTTCTATCTGGAAGGGAACTGGAGCTCATCCAAGACCCTCTCTTACAAAGTCACTCTTTGCCTCATCATGCATTATTCTCCTTGCCAGAAAGACCCTTCTCCTAGTCACAATTCATGTACCATGTTTCGTAGAAACTTGACCCCAAACTTACCTCTACCGTGAGGGTTTTTTAATTATTAGTCCCATCTCATTCTAAATTTGTAGATCTCTTCATAGTTTTTACAATTAAGTATTTCTCGGTGCTCAAGTTTTTCCATATATATGTCATATATTATACATTAATATCAGTGCTAACTCGCCTATCAGATAACAAGCTTCTTAAGGAAATAGAGCAAGTCTTCTATGTGTTGGTATCTCCCTATGTGCTCTGCACAGTGGTTGTTGAGCAAACGTTCTGGACTAAAACTGAGCGTGAATATAACTCAAAGCAAGTTATTCATGAGCAAGTATGAGTAATGGGGAGGAAGAATTTGGGGAGCTGAAAATGTGCTGATGCTAACCCTTATATTTTTATCTAGGCTGAGCTCTAAGATGAGGCTGGAGTCCCACAGAAATTTCTCTGCCCTAGGTGAAGGATTAGCCGTAAATGGAAAGTTGTCTACAGGGAAATGTCCAGGATCCCCTCTTCTGGGTAAGCCATCCGTATTCTGATGACATAAAAGTGATGCATCATGGCAACAGCTTATGAATAACATCTGAATATCACTGAGTTGAATTTCTATGTAGTAACTGGGAGAAAATAAATCATCATTCCACCACAGGCAGATATAAACAAGTATAACACCAGTGTTCATCCCAATTTATTCACTTTTGGAGGTATTACCATCTTCCTCTGTTCTAAACAATCATGTGAACTTTAGATAAATCACTGAAATATAAAATAAAATACTTGAAATCCCCTTTTTTAACTTAAGATTTTGAGTGAAACTACTAAATCTCTTAGGCCCAGAATTTTAAGATATGAAATTTCCAGGAAATAGGTGGATAAAGTGAAGGCCTCTACTGGTATACCACCTCAAAGCCCTCAAAGACACCTTCTTTCAAGTATTTTATTTCAGCATATGAAGGTAACATATTTATGTTCCCAAGCTAAACTTACCTCTCCTTACAAGCCTTTATTTCTAAACCCTGAGAATGGTACTACCATACACTCAGTGTATCTAAAAATACAACATAGACTATCTAATGTGGGGGAAGATAGAGAGAGCAGACCACATGGCCAAAAATTAGATGACAATAGCAAGCAACTCTTATTACAATAAATGTAAATGGTAATTTTTTATTTTGAAAAGACTAAATTAAACCATATTATACCTATAAGAACCTCACCTAAAACAACAAGAGTCAGAAAAGTTGAAAGCAAAAGAAAGGAAAAAATGAAAATAAGTGCAAAAAAAAGGAACAATAACAGATATGTTTATTTAGCAAGTATCATGTATCAGGTACAAAGTTAAATAATAGCTTGCTCAAGGTAAGAAAATTAGTAAGAGTTGAGTTATTAATATCACACAAAGTTTAGTCAAGACAAAAAGCTATTATATTGACCTAAAAGCTTTTTTAATAGTAATTAAGAATACTCCACATTGAAGATACAACCATCATAAACTGTTATGCACTGAATAATACAGCACCAAAATACCTAAAACAAAAGCTACCAGAAATACAAGGAGAAATCAAAAGAAATACTATAGTTACAGAAACTTTAATACTTCTTTATCAGTCTTCAGCAGATGAAATAGAAAAAGCAAACAGTAATATGGTAAATTTTTATAAATGTTCTATGGATCCTTTAATATGCCCTATCTTCATATTTTATTAGATCTCTACTATTAATCATGTAATTCAGATCCTCTATATCTGTGATCAGCAAAGGACCAGATAATAAGGAACTTAGAAAATGGCTTTGCAGGCCATTTGTTTACAGCTGAGAGCAGTCATAGATGATACACAGACAATGAGCATAACTGAGTTCCAATAAAACTTTATTTACAAAAACAGACTGTGGGAAGTGTTTAGCCAGGAATGTAGTTTACCAGCCCTCTCTATATGATTTCTTTTATAGAAGTGGTCATGGAATGTTTATAAAAACAGCATATTCTAGACCACACCAAAAAAAAAAAAAAGCCTGAAATAAGAAATGTACAGGAATAATGCACAGAAATGTATATAATCTGACCACAGGCAATAAAAATAGGAATATAAGTAGAAGCAAAAACACCAAACTACTCAGAAAATTTGAGACTCCTCAAGGAAAATTATTATTCGATTCATTGTTTTTAAGGCCCTGTCATACCAACACATCATTTCCTACCCATTTCCTCAGCTCAGTCTGTGGATTTTTAAATAGCAGTGGCCCTGAAGACAAACCCCCAGAATGAGAATAAAAATCACAGTCAAAACTCTTCTTCACGCCCTCTTACCTTCAATTTCCACTAAGGAGTGGAATACAAAGAAGCAGACTCCAATGAGGACGCCCAAAGAGACACATACAGATAGAGAAGGTCTAGAATCTCAGCCCCGGGAAGGAGCTGGGGGCCTTTCCAAGACCCCTTAGGAGGAACTCAAGGCCCAGCCCAGGCCTCCTCACAGCTACATGGCCTGCAGAGCTGGGATGAGAAATCAGGCTTCCTGACTCAAGGCTCAGAGCGCTTCCCTGCAATGTTAGCTCGTTCTGAGTTCCGCTCATTCCCATCTGTCCTTGGAGCACCCACCTACCTCTCCACACCCCAGAGCAGCCTCTTTCCTGGGTGACACCTCTGCTGGCCCTCCTTCCCCGCCCCCCCCATTTCTTCCCTCTCCTAGGAGAAGGAGGGCGGAGTTCTGACCCCCCCTATCCTCACCCCTCCCCAGGCCCCTCCTAGCTGAAGTGGCCCCAGTATTCCCCTTCAGGAATGAGCCCACAGGCCTGGCTGATTCAACCAAACCCTTCAACAGGTGTGGCGTTTACAAAACCCTCAGAGGCAACACTCAGTCTGGGAAGAAGTCAGGAATGGAAAGTCCTTCAAATTCCTTGAACCGGAGCTGCTTCCCCTTCCTTCCCCCATTGATGTTTAAGGGACCATCTTGGACAGTTTGGGCCCATTCCCGAGTCCCATCTGGTTGGTGCCTGAAAGTGGGCTATTACTGGACATTCAACCCAGGGGATCCAGAGCAACTCAAGGGACAGCAGAGGAGGGAATGCTGCAGAGCTGAGGGCCACACTCACGTCAAGAGAAGGGACGGCTTCCAGAATCTACTTCCCCAAATTCAGAAGGGCACACTTGTCGTGGAAGGACAGAATAAATGGACACTTTACAGTACCTGGGGAAAGTAGCAGTGGTCACCGTCTCCTGCTTCCTGCCCACCCACGCAATTCCCTGCCATTCCTCTAAGATCTTCCTCCTACTTTTCTCTTCCCCTAGACTGACCCCAGAACTGCTCACCTGCCGGGCCAGGATTCCACCTACTCAGTTTGTTCAATGTGTCTGAGCAGAAACTATTTATCCTGATTATCTTTTTGCTCTCTGCCTCTTAGCCTGGGAATGGGATGGGGGTGTGGGATCTGAATTGAATTAAACTACAGGAATTCCTTTCCTGGGATTGTTTTTTGCTCCGAGCCAGCTGCAGTCCATTATCAGGGTTTCTTTCCTCTTGTATCCCCCCTCCCAGCGCCGCTCTCCCACCCCCACCGCGCGTCCCCCCCGCCCCGGAGGATTGCAATCCCGAGGCCGGGCGCGTTCCGTGCTCAGTGCGCCTCGCTTACCCTGGTACCTTGGCTTTGGCGAGTGAACTTGGCGCTGCTTCCCGCGCGCAGAGGCAGCACAGGAGCCCCTGGGTGCTAGCGGAGCCCGCGGGCAGCAATCCCGCCCTCCCGGCGCGGAGCAGTTATAAAGGCGGCTGTCGCCGGCGGGAGGAGGGAGAGAAGGGGTGAGCAGAGAGGCACAAGGGGCGGGGGAGGGTCAGGGTGGGGTGGGGTAGAGGACACGCCTATTCCAGTTCCACTGCACCGCTTGCTGTTATGAAAATAAAGTCCCCGTGCCAGGGAATGAGCCAAAAGCCGCCTGACGTCAGCAGCACAGCCACCCTTGAAATAGGTGGTGGTGGTGATGGGAGGGGCCACCAAAGGCACCCAACCCGCCCCACCCGGCGCATCAGCAGCTCAGGACGTCCCAGGGCGGCGGGTGGGGGGTGCGGGGGGGTAAAGAAAGGAGTCAGAGGGGACCGCTCAGTATCCGTCCTGCCTGCTGTCACCTCCAGGAGGGAGCCACACCTGCCCTCGCTCCGGGCACTCCTGTGCGCCCAGGGCAAGGGCTAGACAGCTTGCCGTGCCTGGGGCCCCTGGGAAGCTAGGCCCGGGACAGGAGGAGCTGGCCACCCTCTCAGATCTCCCCAGCCAAGGCAGGTGAAGCCAAGGAAAGCCTCCTTCCTGGGCCCAGAGTCAGCTCTGCAGTTCCGCCGTCGGAGCTGTCCCCAGACGGGCACCGTGAAGGCTGCCCCAGTGCGGAGAGACGGGGAGATGTTTCCCTGTCTACTTTCCTACCTCTCTTAAAGCCTTGATGATGCAGGTGGGGGAGAATGTGGATGCCAGATAAAATTATGAAATAAAGGAATTTGCCTTTGGTGTCTGGTTCCCTCTCCCTCCGCTGCCCACTCCTTGGCCATGATCAAGCCAGTGCCACTGAAACGTGTCTTTATTGACTTGTCAGACAGTCCCTGAGTGGCTGCCTCCCGGGTGCTGGCCTCAGGCAAGGCCCTACCCCACTGCCTGGCAGGAGGGCGCTGTGTGCTTTTAAGGTGCTGTTTAGTTAGCACACTGGTCAGCTACCTGGGATACTATGCATATAATGAACGGGGAGGCCTAGGGCTCCCCGGCTTTCTCCTCACGTCTCCTCACACCCCAAGTTTCCAGTCTTTTTAAAGGTGACTTTTTGGAGACAGTGCCTCCACCTCTGTTAGGTTTTTATTTCTCTCTCTCAAGAAACCACAGCCAATGTCTTGAGTCCTGGAACACTTCCCTTGAGGCCTGCAGCTCAAGTCCACAGGCTCCTCTCCCAGGCTCCTAGGCGTGCATGTGCGTGTGCGTGTGCGTGTGTGTGTGTGTGTGTGATTGTCAGGGACTGGAAATGACGGTGCTTTTTAGTGTGTGTCATCTGCTAAATCAGGTCTCCTCTCTTGACCAGTTTTCTCATCTGTTGAATGAGGAAGTTGAACTAATTCAGCCTTGTCCCATAGATATGTCATTCAAGCCACGACGGTCAGCCACATGTGTAGTTTAAACTTTCTAGCAGCCACATTAAAAGAAATAAAAAGAAACAGGAGGAATTAATTTTCATGATGTATTTTACATAACCCAAGAGACCCCAGACATTATCATTTCAACATGTAATCAATATTTTTAAAACTATTAATGAGCTACTTTACATTCTTTTTTTTTTCAATCTACATCCTCAAAGGCCCAGTATGTGTTTTATGCTTCCAGCCCTGACCAGATTGGACCAGCCACAGTTCAAGTGCTCAGAAGCCCTGGACCAGCCGTTTCTAAGGGCTCTTCGGGCACTGGCATTTTAGGGGTCTGGATCACCAAGGCTAGGGTGAAGTTCATGACATCAAGAAAAAAATATCAGGGCTTCCCTGGTGGCGCAGTGGTTGAGAGTCTGCCTGCCGATGCAGGGGACGCGGGTTCGTGCCCCTGTCCGGGAAGATCCCACATGCCGCGGAGCGGCTGGGCCCGTGAGCCATGGCCGCTGAGGCTGCACGTCCGGAGCCTGTGCTCCGCAACAGGAGAGGCCACAGTGGTGAGAGGCCCGCGTAGCAAAAAAAAAAAAAAAGAAAAAAAAAAAGATGTCAAATTGGAGGAGGTAGTGAAAGCAGAGGGCTCATCACTGTGGGGATCTGCCCCACATCCCCCTACCTCCGACGTCTACAAGAAACTCGGGGAAACCTAGTGAGAAAGGGGTGCATGTGTTTTGTTTCTCCTGTTGCTGCCCCTTCTCTAGTGCCGGCTGGCGGGCGGGCTGGTGGGTCCAGGGCTGCGTGCAGGACAGCTTTATGGGGTTGCGTTTTGAAGGCCGGCCCTTGGTCGCCTGTGCCCATGAGTGTCCGCCCTTCTGTTGACTTCAGATTTCCCACCTTGTCCTCTTAGCACTCTCCCTTCTACCCTCCTTTTAACCTCCTTTCCTCCTGCCATCCCTTTATCAGTAGCCAGCCCAGCGCCAAGCCAGGACTGGGGTGAGGCACTCAGGGCACAACATTTAAGGTGACACTAACACAGCCCTGAGAGTGGGCGCCCTCTTAAAATCTGATCCCTGGGTGCCTTGCGCTGCCCCAGAATCCTTGCGGGTCCAGCTGTCTGAGAGGTGGGGTAGGGCTGGGAGGTAGACTGAGGAGGGCGGGGTAGCTGAGTAATTGTGAGACGCCCCCAAGGAAGACAGGGAGGGACCCAGTAGCTGAAATAATTCATTTGCTGATGGTCCAGAGAACAAGGTTGAGGCCCTTGGAAATCAGTGAGAGAAAGACCATAAGGGGAGTCTGGAGACCCAGGTACGATCCAACTCAAGTTCTCCTCCTCTGAGTGTTACCTGGCTTCGAGTGACAGGTGGCATTGTTGAGGGACACAGAAGGGAAGCTCAAGTGACTGGAAATGAGAAGAGAGAGGCTCACAATAAGGGCACTTGTTCCAGAGGCTGGAGAGCACCTTCATTCAGCTGCAAGGCCGGCAGAGGTCACTTTCCATGAGGAGGGGCCTGGGTCTGCCTCCCTCTGGGAGCCCCAGGACCAGTCCTCGCTGACGCGTCCCTCTCCCGCCCAACCGTCGCCGCCAGGACCCCATCGTTGATTGCAGGACTGAACCGGGAATGCGGTGGCTCTCCCAGTGCGCTGGTGCTCTGACCCCTTCACCAAGGCCACCTCAGCATCTGGGTCTGTAGAACCTCAGGGCAGGGGCTGCCCCTTTCTCTCCCCACACTTCCTCACCAGCAAGATGGAAGGTGCCACCTGCCTGCACCCCGCCCCCCGCCCTCCATGAAATCCCATTTAAGAAGCGCAGTGGACTTCCCTGGTGGTGCAGTGGATAAGACTGAGTTCCCAATGCAGGGGGCCCAGGTTCGATCCCTGGTCAGGGAACTAGATCCCACATGCATGCCACAACTGAGAGTTCTCATGCCACAACTAAGGAGCTCATGTGCTACAACTAAGGAGCCGGCAAGCCACAACTAAGACCCAGTGCAACCAAATAAATAAATAAATATTTTTAAAAAAATAAATAAGCCTGCTCCCTTGGGAAACCTGTAAGCAAGTGGACCCTTGTGGAAACGCCAGGTGAGGGTCAAGTGGCCTTTTAAAACAAACAAAAAAGGAAGCATCTGAGGAAGAATTCCCTGGCGGTCCAGCAGCTAGGACTCCGATTTTCCACTGCAGAGGGCATGGGCGGATCCCTGGTCAGGGAATTCCACATGCCATGCCGCGAGGCACAGCCAAAAAAAAAGAAGCATCTGAGTTGGAGGAGAAAAACACAGGGTAATTTTATGTCCTCAGGTCATTACACTCATGGAATGGAGGGGATCACAGAACCTCAGCTCCGGCCAGCTTCCTGCTAATCGTGGCTTCTCCACCCAATTACTAAACTGAACCGGAAGCAGCTGAGAGCCAACTACACACCAAGCATTGCAGGGAATGTAACACATGTATGAGAAAGATGCTACTCTGTCTCTACGCCTGAAAGGAATCTCAATGTCTTTTACAGCCATTTAGCAGCTGCGGATGAACTTCTATATAACATGCTAGGGACTCATAAGAAAACCGCCTTGAAGGAGCTCAGTCTGGAGGAGAGATGGATGTAACGAAACAAATGTATGCATTGTGTTACATGTTATGCTGAAGGAAGGAACACACGGGGCCACAGCTGGGCATGAAAGGCCGCATCATTCAGGGTAGCCCTCCCCCGGGGGGTGAGGCTTCCAGGAAGAGTAAGTTTTTCAGCTGGAACAGCAGGAGGGCGAGTGACAGCCTGGAGGGCCTTCCAGGCTGAGAGGACAGACTTTGCAAAGGCACAGAGATTGTGACAGCCCTGCCCATCAGTACAGCGTGGACACCGAGCGTGGACAGCGGGAGATGAAACCGGACAAGTAGACAGTGGCCAGCTGGAGTGTGGAGTCCCAGACTCATCCCGGAAGCAGAAGGGCACTGCAGCAGGAAGCAGGTGGCCCACCTGCCCTTTGAGAATGTGTGAGACGGGCAGCCCCTCCGGCAACCGGTGTCTTTTTTTATTTCTTGGCCGCTCTGCCTGGCATGCGGCATGTGGGAGCTTAGTTCCCCGACCAGGGATCGAACCTGCACCCTCTGCAATGGATGCATGGATTCTTATCCAACGGACCGCCAGGGAAGTCCCAGCAACCGGTGTCCTTATAAAAAGAGGACACGGAGAGATGCACAGGCACAGATGAGGCAGAGACACAGAGGAGGAGGCCACAGGAAGGCAGAGGCTGAGATTGGAGTTATGCTGCCACCAGCCAAGGAGCACCAAGGATGGACGACAGCCACCAGAATCTTCTCCCTCAGAGCTCCAGAAGGAACCAGCCCTGCCCACATCTGGGCTCCAGAGTTCCAGCTTCCAGAACCCTGAGAGAGTAAACTTCTGTTGTTCTGGTCTGACATACTTCATTACACAGCCCTGGGAAAGTAAAACACTCTGAAGTGGAGATGATTTTGCATCAACCAGCAGGTCCTGGGAGCTGCTGAGAAGAGCCCGCCTAGCGCAGCAGGAGTCCCAGGCCTTCATCTTGACGTGGCCTTGGTTCCATCCTCCCGCCTCCAGGAGGTGGAAGCAAAGAAGTGGAACACACAGAGGGTAAACACGTGTAGCACGGGAGACACAACACTTGAGGCCCTGGCGTGCAGCCTGTGGGGAACCTGAGCTTGCAGTCAGCACGCTGGCCGAACACCAGCCCTGCCTGTCCCTGCCTGTCCTCTGCCTCGTGTGGTCGGGCCATTAACAATGCTGGGGTTACAGCTCACACTTGCCCACCTGTTCTGGGACTGGCTTTAAGACTGTACTCATACTCAGGGTCTTGATTTCAAGGAGAGTTATGAGCTGAAGCTGCCATGCGCACCAGAGAGGTGCTACCAGTGACCCCAAGGCTGGAGCAGAGAATCCCATTCAGTGCCCAGACGGGTTCGGTGACTGAGAAACCCAATGCAGCTGGCAGTCTCCTCTTTCAGCTCCCTCGCACCTGCCCAGTGGATCTGCCCTGACCTCTCCTCTCTCTCTCTCTCTCCCCCTCCCTCCCTCCCTTTCTCTCTCTCTCACTCTCTCGCGCTCGCGCTCGCGCTCGCGCTCTCTCTGGTTGTACTCAGTCCAGGGCAGGGAGGCAGTGTCCAGGGGGGTTCACATTGCAATGAATTTGAATGGCGACCCTTTGGGTCAGGAAGATCTGTTCTGAATCCTACAAACAGCTCCAAGGTCTATTTCCTCATCCAAAAGAAGGAAGTTCATTACATTGAATTCACAGCGTTCACAAGCATCATTTAGAGTTATGCAAGACGCGTAGGAGACGTTCAGTAATATGCATCCACTCACTCATGGATTTCCGGCACTGAAGGCAGGAAGGTAGCTTCCTGAGTCTGTACATGAAAGACAAGTAAAACGGTGAAGCTGGCAAAATTGTCCTTCAGTATCTTGCCCTTGTCAGTCCTCTCCCTCATGTCCAGTTACCCGAACGCCCTTATATTTTCCATCGGCTGCTCAATCAAAAAAACTCATTCGAACCACAGTATCCAAGGACTGAAAGGATTGCCTTTTGCCCCTCCTGGGAGTATTTTCTATTAAAAGAAAGGCTTACCCATTCCATTCAGCAGTAAAGAGAAACGAACCACTGGTACATACCACAACACGGATGAATCTCAAGAAAAACATACCAAGGAAGAGGAGGAAAGAGTACAGACTCTATGCTTCCAGTTCTATAGAATTCTAGAACAGGCAGAATTTATCTGTGATGACAGAAAGCAGATCACTAACTGTCCAGGGCCAGGGGTGAGGATTTCCTGCCCACTTTTTTGGGGTGATGGGAATGTTCTAGATCTTCATTGTAATGGTTGTTACACAGCAGTATGCATTTGTCAAAACTCAACAAACAATACCTTAAACATGGATGCATATATGTAAATTATACAGCTATGAAAATGATTTTAAAAGAAAAAAAGGAGTCTGTTAAAGAGGTTGATCTTTTTTTTTTTTTTTAATATTTCTTTCTTTCTTTATTTGGTTGTACCAGGTCTTAGCTGCAGCAGGCGGGCTCCTTAGTTGAGAGGTTGATCTTAACACTAAAAAGAATGAATCCCTCAGAACAGAATTTTAAGGAAAGTGAAGGATGACAGAGCCAGGCCGAAGAGGGCATTTCAGGAGAACGTTTTGGTGAGACAAAATTATTTGGTGTCCCTTCCAGGCAAAAGAAGCTATTTTGGGAATGTGGTTAAGACACTGAATATTTAGGATGCAATGATCACCCAGACTCCTACCTGTTCGTTCTTCACTCCCTGGCTTGAGGCTAGGATATTGAATCATTCAAAAAATACGTATTGAATATCTCTACGTGCCAGGAACCGTTCCAGAAGGTGGGGATTCCATCCTGAACAAGACAAAATCTCTGTGCTCATGGAGCTGACATTTTAGCAGAGGGAAGAAAACAATAATCAAGTGAATATGTTATGTTCAGCAGAGTTGGGAGGTAGGGTTGGAGGGAATAGATGCTGTTAAACACAGGGGGCCAGGACAGCCCTCTGGGAGAAGGCAACATTTAGGCAGAGACCTGAATGCAGTCAGGGAGTGAGCCTTGCGGATCTCTGGGAAAGCATCCCAGGCAGAGGGAAGAGCTGGGCAGGGCCCTGAGCTTGGCACGTTCATGGAACAGTAAGGAGGCTGAGAAAGGTGCAAGGGAGAGAGTGGGGCAGGAAGAAGGTGCAGATCAAGTCCAGCCTCGGAATCACTGTGAGGTCTCTGGCTTTCACTCTGAATGAGACAGGAAGCCGGTGGCAGTGAGGAGGGACATTTTACGAGGGTCACCCTCTCTGTGCTGAGCATGTGCATGGGGGGGGGTGGTGCTGGGGGCAGGGCTGGACAGTGCGAGGACACTGCTAGGCAAGGAGGCTGCTTGGAGCCGGCGTAGCAGTGGGAGTAGTAAGAAGTGGCCAGATCCTGGATACATTCTGAGGATAAAGCCAACAGGACTTGCTAGTGAATTGAATGTGGGATGTGAAAGAAAGAAAAGGAATCAAGAATGATTCCAGGGCTTCCCTGGTGGCGCAGTTGTTGCGAGTCTGCCTGCCGATGCGGGGGACGCGGGTTCGTGCCCCGGTCCGGGAAGATCCCACATGCCGCGGAGCGGCTGGGCCCGTGAGCCATGGCCGCTGAGCCTGCGCGTCTGGAGTCTGTGCTGCGCGGCGGGAGAGGCCACCGCAGTGAGGGGTCCGCGTATCGCAAAAAAAAAAAAAAAAAAAAAAAAAGAATGATTCCAACGTTTGAGGCTTTGGATATAATTGAAAAGAAATTCCTTTTGTTCTATGTGTTATCAAAAAACAACTAGGACGCTTGTTACTAAATTCTTCTTTAAAGGACCATCTTTTCAAAATAAGAAATGGAACAATGCAGACAACCGAATGTTTTGTGGGGTTTTTTCCTCATTTCTCTTCTATTTCTTTTAACATCTTTATTGGAGTGTAATTGCTTTACAGTGTTGTGTTCGTTTCTGCTGTAAAACAAAGTGAATCAGCTATATGCATACGTATATCCCCATATCCCCTCCCTCTTGCGTCTCCCTCCCACCCTCCTTATCCCATCCCTCTAGGTGGTCGCAAAGCACCGAGCTGATCTCCCTGTGCTATGTGGCTGCTTCCCACTAGCTATCTATTTTACATTTGGTAGTGTATATATGTCCATGCCACTCTCTCACTTCATCCCAGCTTACCCTTCCCCCTCCCTGTGTCCGCAAGTCCATTCTCTACATCTGCGTCTTTATTCCTGTCCTGCCCCTAGGTTCATCAGAACCATTTTTTTTTTTTAGATTCCATATATATGTGTTAGCATACGGTATTTGTTTTTCTCTTTCTGACTTATTTCACTCTCTATGACAGAGTCTATGTCCATCCACCTCACTACAAAAAACTCAATTTAGTTTCTTTTTATGGCTGAGTAATATTCCATTGTATATACATGCCACATCTTCTTTAGCTATTCATCTGTCAATGGACACTTAGGTTGCTTCCATGTCCTGGCTATTGTAAACAGAGCTGTAATGAACACTGTGGTACATGACTCTTTTTTGTGTGTGTGTGTGGTACGCAGGCCTCTCACTGTTGCGGCCTCTCCCGTTGCGGAGCACAGGCTCTGGACGCGCAGGCCCAGCGGCCATGGCTCACGGGCCCAGCCGCTCCACGGCATGTGGGATCTTCCCGGACCGGGGCATGAACCCGTGTCCCCTGCATCGGCAGGCGGACCCTCAACCACTGTGCCACCAGGGAAGTCAGACTCTTCTTGAGTTATGGTTTTCTCAGGGTATATGCCCAGTAGTGGGATTGCTGGGTCATGTGGTAGTTCTATTTTTAGTTATTTAAAGAACCTCCATACTGTTCTCCATAGTGGGTGTATCTATTTACATTCCCACCAACAGTGCAAGAGGGTTCCCGTTTCTCCACACCCTCTCCAGCACTTATTGTTTGTAGAGTTTTTGATGGATGGTCATTCTGACAGGTGTGAGGTGATACCTCATTGTAGTTTTGATTTGCATTTCTCTAATGATTAATGATGTTGAGCATTCTTTCGTGTGTTTGTTGGCAATCTGTATATCTTCCTTGGAGAAATGTCTATTTAGGTCTTCTGCCCATTTTTGGATTGGGTTGTTTGGTTTTTTTTTGATATTGAGCTGCAGGAGCTGCTTGTGTATTTTGGAGATTAATCCGTTGTCAGTTGCTTCATTTGCAAATATTTTCTTCCATTCTGAGGAGTGTCTTTTCATCTTGTTTATGGTTTCCTTTGCTGTGCAAAAGTTTTGAAGTTTCATTAGGTCCCATTTGTTTATTTTTGTTTTTATTTCCATTTCTCTAGGAGGTGGAGCAAAAAGGATCTTGCTGTGATTTTTGTCATAGAGTGTTCTGCCTATGTTTTCCTCTAAGAGTTTGATAGTGTCTGGTCTTACATTTAGGTTTTTAATCCATTTTGAGCTTATCTTTGTGTATGGTGTTAGGAAGTGTTCTAATTTCATTCTTTTACATGTAGCTGTCCAGTTCTCCCAGCACCACTTATTGAAGAGGCTGTCATTTCTGCATTATATTCTGGCCTCCTTTATCAAAGATAAGGTGACCATATGTGTGTGGGTTTATCTCTGGGCTTTCTATCCTGTTCCATTGATCTATCTTTCTGTTTTTGTGCCAGTACCATACTGTCTTGATTACTGTAGTTTTATAGTATAGTCTGAAGTCCAGGAGCCTGATTCCTCCAACTCCATTTTTCTTTCTCAAGATTGCTTTGGCTATTCGGGGTCTTTTGTGTTTCCATACAAATTGTGAAATTTTTTATTCCAGTTCTGTGAAAAATGCCATTAGTAGTTTTGATAGGGATTGCATTGAATTTATAGATTGCTTTGGGTAGTATAGTCATTTTCACAAGGTTGATTCTTCCAGTCCAAGAATATAGTATATCTCTCCATCTGTTTGTTAAATCATCTTTAATTTCTTTCATCAGTGTCTTATGGTTTTCTACATACAGGTCTTTTGTCTCCTTAGGTAAGTTTATTCCTAGGTATTTTATTCCTTTTGTTGCAGTGGTGAATGGGAGTGTTTCCTTAATTTCTCTTTCACATTTTTCATCATTAGTGTATAGGAATGCAAGAGATTTCTGTGCATTAATTTTGTATCCTGCTACTCTACCAAATTCATTGATTAGCTCTAGTAGTTTTCTGGTAACATCTTTAGGATTCTCTATGTATAGTATCATGTCATCTGCAAACAGTGACAGCTTTACTTTTCTCTTCCAATTTGGATTCCTTTTATTTCTTTATCTTCTCTAATTGCTGTGGCTAAAACTTCCAAAACTATGTTGAATAATAGTGGTGAGAGTGGACAACCTTGTCTTATTCCTGATCTTAGAGGAAATGGTTTCAGTTTTTCACCATTGAGAATGATGTTGGCTGTGGGTTTGTCATATACGGCCTTTATTATGTTGAGGTAAGTTCCCTCTACACCTACTTTCTGGAGGGTTTTTATCATAAATGAATGTTGAATTTTGTCAAAAGCTTTTTCTGCATCTATTGAGATGACCGTATGGTTTTTCTCCTTCAATTTGTTAATATGGTATATCACATTGATTGATTTGTGTTTATTGAAGAATCCTTGCATTCCTGGGTTAAACCCCACTTGATCATAGTGTATGATCCTTGGATTCTGTTTGCTAGTATTTTGTTGACGATTTTTGCATGTATGTTCATCAGTGATATTGGCCTGCAGTTTTCTTTTTTTGTGACATCTTTTTCTGGTTGTAGTATCAGGGTGATGGTGGCCTCTTAGAATGAGTTTGGGAGTGTTCCTCCCTCTGCTATATTTTGGAAGAGTTTGAGAAGGATAAGTGTTAGCTATCTAAATGTTTGATAGAATTTGCCTGTGAAGCCATCTGGTCCTGGGCTTTTGTTTGTTGGAAGATTTTTAATCACAGTCTCAATTTCAGTGGTTATGATTGGTCTGTTTATATTTTCTATTTCTTCCTGGTTCAGTTTGGAAGGTGGTGCTTTTCTAAGAATTCGTCCATTTCTTTGAGGTTGTCCATTTTATTGGCATAGAGTTGCTTGTAGTAATCTCTCATAGTCCTTGGTATTTCTGCAGTGTCAGTTGTTCTCCTTTTTCACTTCTAATTCTGTTGATTTGAATCTTCTTCCTTTTTTTCTTGATGAGTCTGGCTAATGGTTTATCAATTATTGTTTATCTTCTCAAAGAACCAGCTTTTAGTTTTATTGATCTTTGGTATTGTTTCCTTCATTTATTTCTGATCTGATCTTTATGATTCCTTTCCTTCTGCTAACTTTGGAGTTTTTCTTGTTCTTCTTTCTCTAATTGCTTTAGGTATAAGGTTAGGTTGTTTATTTGAGATTTTTTTTATTTCTTGAGGTGAGATTGTATTGCTATAAACTTCCCTCTTAGAACTGCTTTTGCTGCATCCCATAGGTTTTGGGTCGTCATGTTTTCATTGTCATTTGTTTCTAGGTATTTTTTGATTTCCTCTTTGATTTCTTCAGTGATCTCTTGGTTTTTTAGTAGCGTATTGTTTAGCCTCCATGTGTTTGTATTTTTTACAGTTTTTTTCCTGTAATTGATATCTAGTCTCATAGCGTTGTGGTCAGAAAAGATACTTGTTGCGATTTCAATTTTCTTACATTTACCAAGGCTTGATTTGTGACCCAGATATGGTCTATCCTGGTGAATGTTCCTGAGCACTTGAGAAGAAAGTGTATTCTGTTGTTTTTCGATGGAATGTCCTATAAATGTCAATTAAGTCCATCTTGTTTAGTGTGTCATTTAAAGCTTGTGTTTTGTTTTATTTATTTTCAATTTGGATGATCTGTCCATGGGTGAAAGTGGGGTGTTAAAGTCCCCTACTATTATTGTGTTACTGTCAATTTCCCCTTTTATGGCTGTTAGCATTTGCCTTATGTATTGAGGTGGGGGATCTGTAGTTGTGGCACGCGGACTTCTTAGCTGAGGTATGCGAACTCTTAGGTTGTGGCATGTAGGATCTAGTTCCCCAACCAGGGATCAAACCTGGGCTCCCTGCATTGGGAGCGTGGAGTTTTACCCACTGGACCACGAGGGAAGTCCCAAGATTTAGAAATTAACATAAACTTTGTCAGTCCCTAGAGCGGTTTAGAATAAGTCATTCATCATTTAGCCAAAGGGGGAAAATATCAGAGGAGCATAAATGATAACTTTTCCCATCTTGTTTTTATCCTCTGTGGTACCATCTTCCAAATGTTTACCATCTTAGGGATTTTTTTCACAGTTGTTCACAGTGTTGATTCATTTAAATCCTCATGGAACCACAAATTTCTTCCTCTGCCTTCAATCCATAACATTTATCTCCCAGCAAATTAAATAAGATGAGAAGAATGAAATCATTTCTACTGACATCGATTGAGGCACTCCAGAGTTTCTACCTGGACAGACACAGAAGGCCTTCACTTCTAAAACTGTTTTCAAATAAACTAACTCCCCAAATGCCCAGATTTACCTTTGTCCCTAAAGGCTTGGCTAAGACCCACAGAAGAAAGGTGACTTGTCCAAAATTTACTTGACGAGACAATGGAACACGGGAAAAATATCCCTAGCAAGATAAGAAGGTCAGTAAATGAAGTTAATTCTCCCTTGAGTGCAGAGGAAATATTTGGCTTTCCAATGCAGACTGGCCTGAGGTTTTTAAATATACGTGTGTTCTTTACTGCAGCCTCCATCACGATTTCCTGAGTTATCAGGAGAAGAATGAAGTACCTGAGGGGAGAAAGAGATAAGAACCAGCTATTGATCGAAGGCCTATTTTGTGCCAACTCTTTTTTCAGTGCAAAAGGACCAAGCAGAACTGTCCATGTATCCTCTGTATAAACTTGTACGAAACACCTACTATGTGCCGGAATGTATAGTGTTTCAGATGAAATGGAATCAATGAGTAAGAGGGCTTCACCCAGATCAAGAAATCACCTCTACATCAAAATGTCCTTATGGGTTGGAAAATTAGCAGATTATCCCCTTGTGTTGCCTGTCCTTTGGTTGCTAAGTGTATTCAGTGTGTCGGAGGGGGACTGCAAGGAATATGGCCCAAAGGGCTAATGTCCCACGGGGCTGGAATGAGAGGGGTCCCCAGTCTGCTTTCCAGCCCCCAGGCCACATCCCCGTCTGGTTCTGACCTCATCCCAGAGATGGGCAATGGCTAATTCCCAGGACAACACAAACCCAAACCGGAGTGAAACTCCTGTGGAAAGATTCTGGGCTGGCACTTGGGCAACAGCCCGGGGCCCCCACCAGCAGAGACACACTGCCGTGGCACCTCTAAACCACCCTGGCCCACGGCAGGTGCACAGCAGACTAAGGGTGCTGTTGGGCTGCCACCTGCATGCCAGCCACTTCCTTATTTCTCGGGTGCTGTGCCAAACCGTGACTGCTTGAAACGTCTCTTCAAGAAAATGATGGGTGTGACCCTGGGAGGGAACCGTGTAAATAGGTACCTACAAAGGTGAACATTGAGGAAAGAAGACGATTTTAACGGAAAGTGGGAGACCAAGCTGCCTTCAACTTGGTAAAGGCATTTCTGGGTATGACTACTCAGTTTCCCAGAACCAAGGCTTGTCTTGGATCCCTTGAGAAAGAACTTCTGAATTGAGACCTAAGGAAATTTTATTTTCCCATTGTAAAGAAATTTGGCTCTCCTCCAACAGAATAATAACCATACTGTGTGTATGTGATATACGTATATATACGCAGGCTTTGCAATGTTGAACTGTTAGTTAATAATATTTGGGGATGAGGGGAACACTTAGCATAATGTGTCTGGCCCATGATATAGCATCAGTAATTAGCAGCTCCAGGTGGGAATAAGCTTGACCAATAATAGGACTGAAGTTCAGAGAATGAGAGACATATCTTAAGTCTCAAATCTAGTGAACTGGGGAGTCAGAACTAGAACCTAGATCACCAGACTCCTGTTCCAGGCGTCCAGCGGTTCTATCACCCTAATTCCTCTCTCATGACTTATTTAAGGATAACAACTTACATAGCAAACCCTTTTGCATCTTGCATTTTTTAAAATCTTGCATCTTTACTCCCATCCACCAAAAAAAACGGAAGAAATTCCTTGATATTCTCAAGGACCACCAACATTCCCTATTTTCAGTAGCGCAGGGGTTCATGGTCCATGGACCATAGACACACAGACACACACCAGGGATCCAAAGGTGGATTTCAAGTTGAGAACCCCTCTCCACTGTCAGAAATACGTGTGCATTTTCCTTGAGAAAGTGCCACAGGGAATTCCCTGGTGGTCCAGTGGTTGGGACTTCGTGCTTTCACTGCCTAGGGCGCGGGTTCGATCCCTGGTCCGGGAACTAAGATTAAGACTCCATGCTTCCACTGCAGGTGGCACGGGGTCAATTCCTGGTCAGGGAACTAAGATCCCGGGCATGCCGAGCAGCACAGCCAAAAATTAAAAAACAAAAAGAGTACGGTAGTGATATACCAACAACACTACCCAGGATCTTGTCACTAAAACACATAACATCATGGAATATAAATAACATCACGGAATATACATAACATCACAGAATATCCATAAGAAGGAATGGTTTCTTTTTTTTTTGCGGTACGCGGGCCTCTCACTGCTGTGGCCTCTCCCATTGCGGAGCACAGGCTCCGGACGCGCAGGCTCAGCGGCCATGGCTCACGGGCCCAGCCGCTCCGTGGCATGTGGGATCTTTCTGGACCGGGGCACGAACCCGCGTTCCCTGCATTGGCAGGTGGACTCTCAACCACTGCGCCACCCGGAAAGCCCAGAATGGTTTCTTTTTAACCAGTGTAATGGACTTGATGTTTGTGTCCCACCCAGATCCCTATGTTGAAGCCCTAACACTCAGTGATGGTATTTGGAGGTGGAGCCTTTGAGGAGTAATTAGGGTTAGGGTCACGAGAGTGGGGCCTTCATGGTGGGAATAGCGCCCTTACAAAAAGAGACACCAGAGGAACTTCCCTGGCGGTCCAGGGGCTAGGACTCCGCACTTCCACTACAGGGGGCATGGGGGGTTCCATCCCTGGTCAGGGAACTAAGATACTAAGATCCCACATGCCACACGGTGCGAGCAAAAAAAAACATGTGAGCACACAACGAGATGGTAGTCACCTGCGGGCCAAGAGAAGCAGCCTCGGGATGAAATGACCTTGCCGGCACCTTGATCTTGGACTTGCAGCCTCCAGAAGAATGAGAAAATAAATCTCTGTTGTTTAAGTCTCCCTGGGCATGGTATTTTGTTAAGGCCGCCCGAGCAGACTCAGACAACCAGTTTACTTTCTTTTTCATGATCAGGACACCTGCTATCCAGAATTTTCAGTTGCCGCAGCACTTGTGTTTTCTGTCTCATGTTCCATCTTTCCAGAAACTCTCCAACGCGGGTGTTATCATCCTCAATTTACAGATGAGGAAATCGAGGCTCAGAGAGGCAAGCGACCTGCACATGGTTCAACCTTCAGAATGGGATGCCACGCAGCTGGGCCCTCCTCGCTCCAGAGTCAGGCCGTCTTTGGGGCCTCCCTCTGCCCTTGGCCTCCTAGTCCCCCTGCGGCTGACTCTGCAGGGACCTCAGGGCTGTGTCTCTGCTGTGTTTTCCCTGGAGCTCTGGCGGTCTCCCTGCTGGTCTCGCCCTTCTGAGCTCATTTGCAGCTGGTGTTGCCCTGCGGCCTTCAACAACAGCTTGCTTTTCCACAGTTTAGGTTTGGCAGGAACTGCGGCTCCTCCCTTCGTTTCTCTTTCCCAAGTGAAAAGAGCTGACAAACTGACTTCGTGGGGCCAGGCTGACATCTCTGAGCAAACACCTCCATTCACCACTTGTTTGCCGTGACTTGGATTTGGTGCTACTGCTGTATTTCTACACATTCTGAGATACATCCCTGGGCATTAGTCAGGGACTTTACCTCGTTTCCTGGTTGCAGCTCACCTGGAATCTTAAGGGCTTCCCAAACAAGCTAGGAAGGGGAGACTCCCTGTCCTGGGTCTCCTGTCCCCGCCCCCCTACCCCCCACTGATTCCACATCCCTCCCCATAGCTCTTCCGTGAGCCAGAGCACCTGCCCCGTCTAATCTGCTCTTCTGTTTTGTTTTCTGTTTTCAGCTTACATCTGTTGGGAACCTTCGTATGCCAGACACAGCGTTATCTCAATCCTTTACATCCATTATCTCAATCCTTTCCCCCTCCCAGGAAGAAGCTGATAAACACCTTTACGACAAGGAATATAGGACAGATAAGGTTTAATGGGTTAACCCTGGGACACTCTAGGGGAAAAACAGAACTTCCACCAAAGCTGTCTGTCCGCTGTAAATACAAAAGTATTTACAGTTAAGGAAGGCGGTGCATGGTTTGATTTAGTTTGATAGGAGGTACCTTCCTTTAAGAACTTGCATCATGTTATCTGGTGCGCAGTCACTTGTAGGGTCTTTTGCAAGGCTGTGTCCTTGGCGTGTATCATTACTCAGTAGATTCAACACAATGGTACTTACTAAGCACCTGCGGTGTGAGGGGATTATATTACTCTGGTAACACAAAGGAGGCTGCTGAACTCTTTTTCTTTTACTTAATTTTATTTTTGGCTGCGTGGGGTCTTCATTGCTGCCTCAGGCTTTCTCTAGTTGCAGCGAGCGGGGGCTCCTCTTCGTTGCTGTGCGCGGGCTTCTCATGGCAGTGGCTTCTCTTGTTGCAGAGCATGGGCTCCAGGTGCGCGGGCTTCAGTAGTTGTGGCTCGAGGGCTCTAGAGCGCAGGCTCAGTAGTTGTGGCACACGGGCTTCGTTGCTCCATGGCATGTGGAATCTTCCCAGACTAGGGATCGAACCCGTGTCCCCTGTGTTGGCAGGCAGATTCTTAACCACTGTGCCCCCTTGCCAAACTCTTGAAACTACAGAAAGTTCATGACTGTCTCTTTACACCTCTTAAGGAAGAAGTTTCATATCTTTCTGAGATTTTCAAGGACCTTCAAGTCACTTGTGGTTCAGAACGACTGCTTTACAGATTTCAGTTATAAGACCCAGGTGTTAAGATACTTTGTAAAAAGAATGAACGTGGAAGCAGAACTAATACGTAAACACATAGAAAAATGAAGTCCCCTCTCTCTGTCACCATCTGTCATGGAGGCATGCTGTGACCTTCGGGAACAGAAGGACCCTCTCCTCACTTGCACTCTCTCCTCTGCTCATGGAGTATCAGTCTGGACTCAAAACAAAGTAAGACACTTGACTGAGTCGGAAAGGCCCATGAGCTGACCAATCTCTTCTTTAACCTCATCCATTTGGTGCTATTACTCCTTATAAATCTACTGTTTAGTGTGTTTTCTTGGCTAGATTTGCCCTGAGTGAAGGGAGTCATCGAGAAAAGCAATTTTTTAAGTTCATGCACACAAACACACACACAGACACCCGTGTACATATTTATATTGTAATTTAAGTCAACAGACACCCTCCTTAGCCACCCGGTTCATTCATTCATTCATTAAATAATCAACATTTATCGTCCTACCTGGAACCAGGCTCTGGAGTTAAGGACAGAAGTAAAGTAGGTTCCATACTTAAGGCTCTCACAGTCTAATGAGAGACAGACATCTAAGCACTTGATTACAAGACAGTGAGTTAAATGCAAAGAAGTAAATAATTGGAAATTCGAAAGAAAGAGAGCAATTTCTCCTGGAAGGATAAAGAAAGCAGGAAAGGTTTCACAGGAAAAGTGACTTATGAGCTGACGAATAAGTGAAGACCAGACTAATAAAAAAGACACAGAGCATGCTACCCCTCCGGGGGCCACCTCATTCCTGCAAAGCACTCACCCAACACACACTGATCCAACACCCATGCACGCTATGCACTAACCACACAGCCTTCAACTCTGCAACGGCAGCAACACACAGTCAAAGCACCCACGGCTCTCCCCCTTTCCCCTTTCCCCATGGAGTGAGAAAAACTATTTGCATTGCAAACATCTAGGCTGGGGTGGCAGACACTTTACAGCAGGGGTTGGTGAGCCCAGGCGCTTTATAAGTCCAATTCAAGCCTACTCCCATTTCTGGCTAAGTGAAATTCAAACTTTGACATAAGCTGTGTCAGGAAGGCCCATCGACCCCCCAAATCTCCTGCCAGAAAGAACCTTGTCATCTGCCTAAAGGTGGACCATGACCATTAGTAAGAGTCTTACTTCGATTTTTGGGTTTTTTTTTTAATTTTTGAATTTTATTTTACTTATTTTTTATACAATCGCCCAATTCATCACCCCACCACCCCCATCCCCCTACTGCTTTCCCCTCCTGGTGTCCATACGTTTGTTCTCAAGAGTCTTACTTTGAAATGCCAGGGTGCCATGAAACACCAGTATTTTTTTTTTCATTTTTAAATTTTTTATTTTTTTATGTCTTTATTGGAGTATAATTGCTTTACAATGCTGTGTTAGCTTCTGCTCTACAACAAAGTGAATCAGCTATATGTGTACATATGTCCCCATATCTCCTCCCTCTTGAGCCTCCCTCCCACCCTCCCTATCCCACCCCCCATGTCATCACAAAGCATCGAGCTGATCTCTCTGTGCTATGCTGCTGCTTCCCACTAGCCATCCATTTTACATTTAGCTGTGTACACATGCCAATGCTGCTCTCTCACTTCATCCCAGCTTCCCCTTCCCCCTCTGTGTCCCCAAGTCCGTTCTCTGCGTCTGATGAAACATCAGTATATTAATCTGGTCATTAGATGATTATTTTTCATACCTTGTGTGTAAATTATAATTCAATTCTCCTCTCTTTTTTTTTAAATTTAAAAAATTTTTTTTGGCCTCACGGCATGGCAACGTGGAATCTTAGTTCCCCAACCTGGGATGGAACCCATGCCCCCTGCATTGGAAGGGCAGAGTCTTAACCACTGGACCGCCAGGGAAGTCCTCTCCTCTCCTCATAGTTGCTAGATATCATCCGCCTTTGGAGCCCACTCTGCCTGCACCTGTGAAGAGGCAGCAGAATCTGGGCACTGATGCCTCTCATGGCCCTGAACCCAGGCCCTGCTGTCTGCTGGAACAGGAGTTTGAAAGTCCGGGTCGGTCCAGTCTCCTCAGCCCTCACTCCCAGGCAGACTGGCAGGGCCCCACCTTGCCTGGAGCCTTCCTTTGCCCCGTGCGCTGTCCCCCATCCCCCCTGAGAGCACTTCCTTAGGGATCCTGCCCTCAGGTAACTGTACCAAGGAGCTGAAGAGGGAAGACGGAAAGGCCTGGAAAATACATTCCCGCTGTTGACGGTGTTTCCTGGGGAGGCCCTCTGAGAGGGAACACAGGGGACTGAGACACCGTCTGTGGAGAGTCATGGGCAGGGGCTTCCCTGGCGGTCCAGTGGTTAGGGCTCCGCACTTTCACTGCTGAGGGTGCAGGTTCAATCCCCGGTGGGGGAACTAATATCCCACCAGCCGTGCCGTGCAGCCAAAAAAAAAAAAAAAAAAAAGTGATGGGCAAAGTATCCCAGGGACCCATGTTGTTTTGGTTTTTTAAACTTTTCTTTTTGTTTGCCCTGTATATTTTAATTCACCTTTTCGAGTTCCGTTGTTTCCTTTATTTATTTGATATTAATTAAAATTTTTTTTTTGTCACTCCACGCAGCTTGCGGGGTGGGCCATGGCAGTGAAAGCTCCGAATCCTAACCACTAGGCCACCGGGGAAGTCCACCAGCGTTGTTACTGGTCCTCCTTCACGTTCCTGTCTCAGGCCTTTAAACAGCCCACAACCGTGGCTGCCGTCCACCGCATGCCAGGAGGAGGCCCGTGCACACGTTTTCTCATTTAATCCTCACCACGACCCCAGGAGGCAGGCGTTACAAAATGGAGGCTTCCTAAGGTTCAGTGACCACAAAGCCGGCCAGGAGGAGAACCAGGACCCACCCCAAGTCGCCCTGACCAGAGACAGGGCTTTTCAGCCCCACCGTTGAGGTGAGTGGTCACTCTCTCCAAGCATTTCTGTGGATTGAAACTAGACCCCTAATCCCGGAAGGGAGGCCCAGCCCAGCAGGTCTGAAGGCTCCTGCTGTCCCCAAGGGAGCTTCCTGTGCACCTCAGTCCCAGCCTCCCGCCATGGGGCCTTCAGAGGAAACCAGGAAGGAAGAGGTTTCTGACGGCGCCACCTGGAGGGGAGTAGCGGCTCCCGTGAGGTCCTACCCTGAAAGGGCCGGACAGAGTAAGCTTCCGCATAGGCCGTTGCTCAGCATTTACTGAACAATCTCTTACTGGACATCAACTAGGTCTCACGATCTGTGCTAGGCCCTGGGGTCACCGAGATTTAAATGAAAACAGAAGCATAGGCCCTGCCCTCAGAAAAGGTCATAGTCTCACCTGTAGAGGGGACAGGTAGGTACACAGGTGCTACGAGGCAGGAAGTGATGACACAGGAAGCAGCTGGGAGCCAAACCAGCTGGGTTTTAGTTCTGTTTAGTTTAGTTCTGTTTTAGTTTAGTTTAGTTTAGGTGTGTTCGGCACACGAGTGCGGTGGGCCTTTTTGAACACCTGTGTGTTTCTGTTTCCTCAGCGGTAAAACCTGGCTACTAGGACCGACCTCTTAGGGTTGTCGGAAAGATTGAAAACCAATGTAAGGGAACTGTTAACTGTTCCCACTTGCCTCCTGAACAAAGGCCAGCCTTCACAAGCTTGGGCAGGTGACTGAACCCTTTCCTCCTCAGCTTCCCAATCTGTAAGTTAGAGCTAACACATCCTCCAAACTTCTAGATCTGTCCCTCAACAGAGGTTGCCTGAAAACTCTGAGACGTGTTGTGGCCACAATGGAGGGAAAACCCTCAACCCTCAGAGGGCTTCCAGTAAAGCTGGGAGATGCTCGGAGTAGCGTCCTGTTGGAGGAAGAACATACACAGCATGTGAGTAAGGGCGGAGTTATATGGCGCCTACACTTCCTCTGGGGTTCTTTAAATGTTGGGGGCGGGACACAGGTGTGGGGCAGTGACCCACAGGGGCTAAGAGAGCGAAGAGAGGTTCCCACAGACGTGGGACCTGAGCTGTGCCTTGAAGGATGTGTAGGCCCCATGTGGAATCAGGGGCAAGCATGGGGTGTTCTTGTGGCTCCTGTCAGAGGCTAGTTATTTATTTTATTTACTTATTTTTTAAATAGACACCTAGCCATTTTATTTTATTATTTTGCCACACCACGCAGCATGCGGGATCTTAGTTTCCCAGCCAGAGATGGAACACGTGCCCCCCTGCAGTGGAAGCATGGAGTCTTAACCGCTGGACCGCCAGGGAAGTCCCTGTCAGAAGTTATTTAAAACATAATCTTAGACCTTCAGGGTCCCCTAGTTCAGTGGATGAGACACCATGAGGCTCATTCGTTGCCCAAGGTCCCCTTTGCTGCCACTGGGGTCCCCTGTTCCCAGCTGTTCTCAGACCTTCTAAGAACTGTGGGCTCCACAACCAACGTGTGTCTACAAAGAATATTTGAGAATCACAGCTTGAAAGGCCAAGGATACCCCGGCAGAGTAGCCAATCAGACCTTCCTAGTGTTTTACACACCAAATAAACCAGAAAAAGCAAATAAACACTGCCAGTCTGACCCAAAGGAGAACAGATGAGGCAGTTATGAAAGACGGGGTGTGACCCTTCCAATACAGCTGGGAAAAAGCTTCTCCTTCAAAGAGATTCACTCACCTTGCTCAGTCTCCCTTCAGGGCAGTGGCACCTGCAGCAAGCTATTTATTATTAGCAGTTGCAGGCGCAAACAATGGAAATGCGACCCACACCTCCCAGCTAAACCATCTCTTCCCATTTACTTGTAGCTACTTATCTGCCTCATCAAATTATACACATTAAACTGGTGCCTAAATAAACAAGGGAAAAATGTTAATTTCCTGGCAGGAAATTCCTGTGTAATTAGTCAGCAGCTCCAGTTCCTGCTGTGTCACTAACCAGCACTGTGACCTTTAGCAGGGCCACCTCTCTCCAGCCCTGTAATCATCACCTTAGGCCAGGCCACTTTGTCCCTCTCCTGGACCACACAGCTTCCTACTGATCTCTGTCTCTAGTTTTTCTCCTCCCCCTAGTCTTTCCCACTCTGGAGATCTTTAGGATAGAGATCTCCCTAAATCCCAAATCTCATCAAGTCCCCCCTCCTTAAAATCTCTTCATTTACTCTTGGATAAAATTCACACACCTCTGCACAACTTACAAAGCCGTGCTCCGGCCTCTGCTTATCATTCCAGACTCCTATCTCCCCCTTCCCCTTTTGGAGTCCTATGTTCCAGCCGTGTTTCACCTCCCACGTTCCCCTGTATGGTACTAACAATAACCAATGTATTGAGTGTTTTCTATGTACCAGATATTGTTCTAAACAACTTTTTGTGCATGAACTAACTTAATCTTTATAACACTACTGGATAATGCTGTGATCCATGTCCATTTCACAGATGAGGAAACCGGGATGCAGAAAGGTTAAATAATTATCCAAAGTCACCCGGCAAGTAAGTGGTAGAACGTGAGTACACTGTACTTACCGTCCCCTCGTCCCCTCTTCTTATCTCCAAGTCGTTGTGCACGGGGTCCCTTTCACCTGGAAGACTTCTCTTCCTACCCTTTCTCTTCCCCAGCCTTTCACCACTTGGCTAACTCCTACCCTTCGTCTGAGATTCCCCATGTATGTATCTCCTCCTCTGAGCTTTCCCTCCCCAGACTGCCCTCTCCCCAAAGATGGCCCCCCACAAATGATGTCTCCTGACACTCATGCCCTGATGTAGTTCCCTCACGTATTTAATCTCAGCTGGCCCTGTGACTCACAACAGAATATGGTAGACGTGATGCTAACTTCTGGGCCTAGGTCGTAAGGAGCCTGGCAGCTTCCACCAAAATCTTCTGGATCACTCACTGTGAGATAAATCAGACACTGTGTAAGAAGTACCTCATGCTGTGGGGAAGCCAAGGTAGCCACATGGAGATAGAGAGACACCCAGCCAATTCTCAGCTGTTCCAGCCATCCAAGGCCATGCACCAGGTGGGTGATAGAGCAAGTGTCTTGGACATCCAGCTTGGTTGAGCCTTCAGATGACACCATCCTCAGCCACCCACTGACTACAACTGTATAAAAGACCCCAAGAGGGAGCCACATAGCAAGTCCAGTCAACCCACTGAACTGTGACTTGTTACTTTAAGCCACTCATCTTTGGGGTGGTTTTGTTAAGCAGCAATAGATAACCAGAATGATGGGGATACAGTGGTGAACCATAGATTGTGTCTACCCTCAAGGAAGTCTTAGTCTAATGGCAAAATCAAGCAAACAGGCAAGTACAAGATGCAAGTACAACACAGTGTGATGAGTTTGAGTGGCGGGTAAGAGCAAGGGGATGACTGTCCAGTCCTTAGCGCCACCAAGCTGAAAACCAACAAAAGAAAGCAGAATGGTGTGGGTGATAAAAGCATGGGCTTTTGAGTCAAAAGGAGGTCTTCGAATCCTGGCCCTGTACTTGCTTTTGGAGTGACTATATTACATATATATCACATGTGATTAAATATAGTTAAAGTTAATTACAGAAAAAGAATATGGTCCAACAATAATCCGGGCTTGTCAAAGTTCACATCAAACTAACACAGCGGAAAATTCCCTCTAGACATATGACCTCATCTCCAGGCTGTACATTTTATGACTAAATCATTCATTCTATTCCATTTACTGGAAAACCCATATCTTTGGAAAGAGCATGAAGAGGGGGATTATTCCTTAGACTTTGGTGCATATTAAACGGGAGACTGGACTGGTCACTGTTTCAGGGAGAGAACTGAATCTCGGTCATCCTCGTTGCTCCATGCTGATAACGGCATCTGAATCTCGGTCATCCTCGTTGCTCCATGCTGATAACGGCATCTGAATCTCGGTCATCCTCGTTGCTCCATGCTGATAACGGCATCTGAATCTCGGTCATCCTCGTTGCTCCATGCTGATAACGGCATCTGAATCTCGGTCATCCTCGTTGCTCCATGCTGATAACGGCATCTGAATCTCGGTCATCCTCGTTGCTCCATGCTGATAACGGCATCTGAATCTCGGTAGCTGCTTACTAAGGGTAAGTTGAATGAATGAATGAGTGAATGAATGAACAAAGGAGGAGGAGAACTCACAATATGAAGTGCAAGATCTAGGCTGAGAATTTTACCTAGAATATCTCACCTACTTCTCAAAACCACCCTATGATATAGGTTATATAGCTGCTTCTGATTGAAACCACTCTCCAGCATTCAACACCTTGCTTTATATTACTTGTACCATGGATTCAGGGATGATGTTTTTCATCTATTTTTTTGGGCTGCGCCACGCGGCATGTGGGATCTTAGTTCCCCAACCAGGGATCAAACCCTCAACCCCTACATTGGAAGCGCAGAGTCAACCACTGGACCGCCAGGGAAGTCCCCAGGGATGACCCTTTTCAGAAAGGAAAAGTGTGGCTTGACTTAACTAGCTAGAGAGCACTTTCACTGCCACAGAGAGTTTATCTTCAAATCATTACACAAATATGTAAATAACCTTTGAAAGGTAAGATAAGTTGGTGAAGGCAATCTAGCTGAGATAACTGTCCAATAACCGGAGCAGAATGAGGGCCAGGCATGTAGGTACCCTCAGAATCATAACTGAATATGTGCAATTCATGGATGAAAGGAATCCCAGTCTGCGAGATCAAACAAGTTATCAGGAGACAAAGAACGTCTTTAGTAAAACAGAAGGCTCTGCATTTTAGCTTCCGGTCAAAGAGGGGATGTACCTGTATCAGTCTGGGTCCAATCAGGAGGCAAAAACTACACAGTAATTTAACAGGGAAAGTTTAACATAAAGAATTATGAGGCTGGGCTTCTCTGGTGGCGCAGTGGTTGAGAGTTCGCCTGCCGATGCAGGGGACACGGGTTCGTGCCCCGGTCCGGGAAGATCCCACGTGCCGCGGAGCGGCTGGGCCCGTGAGCCATGGCCGCTGAGCCTGCGCGTCCGGAGCCTGTGCTCTGCAACGGGAGAGGCCACAACAGTGAGAGACCCGCGTACCGCAACAAAACAAAACAAAACAAAACAAAGAATTATGAGGCAAAGATAGGAGCGTAACTATAAGATGTAAAGACAACTCTAAAGGGTACTTTAGGGAATTCCCTGGCAGACCAGCGGTTAGGACTCAGGGCTCTTACTGCCAAGGGCCCGGGTTCGATTCCTCGTCGGGGAACTAAGATCCCGCATGCCACATGGCGTGGCCAAAAAAAAAAAAAAAAAAGGAAACATAGTTTTTATTTGTCCAGCTAAAAATTAGAGGATTTATTACCAAGAAAGAATGGATGGAACAAATATTGGAGTACAATTAGCTGTCTCTGTCACAAGGATTATCAAAAAAGGGATTTGATTAGATAATACATGCAAAAGATTTGGCATACAATAATCACTCAGTAAATATTAGCTATATTTTGACACAGAGTTTTCTCACTGTATGTATTCTTGGGAGCTACTTGTCCTCTGCCTTGAATGCTTCCTCTCACCTCTGCAACTCTTTTCTATCATTAGGCCCCTCCATGTTCTAGCTGCAATGTGGAGTCTTCCTTAACTTATCCTTCAACTCATTCCACAAATATTCATTGAGCACCCATTATGTGCTAGGCATGTTACTTGGTGCTGAAAGTACAATGATGGGTAAAAACATATTCAGTCTTACCTCTCATTGTGCTTATAAAGTAGTGAGAGAAATAGATACTGCTCAAATAACCAGGCAAATATAATACATGACAAGTGTTAGTTACCAAGTTACCAAGAGATGATACTAGGAGGATTTAACCTAGTCAGTGTTGTCAAGCAAGACTTTCCTGAGGAAGGGTATGACTGAGCTGGGATCTGAAGGATGAGTAGAAGTTGCATAGGTGAAGAGAGCAGAAGAGGAGAGCAGGTAGAGAAAACAGCATGTGCAAAGGCCCTGTGGCAGGCAAGAGCTTTGGGACTGAAAAAAGGCCCTTGGGCAGGAAGGACAAGTGAAAGAGTTGCTGGAGAGGTCAGTGGGGCCATGTAGAGCCTTGTAGGCCATGCTAAGTGGCTTTGTATTTATTCTTTCTCCAAAGAGCAATGGAAAGACAATGAAGGGTAGATGGGTGGGTGGGTTAGTTGTTGGTTTGTCTTTTTGAGGGTTGACAAGTATTGCTTCACCTAGCAAAGAACTCTGGGAAAAGACCAGAATTAGTGACAAACCTCTACTTGGGCTGACATTGTCTGCCTCCTCTGGACTCATCTACTCTGTGTTGTTTTTGTGCCCCCTTCCCTGTGCAACCTTGAGCAAGTTATTTGTTTGAGCTTTAACTTCTTCTTCTGAAAAGAAAGATACTGATAGTAGCTACCTTTGAGAATTTTTGTGTAAATTAGATTAAATTAAATCATGCATATAAAGCACTTAGAAAAGCATCTGATAATAGCATGGGCTCAGGAATATTAGCTGTTGTTATTTTACTATTACATTGTAAGCATTATATTATTTATTGATCCATTCTTTAATTATATGCCATATAACCAGCACTCCATTTAAATTTTCTTGAATCATCCTTTAATTGTATACTTAATTTTAAGTATACAATTTAAGACTGAAAGCTCCTTAGAGGTAAAAACTATTAGCTCTCTCATCATCTGACATGCTGCTGACCTAAATATTTGTTGATTGATTAGTTTTTCAGAGTTTGATCTGCATCTACTCCCATTTACTTATTTTTTAAAATTTTTTAACACCTTAATTGGAGTATAATTGCTTTACAATGGTGTGTTGGTTTCTGCTGTATAATAAAGTGAATCAGCTATACATATACATTTATCCCCATATCTCTTCCCTCTTGTGTCTCCCTCCCTCCCACCCTCGCTATCCCACCCCTCTAGGTGGTCACAAAGCACCAAGCTGATCTGATCTCCCTGTGCTATGCAGCTGCTTCCCACTAGCTATTTTACATTTTGGTAGTGTGTATATGTCAACGCTACTCTCTCACATCGTCCCAGCTTACCCTTCCCCCTCCCCGTGTCCTCAAGTCCATTCTCTATGTTTGCGTCTTTATTCCTGTCCTGCCCCTAGGTTCTTCAGAACCATTTTTGTTTTTGTTTAGATACCATATATATGTGTTGGCATACGGTATTTGTTTTTCTCTTTCTGACTTACTTCACTCTGTATGACAGTCTCCAGGTCCATCCACCTCACTGCAATGTTCTTGGTTTGGAAGAATCAACATTGCGAAGATGACTCTACTACCCAAAGCCAGCTACAGATTCAATGCAATCCCTATCAAACTACCAATGGCATTTTTCACAGAACTAGAACAAAAAATTTCACAATGTGTATGGAAACACAAAAGACCCCAAATAGCCACTCCCATTTATTTTGAATGATGGAGGCAGCATAGGAAAGTGGAAGAATGATGTGGGCAGGTGAAAAGAGGTCGGAGAAGGGAATTTGGTTCTGATTATGAGCATTGATCTTCAGAGTTGAGTGGTCCAAAGTGCACATGCCAGGGTGCACTTAGAAACTGCTCAGGACCCAGAAACAGAAATCATCATCATGATGATGATTACCATCATCATTAATATTTACTGAGTGTCTACTATTAGTACATGAATTAATTCTTTTAATCGTCACAATAACCCTGCGAGGGTGGTATCATTACTGCTACCCCCATTATACAAGAAGGAAGGTACAGCAGTGCAGAGAGCTTAAACACCCAGTGTGTTACAGCCCACACGTAGTACAGCCATGTCACGGAAGTATAGAGGACTCGAGGTTTCTGCCACCACCTTGGGTCTCTGCAGGACTCCCTTTGCCTTCCCTATTCCTTCACAGTCTCTGCTGCATCGGGCTTGCACCGCAGGCAGCAGGGTGCTGCCCAGGTCAATCCTGGTTGTGTTCTGCTCCACCTAGTTAGAGGTTTAAGGCAAATCACCTGAATTCTCCATTTGCCGTTTCCTAATTTGAAAAGCAAGAGGTGAAAAGAAGGGACTCTCATCAGAAATCCACACTTCAACAGCGTAGAAGTGAGCTGTAGCTGTTCTCCACATTTACCTCTCAACCATTGGGATAAGGTCAGACACACTTCTGTGCCATACATTTTCCTGAGTTTTCCTGGCCTCTGTAATCCCACTGCAGCCCCTGTAGCTAGTAACTTGGTTTAATGCTGTGCTTTGTACAGTACTTTGTGCATTTTGGCATCTGATAAAAGTTAAATTAGAAAACCTTATGTGGCATCACTGCATTTATTTTGGCTTTTTTTAAAATTAATTATTTATTTTTAAAAGTTTATTTATTTATTTTTGGCTGGATTTGGTCTTCATTGCTGCACGCGGGCTTTCTCTAGTTGTGGCGAGCGGGGGTTAGTCTTCGTTGTGGTGCATGGGCTTCTCATTGCAGTGGCTTCTCTTGTTGCAGAGCACGGACTCTAGGTGCGCAGGCTTCAGTAGTTGCAGCACACAGGCTCAGTAGTTGCAGCACGCAGGCCCTGGAGCTTGTGGGCTTCAGTAGTTGTGGTGTGTAGGCTCAGAAGTTGTGGCTCGTGGGCTCTAGAGCACAGGCTCAGTAGTTGTGGTGCAATGGCTTAGTTGCTCCGCGGCATGTGGGATCTTCCTGGACCAGGGCTCGAACCTGTGTTCCCTGCATTGGCAGGTGGATTCTTAACCACTGTGCCACCAGAGAAACCCTATTTTGGCTTCTACCTTGCAGAAGAGATCCTCATGTTATTTTTCCAAACTCAGGTGATGAAGGGGAAATGAGCCAAGCCACTCCAAGTTGAATTGACAGAGAGCTGAAAGCAGAATGAGTATTTTTATCACCCACTTAGGTAGCTCTTCCAAAGGAAAGTGGGAGAGTCATGCACCATTTAACATGGCGGCAATCCTAGGTTTAGGTTCAACACCAACCAAACCTGTCTCTGATTCACAAGGTGTGGCAAAAGAAGATGCTGCCTACAGGGCAACCTGAGTTGAAAATAACAGTACAAATTCATGATTTTTTCCTCTTGAAAAAAATATACAAGGAACGGCAAAACAGTAGGAACGGAAAACAAATGAGCATTAGGAAAACTTCGGGGGTTATAAGTGTTCTAAAACTGAATTATGGTGATGGTTGCACAAATTACCAGACCAGAAAGGGTAAGGGTGAGGTAGGATGGTATGTGTACGGGAAGGGAAGGGGTGTCTGGAGCAGAGCCAAGCTCAGCCTAGGATCCTGAATCTGCTAATCAACAAAAGTTAAATGTCCCAAACCATTAGGAAATGGGTCATATAACTAACAATAAACCATTTGTGAGACATTGGCTTCTATAGTTTTTCATCTCCCTTTGATATAGCAATTATCACTGCATCAATTACATTATAGTAATTTGCATACTTATCTTTTCACTCCCACTAGGTTATAATCCCCTTAAGTGTAGGCACTGGGATTAACTGTTTATGAACTCCACAGTGCCTAGCTAATTGAGGATATTCATTCAGTAAGTTATATTTACATGTTACTTATTTTTATTTGTTTTTGATACGTATTCACATTGTTCAAAACTCAAGTTACTTAGGGGCATATATGATGATTTTCCCTTCCTCAGCAACCCCAGATCTACTGGCAACAAATTTCCTCCACGTTGTCTGAGAAAGTCTTTGTTTCTCCTTCATTTTTGAAGGATAATCTCATCGGGTACAGAATTCTAGGTTGGTGGGACTTTTTTTCTCTTAATGCTTTAAATATTTCTCTCCACTTTCTTCTTGCTTGCATGGTTTCTGAAGAAAAGTTGGATGAAATTCTTATCTTTGTTCTTCTATAGGTGAGGTATTTTTTCCCTCTAGCTTCTTTCAGGATTTTTTCTTTATCTTTGAACTTCTGTAATTTGAATATGATACACCTAGGTGTATGATTTTTGGCATTTATCTGCTTGGTGTTTTCTGAACTCCTTGCATCTATGGTTTGGTGTCTGACATTAATTTGGGGAAAATATTAATAAAGAGAGAAAACCTAAAAAGAAACCAAAAACAAATTCTAGAACTGAAAAGTTCAATAACTGAAATGAAAAAATTCACTAGAGGAATTCAAAGGCAGATTTGAGCAGGCAGAAGAAAGAGTTAGTGAATTTGAAGAAAGGACGATGGAAATTATCAAATCGGAGGAAAAGAAAGAAAAAAGATCGATGAAAAGTAAACAGAGCCTAAGGGACCTGTGAGACACCATCAAGAAGACCTGCATACACATAGGAAGAGTCCCAGAAGGAGAAGAGAGAGAAAAGAGGGCAGAGAGAATAGTTGAAGAAATAACAGCTGAAAAACTTCCCAAATTTGATGAAAGACATGAGTATAAACATCTAAGAAGCTTAATGAACTCCAAGTAAGATAAACTCAAAGAGATCCTCACTGAGACACATTATAACCAAACTTTCAAAAGGCATAGACAAAGAGAGAATATTGAAAGCAGCGAGAGAAGTGAATCATCACATACAATAAGAGTATTAATATTATTGATCCTCAATAAAATAAGATTATCAGCATAGTTCTCATCAGAAACTTGGAGGCCAGAAGCCAGTGGGCTGATAGATATACTCAAAATGCTAAAATGACAACAACAGAAAACCTGTCAACTATGAATCCTAAGTGGCAACTGTCCTTCAAAAGTGAGGGATAAATTAAGACATTCCCAGATAAACAAAAGCTAAGGGACATTGTGGCCACTAGACCTGCCCTGCAAGAAATGCTCAACAGATTCCTGCAAGGTGAAATGAAAGGACACTAGATAGTAGCTAGAAGCCATATGAAGAAATAAGGACCTCAATAAAGGTAAATACATGGGCAATTATAAAAGCTAGTATTATTATAACAATGTTTTGTAACTGTACTTTTTGTTTTCTACATGATTTAAGTCACTAATACATTTAAAGGAAAAAAATTATTTGTGTAAAAGCTATTATTACTATGACTTTGGTTTGCAACTCCAAATCTTGCTTTCTACATAACTTAAGAAACAAATGCATTTAAAAGAATTATTAGCTCATGTTTTGGGGCACACAATGTATAAAAGTCCAGTTTTGTGGCATCAACAGCAGAAATGACTGGGGACAGAACTGTAAAGAAGCAGAGTTTTTGTATGTTATTGAAATTAAGCTGGCATAAATTCAAATTAGAGTGTTATAACTTTAGGATTTTAAATGTAATCCTCATGGTAACCACAAAGACAATAGCTAAAAGGAAATGAAAAAGGAAAGTAAACACTTCATTACAAAAAATCAACTAAACACAAAAGAAGACAGCAATGCAGAAATGAGGGACCAAAAAAAGCCATAAGGCATATAGAAAACAAACAGCAAAATGACAGAAGTCCCTCCTTATCAGTAATTACTTTAAATGTAAATGAGTTAAACCCTCCAATCACATGACAGAGATTGGCAGAATGGATAAAAACACATGAACCAATCATAGACTGTCTACAAGAGACACACTTCAGCTCTAGAGACACAAACAGATTGAAAGTAAAAGGATGGAAAAGATATTCCATGAAAATAGTAACCAAAAGAGAGCAGAGATGCTATACTAATATCAGACAAAATAGACTTTATTTATTTATTTAGGCTGAACCGGGTCTTAGTTGTGGCATGCAGGATCTTTGTTGCGGCATGTGGGATCTTTAGTTACAGCATGCGGACTCTTAGTTGTGGCATGTGGGCTTTTTAGTTGCACCATGTGGGCTTCTTAGTTGTGACATGTGAACTTTTTTTTTTTTTTTTTTTTGCGTTACGCGGGCCTCTCACTGTTGTGGCCTCTCCCGTTGTGGAGCACAGGCTCTGGACGCACAGCCTCAGCGGCCATGGCTCACAGGCCCAGCCGCTCCACGGCACGTGGGATCCTCCCAGACCGGGGCACGAACCCACGCCCCCCGCATTGGCAGGCGGACTCTCAACCACTGTGCCACCAGGGAAGCCCCATGTGAACTTTTAGTTGCAGCATGCATGTGGGATCTAGTTCCCCGACCAGGGATTGAACCCAGGCCCACTGCATTGGGAGTGTGGAGTCTTACCCACTGGACCACCTGGGAAGTTCCAACTTTAAATCAAATAAGTTTACAAGAGACAAAGAAAAGCATTATATATTATAAAATGTTTAATACAGCAAGATGATGTAACAACTATAAACATTCACGTACCTAATGATAGACCATCAAAATATATGAAGCAAAAACTGGCAGAATTGAAGGGAGAAAAACTTCTACAATAATAGTTGGAGACTTCAATACCCCACTCACAATAATGGATAGAACAATGAGACAGAAGTAAGGAAATAGAGGACTTAAACAACAAAATAATCCAACTAGCTCTAGCAGACAAACACAGAACACCCTACCCAACAACAGCAACATACACATTCTTCTCAAGTGCATGTGGGACATTGTCCAGGATAGTCCACAAATTAAGTCTCAGTAGACTTTTAAAAACAGATATCATACAAAGTATGATCTCTGACCATAACCAGATGAAGTTACAAATCAATAACAAAAGGAAAGCTGGAAATTGACAAAATTGTGGAGAAACTAAACAACACATTTTTAAACAACCAATGGATCAAGGAAGAAGTCACAAGGAAAAGTAGAAAATACTTAGAGGGTAGTGAAAATGAAAATACAACTTACCAAAACTTATGGAATGTGGCAAAAGTGGTGCTATGGGGAAACTGTACAGCTATAAACACATCAAAAAACAAAAACAAAAAGGAAGGAAAGAGGAAGATAAAAATAGGATCAAAAAACAAGTGCAATGATAAGAAAATAGTTACACATGGTAAATGTTCATCTGGCTATATTAATAATCACTTTAAATGTGAATGGTCTAAACATACCAATTAAAAGACAGAGAATGCCAGAGTGGACCAAAAAACAAGACCTAGTAATATGTTGTCTACAAGAAATCCACTTTAAATATAAAGACACAGGTAGATTAAAAGAAAAGTGATAAAGAAAGGAAAAATAAAACCAACAAAGACCTCAAATCAACAACCTAATTTTACAACTTAAGAAACTAGAAAAAGAAGAAACTAAACTCAAAGCTAGCAGGAGGAAGGAAATAATAAAGATTAGAGCAGAGAGAAGCAAATATAGAATAGAAAACAATAGAAAAAATCAATGAAACCAAAAATTGTTGCTTTAAAAAGATCAACAAAATGGACAAACTTTTAGCTAGATGGACTAAGAAAAAAGAAGGCTCAAATTACTAAAATCAGAAATGAAAGTAGAGGGACTTCCCTGATGGCACAGTGGTTAAGAATCTGCCTGCCAATGCAGGGGACACAAGTTCGATCCCTGGTCCGGGAAGATCCCACATGCTGTGGAGCAACTAAGCCGTTGCACCACAACTACTGAGCCTGTGCTCTAGAGCCCATGAGCCACAATTTCTGAGCCTACACACCACAACTACTGAAGCCCACAAGCTCTAGGGCCTTCATGCTGCAACTACTGAGCCTGTGTGCTGCCACTACTGAAGCCCGTGCACCTAGAGCCTGTGCTCTGCAACAAGAGAAGTCACAGCAATGAGAAGCCCACACACAGTGACAAAGAGTAGCCCCTGCTTACTGCAACTAGAGAAAGCCTGCATGCAGCAATGAACACCCAATGCAGCCAAAAATTAAAAATAAAAAGAAATGAAAGTGGAAACATTACTCCTGATTCTTCAGAGATAAGAAGGGTTGTAAGAGGTACTATGAACAACTGTATGTCAACAAATTGGATAACCTCAATGAAATGGACAAATTCCTAGAAACACAAGACCTTACGAAGACTAAATCATGAAGAAATAGAAAATCTAAACAGATCTATAACTAGCAAGGAAAGTAAACCAGTAATAAAAATCTCTCAACAAAGAAAAGCCCTGGACCTGATGGTTTCACTTATGAATTCTACCAAATATTCTTTAAATGACTTTAAACCTCTTTAAAGAACTGATACCAATCCTTCTCAAACTTTTTCAAAAAACTGAAAAGGAAGGAATACTTTTTTTTTTTTTTTGTCATGCTGTGCAGCTTGCGGGATCTTAGTTCCCCAACCAGGTATTGAACCTGGGCCACAGCAGTGAAAGCACCAAGTCCTAACCACTGGACTGCCAGGGAATTCCCAGGAAGGAATACTTTCTAAGTGATTATCTGAGGCCTGGATTACCCTGATACCAAAGCCAGACAAAAACACTACAAGAAAACCACAAAACAATATTCCCCATGAACATTTATGCAAAAATCCTCAACAAAATAGTAGGAAACAGAATTCAGCAGCATATTAAAAGGATTACAAGTGAGCAACTGGGATTTACTCCTGGAATGCAGGAATGGTACAACGTTGGAAAATTGATGGATATAATGCATGACATCAACAGAACGAAGGGGAAAAGACACGTGATCATATAATTAATGCAGAAAAAGAATCTGATACCCTTTCATGATAAAAACATTCAGCAAACTAGGAGTAGAGGAAACTACTTCAACATAATAAAAGCCATATATTAAAAAGCCATAGTAAACCTCATATGCAATGATAAAAGACTGAAAGCTTTTCCTCTAAGACTGGGAACAAGGTAAAGATGTCCGCTTTCACCCTGTCTATTTAACATAGTACTAGAAGTGCTAGCCTGAACAATTAGGCAAGAAAAAAGAAGTAAAAGACACCCAAATTGGAAAGGAATACATTATCTCTGTTTGCAGCTGATTCAAAACTGAGCAAAGGACTTGAATACTTTTCTCCAAAGAAGATATACAAATGGCCAGTAAGCACATGAAAAGATATTCAACATCACCTAGGGAAATTCAAATCAAAACTACAATGAGATTCCACCTCACACAAATTAGGATGGCAGCTAACAAGAAACAAACAAAAAGCAGAAAAAAAACAGCTTTTGGTGAGGATGTAGAAATTGGAACCCTTGTGCACTGTTTGTGGAAATGTAAAGTGGTACAGCTTCTGTGGAAAATAGTTTGGTGCTTCCTCAAAAAATTAAAAATAGAATTACCTATGACCCAACAATTTCCCTTCTGGGTATATATACCCAAAAGAATTGCAAGCAGGGTCTCCAAGAGATATTTGTACACCCACATTCATAGCAGCCTTATTCACAATAGCTAAAACATGAAAGCAATCCAAGTGCACACTTAACAGACGAATGCATAAGCAAAATGTGGCTATATACAAGTGGTCTGTACATACAACTCTTTATTGCCTTCTTTAAAGGAAGGCAATTCTGCAATATGCTATAACATGGATGAACCTTGAGGATATTATGCTGAGTGAAATAAACCAGTCACAAAAAAGACAAACACGGTATGATTCTACTTACATGAGGTACTTAGTCAAAATCATAAGGATGGATAGTATAATGGTGGTTGCCAGGAGTTGAGGGGAGGGGAGAAAGGGGGGTTATTGTTTAATGGGTAGAGTTTCAATTCTGCAAGATGAAAAGAGCCATGGGGATGGATGGCGGTAGTGGTTGCACAACAATGTGAATGTATTTAATACCACTGAACTGTATACTTTAAAATGGTTAAGATGGTAAATTTTATGTTATGTGTATTTTACCACATTAAAAGAGAAGTAGGGGGAGGAAAAACCTGCACAGGAATGTTTATAGCAACATAATTTATTTTCATAATTGCCAAAACTTGAAAGCAACCAAGATGTCCTTCAGTAGGTGAATGGATAAACTATGATACATCCAGGCAATGGAATATTATTCAGCGCTTAAAAGAAATGAGCTATAATGCGATGGAAGCTAACCGGAAAGGCTATATATATACTGTATGATTCCAACGATGTGACATCCTGGAAAAGGCAAAACTATGGAGACCGTAAAAATATCAGTGGTTGCCAGGGTTTCAGGGCACAGGGAGGGACAAACAGGTGGAGCACAGAGGATTTACAGGGCAGTGAAAATACTCTATGATACTACAATGGTAGATACACATCATTATACATTTGTCCAAACCCATAGAAGGTACAACACCAAGAGCGAACCCTAAGGTAAATTATGGACTTCAGGTGATTATGATGGGTCAATGTGGGTTCAGTGATTGTTAACTGTACTGTGGTTAAATGTACCACTCTGGTAGGGGATGTTGATAATGGGGGAAGCTATACAAGCATGGAGACAGCAGGGTATATGGGAAATCTCCGTACCTTCCTCTCAATTTTGCTGTGAACCTAAAACTGCTCTTTAAAAAACAATTTTTTTAACTGTAAGGATATATCAGAGTTTTGTTTGAAAATTAATTTCAGAATGAAACGTAATTCTTCTAAAGGACTGTTGTCAGAATAATTTCCTAGGGCTTTAGTCTCCAACTTTCCCAATAGTGCACCCCTATTTAACATTTTTAAGATACTTCCATACTTGTATATGTTGTCATTAAAATAATATTTTATGTGCATTATAAAAAATATACAAGAATAGAAATTCAAAAAGGATGAGTTAAATATAAGTAAAAATTCTAGTGTCTTCTTCTCATACTCCGATAAACTGTCATGCACTCCCCTGGATGTCTGTGCCCCACTGTGGCCACTGCTCCTCGAGGTCAGAGGAAAAAGAAACGAGCCCTGGCCACGGGCCACTGACCAGTGAGTGACTCAGGGAGTCTGCAGAGTGGAGGAGAAGAGGCAGGAAATGACGGTACTCCTGCCAGTACCATAAACTCCGCAGCCTACGTCAGGCTGTCAGTCTCAGGAGATACACTCACTCCTTCTTTCCTCTCCCTCCCCACACCCTACCCCGGTGATCAGCCCAGAGGTGGCTCTTCCCTCTTTCCCACGTAAACTGCTGGCCTGAACCTTGTCCTTTTGGGGCTTTTGGCCTCCTTCCAGGCCGCTCTTGGTGATCACATCAACTGGAGTTCACCTGGGCAAAGATGTTAAAGAGGTGAGCTATGAAATATGACTTACCCGTACTCCTCCCAAGATAGCACCTGGAACCTGGTTGGGGACAACACTGGCGTTCGTTAGGAAAATTAGGCTAACCAGGGCCATCTAAAACACGTATTTGTGCCTCAACATCTTCCACCATGTTTCTCAAAAAGGAGACTTCAGTCTTAAGCTATTACCCTGAAAAGCAAGCGTTTTTTCGCTTTAGGCAGCTATTATGAACAAAATTCCATCAGAGCTTTTTTTTTTTTGGCTGTGCTGCATGGCTGGTGGGATCTTAGTTCCCGAAATGGGGGGTCAAACCCAGGACCTCAGCAGTGAGTAGAACTTTTTTGAAGAATAGTGTCTCTCTTTAAATTGTTATAACCTTGTGAGCATGTTATAAAACAAACACAAACTTACACATTGTAAAACATATACAAACTTACAAAGATACACATACTGCCTTTAAGTATCCTCAAAGGAAAAATGAACGATCTGGTTGACCACCAAGGTCCTCTCAACCCTAAAATTCTGGTTTGGGGTGAGGTTTCACATGAATATTATGACAGAGTCTAAACATCAAATTTATTAATTTTATAGAGACTTGGTGAAAATATAAAACTATGGTGAAGAGAGGCATCTCTTCCACTCCCCCCTCACCCTCAGGTCTTTGGATTCTACCCAGATCAACGAAATGGACAGAGAAGTCACAGATTATCTCTGATGTGATCAAATCTCTATTTCATTTTGTCAGCATCAGCTCACCATGCTAATTTCCTGAACAGCTTTGGATGAATTTAAGAAATCACGGAAGACAAAGAATAAGGAGTGACCAGGTTGTGATTTTAAAATATCACAAACAAGCTTTTCTGTTTCCTCAAGAAATGACTCATTATCTCCAGTGAATGGAACAGTATATGCCAAGCACCTAGCAAATGCCTAGCGCACAGCAGGCTCTCCACATCCTTATGTAAAGAGCAACAATCCATTACAAATATACAAGTAGAAATATGTCAGATAAGAAGCCTTCTCCTGGTCCCTGCTGTTTTGACCGACCCAGAAAACACAATAAGGATGTTGGTTTGAAGTCGGCACAGGATAGAACAGCTTGGGTTGGAGAGTTTCTAAGAGGTCAGGTATTGGGCAGGAGTCACCAGTGGACTCCTCCCCCAAAAGGAATGTGTGAAGAGCGAGCCAGCACAGAAATCAGTGACGGTGGAGTTAGCTCCGTTATTTCTGACCACCACACCTGAAGGCTGCTACCACTCTTCTGGAACCAGAGGGACAATGGCCCATCACTTGGAGCTGAAAGATATGTCTTTAGGACAGAATGAAGGAACAAGTGGCTCTCCAGTTCACCGGCACCAGGCTTATCTGACAGAGGAGTGAGGGCTATGGACAAAGCTTACTAGATGGGTGTGCAGTAAAAGAGAAGGTACAACAGAAGGGGGGTTCATGGCTTGGCAAGTTTACACTCAGAAACACGAACATGTAGTGGGAATAGGCAGTGATGTTGGGGGGAGAATAACAGTACTCTGAGGTTACAGCCTGGGGTGGGAGCTGGAGGGGACATAAACGGAGGACAAGGGACTTAAAATCCCAGGAGGGAAGGGCAGATTTTTCAAAAGAACAAAGCTGCTTGCAGGCTGAACAGTAGGGAATGCAGGCTGGGAATGTGAGGAAGAGATAATAGTGGAATGCAACTTCTTCTTCTTACTACATCTGAGCCTCAGTTTACTTCTATCCCCAGTCCCCATCTTCTGGGTCGACCTAGTAGACCTTCTTGAAGGCTGACACCTTCAAATACCTGAAGGTAGTTCTCATACCCACCCTGACCCCCGGGCCCTTAGTCACTGTGGGCCAAACATTAGACAAAGAGCTCTTTTAATCAGCCACTGTGAAAACTCCTCCCATTTAGGGGTATCTTTTCTCCCTTCTGCCATCTACTGGTGGAAATGAAAATGTCATATTCTCCCACCTGGCCGTTCCAATCTGCAAATATTGAATAGGCTGGAGTCCGAAAGCTCATTTGTGTCATACTTGTTTGTTACATGGAATACATTTTTCCAAAGGAAGAAATTAAAAATGATGGCTCAGTCTTCATGCAATAAGCACTTGCTGAATGAATAATATGAAATTATACGCACACACTTAACACACACATAGTGTATTTAGCATAAAGAGTAGAGGCTTGAAATCAAATTTGGTCCATTACACGCTGTATGACAAGCTGTATGGGCAAGGTACTTAGCCACTCTTCATCTGTAATAATAGTAATAATAATGACAATCACAATGGCTAACACTTACTGATCATTATGAGGACAGCCGCAGTAGAGTTCATTTAAACCTCACAAGGTAGGTTTATTACTATCTGTGTTTCTTCAGATAAGGAGATTGAAACAAGAAAAGGTTGAATACTTTGCCCAAGGTCTCACAAGCTGGTAAGAGGCAGACTGGATAGTCCGGCTCCTTAGCTTATAATGGGAACAGTAACATCCACCTTTCAGGATTGAAGGGAACTAAAGACACGTGTGAAGATGCCAATACACAGTTTCAGAAAAGGACAGATATTGAACCTTCACTGTGTGCTGGGCCCTGCAAGATGTTAGAGTCACACCCACGAAGAGGCCCTGCTCCCTGGGCAAGCACAACCACAATACCAGGCTAAGACTGAGTTCATCCAAGACAGCGTCTGACCTTTCTCTTCAGTGTGGTCTTCCTGGTACGTGGCACAGTGGCTGGGACAGAGCAGACACTGGAAGGGAGAGAGGGAGGGAACAGAATTTAAAAATCAATAAAACCAGCTTCAAGACTCTGAGGCAGATTGGCGAGATGCTCTTATTTCCGTATTAACAAGTGAGAGAAATCGAGGTTCAGTAACTCTCACGAGGTCACAGAGCTACAGCGTGAGCAAGTCTCTTAACACTTTCCCCACACTTCGCTGTGTTCCGCATCCCTCCAGTTTCTTCCAGTCCCTAGATGGCATCCACAGGTTAATGAAGAATTATAGTTTTGGAAGGTATTGGGTGGACTACAAACAGATAAAAACTTCAAGAATATGAAGACATCAGGGCCCAGCAACTAGAGATTACACAGTCTCTACATGAGCCCATTTTTCCCCATCTCTCTTCCACTGGGCACAAATCAACTCTTTCTTCTAGGTGAGACTGTTCAGTGTGATTTCCCAGAGTTCAAGTTTCTGCAGTTATTTTTAGTGCATACCTGGGACAGGTGAGGCATGAAAAAGAATGTGGGTGTGGGTAGCCCTTGAGTCTCTAGTGCCAGGGTCTGGGTCTCTCATCATTCCTACTGAAGAGGGGTGACTCACACCCTGATTTATTATCAGCCCTGAGGCTAGATTTCACCTTGAGAACTATGTGGATTAAAACTTCTCGTATACTCTCTAATTCTGCATTCAAGTCTTTGGAGCATACTTGCTTGATGTTATTTTGTTACCTGCTTTTGATAACTTGGACGCCTTCATTTTCTGTAACCAATACCACAGCCTGTGGTTCTTTCTGGTCTCATTTCCCAGGGCTTTGAGGGACCTGGGGTACACAGAGTCTTTGATTTGGATTTTTGGATGTATCTGCAGGTAGGAAGCTACCTGGAAAACACTCTGGCTGTAAGCCAGATGTCTTTATAGAGTCAGCCAAGTTCTAGGATATTCATCACATTTTTGAGGGACTAAGAAAAGAATCATCAAGATCTAGTTGAGTCTAGATCCCTCTGGGCAACTACTAGAATCCCGAGTGCCCTTAAATTCGAGAGCCTGGAATTCTGGGCCTGCTTTTAAGCCTAGAATAGCCTGCTCAGCTGAAACCCCATCACTGGGATCCTAAGACCCCTTCACAAGGTAGAGACATTTTCCTCATCTCACTTTAGCTCTGTACAGAGGAAGTAAAACCATGTTAGCTAGTATGAAGCCATGATACAATGAATACTGCATAAAGTGGTTTTATGATTCGGATGAGAAATAAGGGAGAATTTTCTCTGGGCCAGCATTATTAATGACTATTGCAAGATACTCCCTTTAAGTCATAAAAGTTAGGTGTGGGAATCGTTTGCAATTGAGGGAGGGGGAGAGGTTGGTTGGTTGTTTTGAAGCCCTCAGTTTCTTAAATCAGGCAAGCAGAACTAAGGAATTACACTAAAATGGGACAAGAAGAAAGGCCGGAAACCTTCTCCATTTCTAAAACGAGACCCTTTGGGACCTTGACTACAAAACAATTTACATTTCATTTCAGAGGATGTCATTGTAAATTTCTCTACTTCTACCCATCCTGTTTCTGAAGACCTGTCTCCTGTCTTTTCTCCACTTTCTTTGTAATTAACTCTATCTACCACTTGTATTCCACAACACAATCTTAAACCCCCCAAAACACAACAGTCCAGAAAGACGGTTTGTACTGGGCTAAATGGTGTCCCCCCCAAAATTCATGTCCACGTGGAATCCCAGAATGTGACCTTATTTGGAAATAGGGTCTTTGTGGAGATAATGAGTCAAGACGAGGTCATACTGGATTAGGATGTGCCCTAAATCCAATGAAAGCATCCTTATAAGAAGGCCGTGTGAAGGCAGACACACAGGGAAGAAGGTTACGTGAAGACATGGAGGCAGAGACTGGAGCTATGTTGCCACAAGCCAAGGACCCCTGGCCACCACCAGACGCTAGGAGGCAGCAAGGACAGACCCTTCCCGAGACGTTTCAGATGGAACCCTGCTGATAACTTGGTCTTGGACATCTAGACTCCAGAACTGTGATCCAACAAATTGCTGTTTTAAGTCCCCCGGTTTCTGGTACTTTGTTTCAGCAGCCCCAGGAAACTCACAGACACCTCGATTAGGGTTTCAGCCTCAAGACTTCTGCAATCTTGCCTTTGCAGACAGGGAGCATGAGAACAGTTCAGATTAGTGATACAAACCAGCAGCTTTGCCCTCCTTTACTACTAGATCGCGTTCGTTTATTTCTGTGCCTCCTGCCCTTCACAATGGCATTTTACTTGTTCTGCTTGGGACTCTAGTTTATGGTCTGGGCCTACTAATATGCCTGAAGACACATCATCCACCTTTCTCCCCTTAGAGCCCTATCTTCCCATCCTAGCAAAGCATAATACGTATATACTTCAGAAACAACAGATAAGCTTTAGAAGAGGTTTTTAACCTTTTTAGTCTCCCCAGAAATATGCATATACCTCAGGGGTCCACAGACCCTAAGTTAGAGATCCTGCCCATTTAGAAAGTTCAGACTCCTTCAGGATAATTCCAATCCCTTCTTACCCACCACCCATAACCCGATTCAAATTCAGCTTGCTTCTGAAGTCTTCCACTGAGCTGAAACAGCACCCATCCACTAGCTTTTACCCACCAGCCCAGAGGGAGAGAGAGCTGCTATTAGCTAACCCACTCTGGAGAGTCCCATCAGGAAACAAATGGAGAATTAGCCCCCCAGAGGTAGGCACCCCACCCCCTATTTTTATAAAGATCTTCCTGCAATCAACATCCACACTTGACTCCCACAGAGAATATATTTTTTTAATTTATTTATTTTTGGCTGTGTTGGGTCTTCATTGCTGCATGCGGGCTTTCTCTAGTTGCGGCAAGCGGGGGCTACTCTTTGTTGCAGTGCGTGGGCTTCTCATTGCAGTGGCTTTTCTTGTTGCAGAGCACGGGCTCTAGGCGCGTGGGCTTCAGTAGTTGTGGCACGTGGGCTCAGTAGTTGTGGCTCGCGGGCTCTAGAGCACAGGCTCAGTAGTTGTGGTGCACGGGCTTAGCTGCTCCGCGGCACGTGGGATCTTCCTGGACCAGGGCTCGAACCCATATCCCCTGCATTGGCAGGTGGATTCTTAACCACTGTGCCACCAGGGAAGCCCCCCACAGAGGACTTTAATCCAAGGAGCCAGGGATGTGAATCTATTCAGGGATCTAAGAGACTCTGCTCCATCCCCAAGAAAAACACAACCTCCTTTCAAGCAGGACTTCCCTTTCAAAGCCATCCATCCTCTTGTTTCTTTGTTGATTTTTTTAAAGTCATAAATAATGTTTACCTCAAATTAAGGACAACCAATGAATCTGCCTTGGAATCACCACTGTCAGTTTCTTACCTATTAGGAAGATCTTACTAAATCTAAAAAGTCTGTAACCCAAAAAGGTCCTCAAGGAGTTTGAATTTTTTTTTAATAATATTTAAATTTATTATTTCCCATTTGGTCTCACGAAACACAAGCTGAGACTGCGGAAGTATCACTGTTTTTAGATCTAGAAGCTCCTTTCCTTTACAATCACAAGTCAAGGGCTTCATTAGCCCAGTCCTTGACTTGCAGCTGAAAAAAGCACAGGTCTGTGTGAAGGGATAGAAGAACGTATCTTACTAGTCAGGAGCAAGGAACCAAAGCTGAAGAACAGTCCGAGTCTTGACATCAGCACTTCAAAAATATTCTGCAGGCAACGATGTTCTAACACACGGAAAGGGGGATGAGCACTGAGTGAGCTGGGCAGATTCTGGACACAATTCTGACGGATTTCGGCCTGCAGCACTCTGGAGGGAGAGGTCCCATTCTCTCCTTCAATCCTCTTTACAGAACAGAAAGCAGAAGTCAAGTCTTTATAAAAGAGATTAATGGCCTTTCCGTTTCTTCATTTTTCCTCCAGCCACCTTGTTCCTGACACCAATTGCACCCTCCCTATCGTCACCATCCCCAGCAGCCTCCCACGAGCGCTTCTTCTTCTCTCCATGCTCCCTTAACTCCTGCAAGAAACGGAAAGCATGGGATTGAAAATGAATGGCTGTCACTGAGAGTGACACATCCTAGTCACTGCTCCTTAAAATCAAACACTAAGTAACTCCCTAACACCTCACATTAGCAAAGGAATAAGACCAAAATCCCAAGATACAAAAATGTTAATCTTATTAGTAATCAAAGACAGGAAGATTAAAACAATAAGCTATTATTATTATTCTGGCAAAGATTTAAGAGAATGGTAATACCTAGACCTGGTCAGGTGTGCGGACAGTCACATACACTGTCGCTCATCATGTAAAAGTGCTTTAGCTTTTCTAGGGGAGCAGTTTGACATTATGTATGAATTCGAATTTTAACTGTGTATTCTCCTCCACCCAACAATTGATTCTACTTCTAGGAATTTATTCTAAGGAAACAAGACAAGTGTGCAAAGCTGTACATATCAGGATATTCAACAGAGTTCTAGTTAAAATACAAAAAACCGGGAAAAGCATAAACACACATCAATGTAAATCACGTTACATATTCATGACAGAATTCTCTGTAGCCATTAAGAAATGATCCCATGAGAATTCTAAGATGCTAGCGTCTAAGATATCAGTTTCTAAACTTGCAAGCAGTGCTGTTTTTAAAAAACTTAATTCTCTCCCCTCAGATTACCAATTTTGAAAACATTGGAAAGTAATGAAATATACCTAATGCAAAGTCTAGAAGACCCAATTTGGTTTCCCTTGATGAGTCAGAAGGCAGTTAAGGACCTTGCAACAACTCCAAGAGATTACTCCTGCCACTGGTGTTTAGGAAAGTTTGGTAACTGAATCGATTCAGGGCTAAGACACAGCCTAGATGACATTTTTTGAATAAAGTTTAAAATGTGAAAAAAAAAAAAAAAGAAGTGATCGCATGAATCTCTGCTAGTTCAAATAGAAAAATGATATACATTTAGATAAAGTCATATACAATTAGATAAAGTCTAATTATGGCTAAGGAAAGAAAAATAGCCAACTGTTATCAATGGCTTTCTGCAGGGGGTGGCTTACGTGTTTCACTTACTATTTTAATCCTTTGTGTATTTTCTAAAAATGTTTCCCAACGCACATGCAATATTTTTATAAACAAAGATACCAAACAAAGAATTCCATGTGGGGAGAAAAACAAAAACAAGTCCACATCTCAGCTACTCAGAAAGCACCCCACGGGCAAAGTTTCTTCACCCCTCAGACCAGCACCCCAGAGAGCAGACGGCACTTTGGAAGGGGCTCCTTTAGAACCTTCTCATCGCCACTCCTACCGCCACCGCTACTATCAGTAACTATGCTGTTTACATCAGCTTGATCGATGCTCATAAAACCCTGTATTCAAGGTAACTATTGTTCCCAATCTACAAATGAGGAACTGACTCTGAGAGGTTAGACACCTTGTCCAAGCTCACAGTTCACAGCTGCACCTCCTGATCTGATCTCAAGTCCAAAGGTTTTTTTCTTGCCTCATGTGAAACATGAACAGTGGCTGGGAACGTGGTCACTGTGGTCAGACTGAGTCCAAACCCTGATTCAACCATTTAGTTGCACAGTCGAAAGCAAATTACCTACATCTGCACTTTAGTATGCTCATCTTAAATTTGGAATCAAATATTCCAAGTTGAGGGTTAACACAATAAAGTGTCTTGCATGTAAGTTAATTTCATTTGCTGGTGAGAAAATGCATTGCATACCATTCGGGCAAATCTTTGGGCCTCAGACACACGTTCTGTCAGCATCATAACCTCGTCATCCTGGGTTGGAAAGACAGGCAATTTCTTCCCAATTAAGTGTTCTATGCGCTGGAAGAGTTCCACGTCGTATCTGAAAAAGGAAAATTGACATGGCTCTGGCTGGCTGACAATGCACGTGTCTGTCCATTCCAAAACTATGACGCAACAGGGGCCACAGTTTTCAACAATATCGAACCTATTATTCCTTTTCAGAATACTAATTGCAATCTTCTGTGCACAGCCCAGCAGAAAACCACCCAACATACCCCTTACTCCCAGAAAAGCCCTGGGTACATAACAATTTGTTCCCTAGAAAACAAAATCAGAAATAGTTATTGTAATACTGTGAGTTGAGGGAATGGTCACTGTTCTCTGGCTCCAGCATTTAAAAGAAATAACAGGGTTTTTTGTGTGTGTGCTTCTATATGCCAAGTACTATACTACACATATGTAGTATAGTATATGCTCTTTACATATACATCTCCAGTCTTCATTAAAACCCTGCTAGACTGGTATTATTATTTCTATTTTACAAACAGTGAAGGCGGGATGAGGGAGGTTAAGTGACTGTTACAGTAAGTCGTGAAGTCAGGTTGCAAGTCTGTCTGCCCCACAGTTCTGCTCTTTTCTCTACATTGCTCTGCCCCAAAGTCGGGTCACTTACTGTGTGACAAAAGTAATAGACTTTCCAGAGCGCCCTGCTCGAGCTGTTCGACCTACTCGATGGATGTAATCCTGAAACGAAAACGGTAAGTAACTTTGAGTTAGCTGGAAGATAAATTTAAAACTGTATGTAAATTCTTCCTGCAAACCTTTGAAAGAAAACAGATTTGTGTTGGAATGTGGAGAGATGAACTGGCAATCTGTTACAGAGATAAATCTACTTCACTTTTCTTATTCTCCTCACAGCACAAAACTGACCCCCTTTTTCCTTTCTTTTATATAAAGACAAATCTATAAAGCAAATCTCCATGGACATAGCACAGGCAGAGGAAAATGGCACTAGATCTAGAGGCAGACCTGGGTCACAGATCTGCTTTTCCCACCGACCAGCGACACAACTGTCTACAAGTCCAGAACTTCTCTGAATCCTGGTTTGTATCTATAAAACAGGAACACAAATACATGGCCAAACTCACACAGAGTTACTGTGAAAATCGTGAGACAGGACCCTGTCTACAGCAGTTTAATACGAAGTCGAGACACACTAGTTGTTCACAACTGGGGTCAGTTTCATCCTCCCCAGCAGGCATTTGGAAATGTCTGGAAATATATCTGGTTGTCACAATGTCACCTGTGAGTAGAAGCCAGGAATTCTGCTAAGCATCCTACAATACAAAGGACAGCCCCGCAAGGAAGAATTCCCAGACCAAGATGTTAACAGTGCCGAGGCTGAGAAACCCTGGGATACACTGAGGACCACAGGCTGCCATTTCTCATCAGATAGACCGACAGAGGTGAGCACGCGGTGCGTCTGCGCCTCCGACGGTGAGCCTCTAACCCCTCTCCTGGGCTCCTTCATTCACATTCATTAATATCACATCCACAGGCATGTGCAAGATGAGGAGAATGAAAAGATCTAGAGCTTTCCCTATTTTTGACACTTAACTAATCAAGGACACACACACACCAAAAAAACTCCAATACTGTAACTAAGGAAAGACAGAAAACATTCCATTAAGAAATACACTTTGGATACGATGGAATAGTATTCGGCCATAAAAAAAGAATGACATCTTTCTATTTGTGACAACATGGATAGACCTTGAGGGTATTCAGCTAAGTGAAATAAGTTAGACAGAGACAAATACTGAGATCTCACTTATATGTGGAATCTAAAACAAAAACAAAAAAAACTGAGCTCACAGATACAGAGAACAGATTTGGTGGTTGCCAGAGGCAGGGATGGGTGTGTGTGAAATGGGTGAAGGGGGCAAAAGGTACAAATTTCAGTTATAAAATAAATAAGTCATGGGGATGTAATGTACAACATGCTGACTAGAGGTAATAATACTGTATTGCATATTTAAAAGTTGCTAAGGGAAAATGCTAAGGGAAAATGCTCATCATAAGGAAAGACATGTGTAATTATGAATGGTGACAGATGTTAACTAGACTTACTATGACCAATCTGCAATATATACGAATATTAAATCATTACATTTTACACCTGAAACTAATATAATATGTCAATTACATCTCAATTTTAAAAAAAAGAAAAGAAAAGGAGGAAGAAGGAGGTGGGGGAGAGAGAGAGAAAGAGGAAGGGAGGGAGGGAGGGACGGAGGGAGGGAGGAAAGGAGGAAGTGAAAGAAAGGACAGGAAAGGAAAGAAAGGGAAGAGAAGGGGAAAAGAAAAGAGAAAAGAAAAGCACTTTGGGGCTAGAAAGTCAGGTCAGCAACAGGACTCACCTTGGAATGGGTAGGAATGTCAAAGTTAACAACTACATCCACATGAGGTATGTCCAAACCACGGCTTGCAACATCAGTTGCTAAAAGAATGGAACGAGCTTTTGCCTTAAATTTATTAAGGGATCCTAGGCGCTTGCTCTGAGACGATGAAAAGAAGAAATGGAAAGAATTTTAATCTTGAAAAACTTGGAATCCAAGACACACAAACTAGACATACTAAATAAATACAAGAACCAAGAGAGAAATTTTTAAAAGGATGTTTCCCCGTTAGTCTGAACTAGGCTTCACAGGTCAAAAGGAAACATGGAAGCAATAAAAAGATATTTAAGACTAAAGCTAGAAAATACTAGCATGAAACAGAGTTTGTTAAACATGACAGAAGGATAACTGAGAAATAATCTACTGAAAGTCTTTAGAGACGAGAGTCACTATTACCATGAGGGCTGAATAAATCAACTCAGTAGCTTCCATCCCAGACAACTACCTGTGGAATATTTTAATTTGAGCCTCTTGCTATCCTGAAAGGAGGAAGTAGCATCCAAAGCAACACTTTAATGCCCATAAAATCAGGACAACTATGGGAAGATGCATTAATGTCATGTGTTGCTATTGCAGAAATCTCCTGCTACAAGATTTAGCTTTCTCATGCCCCCAGTTCACCACTAATGATTCCAAAGAATAGTTACCTGACTCATCTGTCCATGGAGGGGAATGGCAGTGAATCCAAGATTTCGGAGTAGCAAAGCTGTCCTCTGAGTATTGTTACAGGTGGTGCAGAATATCATAAAGGAGTTTCCAGCCAATTCATTTAGAATATAAACCAGGTAGGTATCCTAAGTCACAAAGCCAAAATAATATATGTAACTGAACCTGGAAGAAGGTTGGCGTCCTGGGCATACAGATTATGTAAAAGACTAAGCCCATAGCTGCTTCTCAGTTATCCAGACCCCCAGCCGCCAGCTTTGCACTCCTTAACTGGCATTATCATTATCATCTCTGTGAACCATGAGTTTCGCACACAGCCTGAAGCCGAGCACAAGGAGATCTGTACTCAGCAAGCACGCAAAGCCCTGACATCAAAGCACAAAACTAGGTCCTTTGTCCATAAAAAAGCCACATAATAAGCAGGCAAAAGAAAAACTACCTCAAGGATGGGGTTAGGAAGGGATTGTGTCATGACTTCATTACTGTGGTTTAATATGTTGTGAATTCCCGGAATGTTTGACTTTATCAGTGATAAAATAAAGCACGGCATGAGCTCTAAAACAAACAGAAAGGACTCCAATCTGTAGCACAGCTCTTAGCTAATCAAGAGTTGACACATTTTCAGATGTCTTGGTGAAGAAGGAGAGGGAGAGGCAGAAATGATCAAAGCAAACACTTTACCTTGAACTTAGAAGGAATAAAAAGATAATATTGCTGTAACTTTTCAACCGTCTGGTATTTAGAGGAAACGGCACATTTCACAGGATTCTTCAGCGCTGCTCGCTGAAGTTTTTGCACCTGAAGAAAGAAAACCTAGAGTAGTACACTGATTCCTAAATACTCTATTTTTATTATTGTCACTGTGACTGTTTCTACTTATCAATTCTTATAAAGAAGAAAAGAGAAATCCTAGAAAAGTTCACCTTCTTGGTCATCGTAGCAGAGAAGAGAAATGTCTTCCGATCTCGGGGAATCACTTTCAGGATCTTGTCAACCTAAAAGGCAGAAAGAGCAACGGTACCAACATAACATTTAGACTGGGCACCTGCAAATGCTGCTTGTGAAGATGAGGGGTAACAAACTAAATACATCACTGTGGGGATTTGGGGACTCAAAACGTTGATTCAGTTCAGCTAAAACTGACTGAATATTTACTATTTGATACCATACCAGATGCTACCAAAAAATAATGCCAGTCAGAGAAAAGCACAGTTTAAATCAGCAGAGTAGAGCTAATCTAAGAGAAAAGTAAAGAATAAGCATTAATCAACTAAATAAGCTATGATGAATGGGTCATCAAAGAAAAGATGGAAGAGGTTGAAATCAAATGAAATGGAAAAAGAAAATCTGTTTTTGGTATTTCTCATCTCTGAAAACAAAGTCAGTCTATATGTATGTATGTATGTATATATATATACATGTTTTTTGCCCAACTGTCTTTTTTAATTGACGTATAGTTGATTTACAGTGTTTCAGGTGTACAGCAAAGAGATTCAGTTACACATACATACATATTTACACTTTTTCAGATCCTTTTCCATTATAGGTTATTACAAGATATTGAATATAGCTCCCTGTGCTATACAGTAGGTCCTTGCTGTTTATCTATTTTATATACAGTAGTGTGTGTATGTTAATCCCATATTCCTAATTTATCCCTCACCCCCCAAGTCAGACTATATTTGAAAGAGGATGCTGAGACTTTACAATACCCAAGAGATGGAAGCAACCTAAATGTCCATCAACAGATGAATGGATAAAGAAGATGTGGTATATATACAGAATGGAATACTACTCAGCCATAGTAAAGAATGAAATGATGCCATTTGCAGCCACATGGATGGACCTAGAGATTATCATACTAAGTGAAGTCAGACAAAGACAAATATCACATAATACCACTTATATGTGGAATCTAAAATATGATACAAATGAACTTATTTACAAAACAGAAACACATTCACAGACATAGAAAACAAACTTATGGTTACCAAAGGGGAAAAGAGGGAAGGAAAATTAGGAGTTTGTGTAGGTATATGTATATACACACATACACACATATATATATGTGTATATATATATATACACATATTTATATATGTATGTATAACTGAATCACTTTGCTGTACACCAGAAACACAACATTGTAAATTAACTATACTTCAGTAAAAAATTAATTATATTAAATTTAATTTAAAAGCAACAAGGATGTATTGTACAGCACAGGGAAATATAGCCATTATTTTGTAATAATTTTAAATGGAGTATAATCTACAGAAATACTGAATCACTATGTTGCACCTAAAAATAATATAATAATATAAATCAACTATCCTTCAATAAAAAAGAAAGAAAAAATAAATAAAGAGGATGCTGAGGCAGACAGTGTAAAGAGCATCAAGAATGAAAAAAGCAGCAGAGATGTTAAATTAACCAACAATGGTTAAGTGCTCCACAAAAGCAGGTATGCAATGAACCAGATTTTGAACAGATTTTGAGATGCTCTAGGAAGAGGAAAGATGTTGAGCTCACCTCTGTCTCAAAATCCATATTCAATATTCGGTCTGCTTCATCCATGACCAAGTACTTGAGAGCTCTTAAGTTGAAACCTTTTGTATTTTCCAAGTGGTCAATTAGTCGACCAGGAGTTGCTAACAAGAAAAGTTGAGGAGAGAGGGCAATGTTTAAGAAAAAGGACAGAAAGAAAGTGACCACCCCCTCCCAACCAGAATTTCAGAAATTAAAAAAAATTAAACAAAAAATTAAATCCATTCTTTGAACTCTTTCTGCACAAAGAAGTTGCACCCAATATCAGTAGATTTTCTCCAATTCATCATCACCAGTGTCTTCTACCGTTGTCATTACTCACCTATTACTATATGTGGCTTTTTGGCCAGGGCCAGAGATTGAGACATTGAATCAATTCCACCTACAATCACAGCTACAGAAAGAAAAAGAATATTGAAAAGAGATCCTTAATTTTTTTCCATAGTTCACTGTAAAGCCAATGACACATTTCTACTTTCATTTTTCTTCCCTTACAATTACAACTTTCCCCGAAGCTAAAATACCAAATCAGCCCTTTAGGTCAATGAACTTATGTTAACGACACTTCCTTCCATTCTCCTTTCACACTCATTCTCAACCTGTGAAGAAATTCTGAAGATTCCTTTCCTCTGGACACTTACCACATTGCACCCCAATAGAAGACCCCAGGGCTTCAAACTGCTCTGAGATCTGAAAGGCTAGCTCCCGAGTGGGGGTGAGAACTAAGGCAAACAAACGCTGGGGCGTCTCCAGCAGCACATTCAGAATGGGCAGAGCAAAGGCCCCGGTCTTCCCAGAGCCGGTTTCCGCTAGCCCAATAATATCACGACCTAGAAGACAAAGAAAACACCTAATAGCAAAGAAGTGATCTCTGCACCATTCCCACATTATTCCACAAGGACCCAGTGCTGGCAGACAGTAGACCATGAACAAATATTTGATGAATTCAGGGGAGGGGGAGTTGATGAGACAGAAGACACGGTCTCTGTCTTAAATTAGCTCAAAATCCAGGGCTGAAATACACAAATATGTTCTAATATGATAGGTCCCTACAGGATACAGTGAGAACAAAACGGAATGAGCAACCTACTGCCAGGAAGAGTCAGGAAAGGTTAACAGAGGTGATGAGTAAATTAAATCTGTAAGTAAGCAAAGAAGGAAAGGAAGGGCAGTCCCTTATGAGGAAAGATGCTTTAAAGAACACAGCATGGGACTTCCCTGGTGGCGCAGTGGTTAAGAATCCGCCTGCCAATGCTGGGGACACAGGTTCGAGCCCTGGTCCGGGAAGATCCCAAATGCCATAGAGCAACTAAGCCCGTGCACCACAACTACTGAGCTTGCGCTCTAGAGCCTGTGTGCCACAACTACTGAGCCTGCGCTCTAGAGCCCAAGCTCCGCAACAAGAGAAGAAACTGCAATATGAAGCCTGTGCACTGCAACGAAGAGTAGCCCCCGCTCTCCACAACTAGAGAAAGCCCACGCACAGCAACGAAGACCCAATGCAGCCAAAAATAAATAAATTAAATAAATTAATTTTAAAAAAAGAACACAGCATGAGTTCAGAGAGGGAGAAGTACAACGTGGCCAGAACACAGAAGTCAAGGGGGAAAGGGAGAAGAATAAGGAAACCCACAGCCATACTAAGGAGTTTTGACATCTTCCTATACGAGAGAGGAACTGAAGGATTTTAAGCAGGGAATATCATGACCAATGTTATTCATTAAGAAGATAAACCCCAGGCCTGATGGCATAAGAAGGACCCAAGCAGCTTAACAGTAAAGCCACTTACACTGCTCCTTCTGAGGGAAGAATGCCAGCAGTAATACCTTAAGAATGGATCCCCATGGTTTGTTGTCACCAATCAAGCCATAACTGAGAAGACCTGGCAATCAATTTCGAAGCCAAGACCACCGCCTCTGTGCTGCAGCTCCCAAAGTAGCTGAGCACGAGGACAGCACCCAGTGGGAAGCCTTCCTGTCGAGTAATGACTTCCACAGTTGACTGCTGAGGCTTCCTCACCTAGAGAATAACCCCCTTCCCCTGAGGTAACCTGAATATGACTCTCTTCCCTACAACTTAAAATGAACTAAAGTGCAGAATGGGGAACACACAGGAAAATCAGAGCTCAGTTAGGGTACCAGGGGAGCTATGATGGTGGCCTGAATGGAGGCCAGCTGAAGCGAGAATTACAAAGTACGGAAAGAGGTCCGTGGAACCAGAGAGTTGGCACCGCAGGCAACACCTTTGGTATTTATGCCTTATGTCTTTTTCGCACCTTAATTCACTGGCAAGCATCCCTCGTACCAAGTTGAGCCAAGTGGCTAACAGGGTCTTGGTGCTCTGGCTGGGTGTCAGGCCTGAGCCTCTGAGGTGGGAGAGCCGAGTTCAGGACACTGGAACACCAGAGACCTCCCAGCTCCACGTAATATCAATCGATGAGAGCTCTCCTAGAGATCTCCGTCTCAATGCTAAGACGCAGCTCCACTCAACGACCAGCAAGCTCCAGTGCTGGACACTCTATGCCAAACAACTAGCAAGACAGGAACACAACCCCACCCATTAGCAGAGAGGCTTCCTAAAATCATAAGTTCACAGACACCCCAAAACACACCACCGGATGCGGACCTGCCCACCAGAAAGACAAGATCCACCCTCATCCACCAGAACACAGGCACCAGTCCCCTCCACCAGGAAGCCTACACAACGCAGTGAACCAACCTCACCCACTGGGGTTAGACACCAAAAACAACAGGAACTACGAACCTACAGCCTGCGAAAAGGAGACCCCAAACACAGTAAGCTAAGCAAAATGAGAAGACAGAGAAACACATAGCAGATGAAGGAGCAAGAAAAAAACCCACCAGACCAAACACATGAAGAGGAAATAGGCAGTCTACCTGAAAAAGAATTCAGAGTAATGACAGTAAAAATGATCCCAAATCTTGGAAATACAATGGAGAAAATAAAAGAAACATTTAACAAAGATGTAGAAGAACTAAAGAGAAAACAAACAATGATGAACACAATAAATGAAATTAAAAATTCTCTAGAAGGAATCAATAGCAGAATAACCGAGGCAGAAGAACGGATAAGTGACCTGGAAGATAAAATAGTGGATATAACTACCGCAGAGCAGAATAAAGAATGAAAAGAATTGAGGACAGACGCAGAGACCTCTGGAACAATATTAAACGCACCAACATTCAAATAATAGGGTTCCCAGTAGAAGAACAGAAAAAGGAAGGGACTGAGAAAATATCTGAAGAGATTATAGTTGAAAACTTCCTGAACATAGGAAAGGAAATAGTCAATCAAGTCCAGGAAGCAGAGAGAGTCCCATACAGGATAAATCCAAGGAGAAACATGCCAAGACACATATTAATCAAACTATCAAAAATTAAATACAAAGAAAAAATATTAAAAGCAGCAAGGGAAAAGCAACAAATAACATACAAGGGAATCCCCATAAGGTTAATAGCTGATCTTTCAGCAGAAACTCTGCAAGCCAGAAGGGAGTGGCAGGACATATTTAAAGTAATGAAAGGGAAAAACCTACAACCAACGTTACTCTACCCAGCAAGGATCTCATTCAGATTCGATGGAGAAATCAAAAGCTTTATATTCAAGCAAAAGTTAAGAGAACTGAGCACCAAGAAACCAGCTTTACAGCAAACGCTAAAGGAACTTCTCTAGGCAGGAAACACAAGAGAAGGAAAAGAACTACAATAACAAGCCCAAAACAATTAAGAAAATGGTAATAGGAACATACATACTGATAATTACCTTAAATGTAAATGGATTAAATGCTCCAAACAAAAGACACAGACTGGCTGAATGGATACAAAACAAGACCCGTATATATGCTGTCTACAAGAGACCCACTTCAGACTTAGGGACACATACAGACTGAAAATGAGGGGATGGAAAAACATATTCCATGCAAATGGAAATCAAAAGAAAGCTGGAGTAGCAATTCTCATATCAGACAAAATAGTCTCAAATAAAGACTATTACAAGAGACAAACAAGGACACTACATAATGATCAAGAGATCAATCCAAGAAGATATAACAATTATAAATATTTATGCACCCAACATAGGAGCACCTCAATACATAAGGCTAATGCTAACAGCCATAAAAGGGGAAATCAACAATAACACAATAATAGTAGGGGACTTTAACACCCCACTTTCACCAATGGACAGATCAACCAAAATGAAAATAAATAAGGAAACACAAGCTTTCAATGATACACTAAACAAGAGGGACTTAATTGATACTTATATGACATTCCACCCAAAATCAACAGAATACACTTTCTTCTCAAGTGCTCATGGAGCATCCTCCAGGAGAGATCATATCTTGAGTCACAAATGAAGCCTTCGTAAATTTAAGAAAATTGAAATCGTATCAAGTATCTTTTCTGACCACAATGCTATGAGACTAGGTATCAATTACAGGAAAAAAACTGTAAAAAATATAAACACATAGAGGCTAAAGAATATGCTACTAAATAACCAAGAGATCACTGAAGAAATGAAAGAGGAAATAAAAAAATACCTAGAAACAAATGACAATGAAAATATGACGGACCAAAACCTATGGGATGCAGCAAAAGCAGTTCTAAGAGGGAAGTTTATAGCAATACAATCCTACCTCAAGAAACAAGAAAAATCTCAAATAAACAACCTAACCTTACACCTAGAGCAATTAGAGAGAGAAGAACAAAAAAAAAAAAACACCCTAAGTTAGCAGAAGGAAAGAAATCATAAAGATCAGATCAGAAATAAATGAAAAAGAAATGAAGGAAATGATAGTAAATATCAATAAAACTAAAAGCTGGTTCTTTGAGAAGATAAACAAAATTGATAAACCATTAGCCAGACTCATCAAGAAAAAAAGGAAGAAGACTCAAATCCACAGAATTAGAAATGAAAAAGGAGGACTAACAACTGACACTGCAGAAATGCAAAGGATCATGACAGATTACTACAAGCAACTATATGCCAATAAAATGGAAAACCTGGAAGAAATGGACAAATTCTTAGAAAAGCACAACTCTGAGACTGAGCCAGGAAGAAAGAGAAAATATAAACAGGCCAATCATAACCACTGAAATTGAAACTGTGACTAAAAATCTTCCGACAAACAAAAGACCAGGACCAGATGGATTCACGGGTGAATTCTATCAAACATTTAGAGAAGAGCTAACACCTATCCTTCTCAAACCCTTCCAAAATATAGCAGAGGGAGGGACACTCCCAAACTCATTCTATGAGGCCACCATCACCCTGATACCACAACCAGACAAAGATGTTACAAAAAAAGAAAACTACAGGTCAATGTCACTGATAAACATAGATGCAAAAATCGTCAACAAAATACTAGCAAACAGAATCCAGCAACACATTAAAAGGATCATACACCATGATGAAGTGGGGTTTATCCCAGGAATGCAAGGATACTTCAATATATGCAAATCAATCAATGTGATACACCATATTAACAAAATGAAGGATAAAAACCATATGATAATCGCAATAGATGCAGAAAAAGCTTTTGACAAAATTCAACACCCATTTATGATAAAAACTCTCCAGAAAGTAGGCATAGAGGGACCTAACCCTTTAATAAAGGCCATATATGACAAACCCACAGCAAAAATCATTCTCAATGGTGAAAAACTGAAACCATTTCCTCTAAGATCAGGAACAAGACAAGGTTGCCCACTCTCACCACTCTTATTCAACATAGTTTTGGGAGTTTTAGCCACAGCAATCAGAGAAGAAAAAGAAATAAAAGGAATCCAAATCAGAAAAGAAGAAGTAAAACTGTCACTGTTTGCAGATGACACGATACTATACATAGAGATTCCTAAAGATGCTAACAGAAAACTACTAGAGATAATCAATGAATTTGGTAAAGTAGCAGGATACAAAATTAATGCATAGAAATCTCTTGCATTCCTACAGACTAATGATGAAAAATGTGAAAGAGAAATTAAGGAAACACTCCCATTCACTACTGCAACAACAAGAATAAAATACCTAGGAATAAACCTACCTAAGGAGACAAAAGACCTGTATGCAGAAAACTATAAGACACTGATGAAAGAAATTAAAGGTGATACAAACAGATGGAGAGATATACCATGTTCTTGGACTGGAAGAATCAACATTGTGAAAATGACTATATTACCCAAAGCAATCTACAGATTCAGTGCAATCCCTATCAAACTACCAATGGCACCTTTCACAGAACTAGGACAAAAAATTCACAATTTGTATGGAAACACAGAAGACCCCAAATAGCCAAAGCAATCTTGAGAAAGAAAAACGGACCTGGAGGAATCAGGCTCCCGGACTTTAGACTATACCACAAAGCTACAGTAATCAAGACAGTATGGTACTGGCACAAAAACAAGTATAGATCAATGGAAAAGGGTAGAAAGCCCAGAGATAAACCCATGTACATGTGGTTACCTTATCTTTGATAACAGAGGCAAGAATGTACAATGGAGAAAAGACAGCCTCTTTAATAAGTGGTGCTGGGCAAACTGGACAGCTACATGTAAAAGAATGAAATTAGAACACTCCCTAACACCATATACAAAAATAAACTCAAAATGGATTAAACACCTAAATGTAAGCCCAGACATTATAAAACTCCTACAGGAAAACATAGGCAGAACACTCTATGACAGCAAGATCCTTTTTGACCCACCTCCTAGAGAAATGGAAATAAAAACAAAAATAAACAAAGGGACCTAATGAAACTTCAAAGCTTTTGCACAGCAAAGGAAACCATAAACAAGACGAAAAGACACCCCTCAGAATGGGAGAAAATATTTGCAAATGAAGCAATTGACAAAGGATTAATCTCCAAAATATACAAGCAGCTCATGCAGCTCAATATCAAAAGAACAAACAACCCAATCCAAAAATGGGCAGAAGACCTAAACAGACATTTCTCCAAAGAAGATATACGGATTGCCAACAAAACACATGAAAAGATGCTCAACATCACTAATCATTAGAGAAATGCAAATCAAAACTACAATGAGGTATCACCTCACACCGGTCAGAATGGCCATCATCAAAACATCTACAAAAAATAAATGCTGGAGAGGCTGTGGAGAAAAGGGAACCCTCTTGCACTGTTGGTGGGAATGTAAATTGATACAGCCACTATGGAGAACAGTACGGAGGTTTCTTAAAAAACTAAAATTAGAACTACCATATGACCCAGCAATCCCACTACTGGGCATATACCCTGAGAAAACCATAATTCAAAAAGAGTCATGTACCACAATGTTCACTGAAGCACTATTTACAATAGCCAGGACATGGAAGTAACCTAAGTGTCCACTGACAGATGAATGGCTAAAGAAGATGTGGCACATATATACAATGGAATATTACTCAGCCATAAAAAGAAACAAAATTGAGTTACTTGTGGTGAGGTGGATGGACCCAGAATCTGTCCTACAGAGTGAAGTCAGAAAGAGAAAAGCAAATACCGTATACTAACACATATATATTTAATCTAAAAAAAAATACAAAACGGTTCTGAAGAATCTAGGGACAGGACAGGAATAAAGACGCAGACGTACAGAATGGACTTGAGGACACGGGGAGGGGGAAGGGTAAGCTGAGATGAAGTGAGAGAGTGGCATTGACATATATACACTACCAAATGTAAAATAGATAGCAAGGGGGAAGCAGCTGCATAGCACAGGGAGATCAGCTCGGTGCTTTGTGACCACCTAGAGGGGTGGGATAGGGAGGTTGGGAGGGAGACGCAAGAGGGAGGGGATATGGGGATATATGTATACGTATAGTTGATTCACTTTGTTATACAGCAGCAACTAACACAACAATGTAAAGCAATTATACTCCAATAAAGATGTTAAAAAAAAAGTCATAGATAAAACTTACTGAAATTATTTCTTACAATTCTTTAAACAGGCATTTAAAATTGTTACTGTTGATTATATTCAGAGAAATAGAACAGATACTCTATCTGCATAACTTTTGCTCTCAGTTTGGAACATGAACAACAAAATGCCGTGATTAATGATTTTTACTAATCTTTTTGTTTTCCTGCAGATAGTTGGCATAAAAATGGGCTATCAAGCACATCAAGTTGAAGTAAGTAGGAATAAAATACATCAAAATCCTTAAGTTGAGTCAACTACAGAGTCAGAATATGATACTCCACTGGACAAATTTGCATCCAATTTTGGGGGGCAATTTTTGGTCATCAAAATAAGTGCATTTCCCATTAAGTTGGCAATAAAGCTTGAGGGAGAAAGATCATATTGTTTACTGTAAAACTGATACGATAAAGATTATATGAGATCACATGTATAGATACAGATATGTAAACTGTGATTGGATTTCAAATAACAGAATTATGAATTTCAAATTTTCGTTTATATGCAATAAAAGTTGATAGTACAGTATAGATCCAAATCTCTAGGCCATAGGCAGATAACCTGCTGTTAACATCAGTGATTGGAATTTTGTTTAAATAACAGCTATATAATTAGGACCACATTGCCTGACAAATGTCTGGCACATACAGCTTCCTAGGTTTCACACACCTTGGAGAGAAAGAAGGAAACATCTAACAAAAGCTGATAATAGCCAAAACAATGTGGAACAATAAGACCTTCCTTCCTTCCTCCCTCCCTCCCTCCCTTCCTTCCTTCCATTCTTCCATTTATTTTTTTGTCTTTACGTTGGAGAATATGTGTTAAGTGAGCTCTCTGATGTCTTGCCTTGAGGCTCATTTTATGCTTCTAAAACTGAATAATGGGATGGCACACCAGACTGCAGTGGGGAATTTTCCTTTGTAATCAGAGCTCTGAGGAGATATGTTATATTGTATCATATTAGAAAAATTAAAAAGGTCATCCATGCCTTTCCCGACTATTCTGTTCTCCCTTAGTGGGCAAGAGTCGAATTTCCTGAGGAAGGATGCTCTCTGTCAGGCAGACAACCCAATGCCCAACCAAAATAAATGAATAAACAGATTAGCTAATTAATTAATTTAAAATAAAGAAATAAATCAAAGGCTCCACTTTGCTACTTTATCACAGACTGCCTTTCAACCTTAAACACCAGGCTCTGCCTGGGGATCTCAAGCCCTCTTTAGGTGGTTTTTCAAGAGCTGCTTCCGTAACACTAGGCCTGACGTTAAATGTTACGTGGCCGGTTAGAGACTGAAAAATCATCAAGCTGTAAAAGTCTATGTTGTTGCTGAGACTCCAGAGGACTAAGCAGTATTGGATAATAAACTCAAGTTGTATGAGAACTGGAACATTACAAAGCATTACAACATGAAATTCTAATTTATTTGAATCAACACATATATGATTATTCACAAAATAACCTCTCTCGTGAGTGTTATTTTGTTTCTATAGACCTTTGGAATCATTCTTATGTAGAAAGTTCATAGGTGTGATGTACACAATTTATTGTTTCTGCTGGTGTTAGTACTGTTGACCTGTTACTTATTCTCATCATATTTTCCATGTACATTTTTGCAAATATAAATGTAAAGTTCACGTATTCTCAAAATTGTTAAAAATATATTGAATACATTTTCTTTCTTCATGCGACTTCCAAAAAAAAAAGGAAAGAGAAATTAACACAACATTGTAAATCAACTATACTTCAAGAAAATAAAAAAATAAAAGAAAGTAACAAAAGAAAATGTGATTGACACAGAGGTTTCTAGCTTGGGAAACTCAAAAGCCATATACTGAGATAAGGGCTACAGGGAAATTAGTTCTGGTGAGAAAAATAAGGACTCTGTTTTGGACATAGGGAACTTGAGATTCCTGCAGTAAGCTTAGAGAAAAGTATCTAAAAACCAGTTGGACATACTTGTTTGGAGCTCAGCAAAGAAGTGTGGGCTAGAAATATAGACATGGGAGCCATGAGCATCTGACCAGTGCTCATGTGTGCTCCCCCAGGAGAAGACACATTAGAATAAACTATTAAGTTTTTTTTAAATTAATTATTATTATTATTATTTTTTACGTTTGGCTGCACTGGGCCTCCATTGCTGTGTACGTGCTTTCTCTAGTTGCGGCAAGCAGGGGCTACTCTTTGTTGCGTTGCACAGGCTTCTCATTGTGGTGGCTTCTCTTGCTGCGGAGCACGGGCTCTAGGCACGCAGGCTTCAGTAGTTGTGGCTCACGGGCTCTAGAGTGCAGGCTAAGTAGTTGTGGTGCATGGGCTTAGTTGCTCCCCGGCATGTGGGATCTTCCCGGACCAGGGCTCAAACCCGTGTCCCCTGCATTGGCAGGCGGATTCTTAACCACTGGACCACCAGGGAAGTCCCAGAACTATCTATATATGCCTAGGTCCCATGCCTGGAAATTCTAATTCAGAAGGTCTAGGTTGGAGCCCAGAAATCGCTAGTGTTTTAAAAGTTCCACAGGTGATTCTAATGAGCACTGGCTGAAACTCACTGATGCAGACAGTATTAAAGCTTCAGGACTGGATGAGAAATCTTAGTAACATTTTAGAGTGAGAAAAAAGGATAAAGACAGAATTAACACCGCAAGGCAAAGGGAAAAGAGCCAAAGGAAACTGAGAAAGAAAAGGCTAGGAAAACAGAAGACAACAAACCCCCTCGTAGAAAGTAAGCTCCGTAAAACTGGAGAATTACTGTTTCAAAAACCAATAAGCCGTGCTTCCCTGGTGGCGCAGTGGTTGACAGTCCACCTGCCGATGCGGGAGACGCGGGTTCGTGCCCGGTCCGGGAGGATCCCACATGCCGCGGAGCGGCTGGGCCCGTGAGCCATGGCCGCTGAGCCTGCGCGTCCGGAGCCTGTGCTCCGCAACGGGAGAGGCCGCAGCGGTGAGAGGCCCGTGTACCGCAAAAAAAAAAAAAAAAAAAAAAAAAAAAAAAAAAGCAATAAGCCACAAACTTTTTATCTTTAGGGACCATATTTTATTTCACTTGACGTATGCAAAGCAATAGCTCTCAAAAGTGGTATTTAATTGAATATGTGTAACTTCATACTGAATCTGAAACAGGCCACACACTTAATTTCAACCTACCCTGTAAGGCCAAAGGAATAGCTTCAATCTGGATCTTTGTTGGCTTTGTCCATCCCAACTGGTCACAAGCTTCACACAACACATCTGTCACACCCTTAGAATTCGGAAAAACACAGTTTAGCAAAGGAAAACACACACTCACCTCCCACATAATTAAATGACTGTTAGGGCCGCCTTGCTGGCGACATGTGCGTCCCCTACGCTTTGATTCAAAAGGTTTTTGTTGTGAGTCTACCCAGTCTTCTCCTTAACTCTGAGAACTGGGACAGGAACTTAAGACTTACCAATCACTCTCCACTCGCCGGGGCCAAAGCCAAGTTCTTTGCCTGTGTTACTTCATTTAATCTAAACAGCTCTATGCGGTACTTATCATAATCCCCAAGTTACAGATGTGGAAAGTGAGGCACCGAGATAACTTGCCTCTAGTCAGTGACTGGGTCAGAATTCAATACCGGTTCATCTGAATCCAAAGCCCAAGATACACAAAATTCGGATTCGCCGCATGGACAACACCCTGCACAGACACAACGCTGCCACACCGAGGTGGAATTCAAAAGGGCAAATGGGGGCTCCCGGGCACCGGCCGCCCTCCCACTACCCAAACTCAGAGCCGAGGGAGCTCGTCCGGAACCCGAGCTTCGGACACCCTGGGGGAAACCTGAGCTAGGCCCCGGCTGTTTTTTGCACACCAGCGGCCTGTATCGAAGGCAACCGTACTCTGCCCACGCCTGGCGCCAGTAGGAAAAAGGGAAACCGGCGTCATCTACACTTACCAGGTCTTTAAAGGTTTTCGTTTCCGCCTCCTCCACCGCCATCTGGGGCACCTCAGCCGGTGAATCGCGCTCCTCGGACGCCGCCATGCTGTCCGCGGGCTCCGGAAGTGGGTCGGCGGCGCGCGGGATGCTGGGAAATGTAGTTCTCGTTCTCCCGGGTGGCGTGTTGTGGGCGCCCCCTGCGGGCTTGGAGGGGTTTCGCGGAAAAGCAGTTAAAAACAAAAATTAGGTATGGGTATAAGCGTTTGGAGTTGCGGAGCTGAGCCAAGTGCAGAAGGGCCTGATGACCAGGACCTCTAATCTGCCCTTTAGGTCCCTTTAGAAAGTTTTCCCCACCTTTCACAACCGCTGTGCTCCTCCCTCTTCTAACCATAGAGTTTTGAACATGTTCATATTACAGTACTATTTATTTATTATAAATATTATTTCATTCATTTATTCAATAATATCTTGAGAGGGCTTCCCTGGTGGCGCAGTGGTTGAGAGTCCGCATGCCGATGCAGGGGATACGGGTTCGTGCCCCAGTCCGGGAAGATCCCACATGCCGCGGAGCGGCTGGGCCCGTGAGCCATGGCCGCTGAGCCTGCGCGTCCGGAGCCTGTGCTCCGCAACGGGAGAGGCCACAACAGTGAGAGGCCCGCGTACCGCAAAAAATAATAATAATAATAAATAAGTAAATAATAATAATAATATCTTGAGAGCCTACCATATGCTAGGGCTATGCTAAATGCCTACTGAACAGGACAGCGACCTCTACCGTCATGGAGAAGACAGATGATAAATAAGCGATCAGATCATTTCAATTTGTGGAAAGTGTGATGATGCAACAGATATAAAAATGATAGAGATTTGATTTGCATTTCTCTAATAATTAGCGATGTTGAGCGTTTTACATGTGCCTGTTGGCCATCTGTATATCTTCTTTGGGGAAATGTCTGTTTAGGTCTTTTGCCCGTTTCTCGATTGGGTTTTTTGGGTTTTTTGTTGTTGACTTGTATGAGCTGTTTGTAAATTTTGGATCATTTATATGCGGATCTAAAATATGACACAAATGGGGACTTCCCTGATGGACCAGTCGTAAAGAATCCGCCTTCCAACACAGGGGACGTGGGTTCCATCCCTGGTCGGGAAACTAAGATCCCACGTGCCGCGGAGCAACTAAGCCCTCACGCCACAACTACTGAGCCCGAGCACCTCAACTAGAGAGCCCACGTGCCGCAGACTACAGAGCCCACGCGTTCTGGAGCCCATAACCAGAGAAAGAAAACCCGCACGCCACAACTAGAGAGCAGCCTGTGGTGCCGCAACGAAGATCCCGTGTGCCACAACTAAGACTGATGCAGCCAAAAATAATAAATAAATAAAATAAAAAAATATTTAAAAAATATGACACAAACGAACTGAGCTACAAAACAGAAACAGGCTCACAGACATAGAGAACAGACTTATGGTTGCCAAAGGGGAGGGGGTTGGGGCAGGGATGGATTGGGAGTTTGGGGTTAGCAGATGCAAACTACTATATATAGAATGGATAAACAACAAGGTTCTACTGTATAGCACAGGGAACTGTATTCAATATCCTGTGATAAACAATAATGGAAAATAATATGAAAAAGAATGTATATATGTGTATAACTGAATCACTTTGGTGTACAGCAGAAATTAACAGAACCTCGTAAAACAGCTATACTTCAATAAAATAAAATTCTTTCAAATGATGGAGAGCAACTTGGGGGGTGGATTATGGGGATAACAGCAAGATTGGGGAAGGCCTCTCTGAAGTAGTGATGTTTGAGCTGAGACGTCACTGGGAAGCAGAAGAAAGTTTCTTCAAGAACCCAGGGGACAATGATTTCAGGCTGAGGGAACAGCAAGTACAAAGGCCCTGAGGCTCGGGTCAGACCCTGCAGGGCCCTAGAGTCGAAGGTATGGGGATTGGATGTTATCCTAAATATGAAAGAGGCCACTGGAAGGTTTTGAGCAGGTGAGTGACATGATCTACATATTTAAAATATCACTCTAACTTTATATGCAGAGAGGAAATAATGAAAAAGAGAGGTCATCTAAGAGGCAAGAGATGATCTGCATACCCCCAGCCTGACACGAACTAGACACCCAGGAACCCCACCTGAATGAATTACAGCTCAGCGGAGCGTTGGGATCAGGCAGGGTGGCAGATCAGGAAGGACATCAATGGTTGTTTCTTTAGGGAATGAAGTTGTTTCCATCTTTGAGATTACACCACTGCAGAATAGGCCTTTTGTCTTTTTATGTTGATTTACTCCAAGTTAAAGGTAAGGAGAGAAGACACACATTGTATGAAACAAGAGGTCACCTTGAAATCGGCTCCATCAGGCAGTCGGAAACAGGTGCTTACGCCGCGGCAGCCTAAGATGCTCAGGCCCGCTGTTCAGCTCTCCCTCACGGCCACCTCTCCATTTTCCTAGGACCGGGATTAGGCCACTTTAGATGACGTCCAAAGCAGATAACATGCTTTGAGATAAGAGGGAGTTGATTTATCCTAAAGAAAACCCACCCAAAAAGCTCTGTCTCTTCCTCTTCCTGTTGTGATAAGAACAAAATTCAACTGAGTATGAGACAGGCTGGGACCTGGGTGTCAGGAGCAAAAGCAAGGTACTACCCATGGTCCCTGCACACAGCACCACCAAGGGGGTGGGCAGGCCACCTAGGTCGCGCCTCTGACCCCACCCCTGTATCCACCTCTACGCTCACCCCATTTAAGGGACCAGCTCCACCGCTCCGGGGAGTGAGCAAGGGAACCTGTTACTTATTTTCACTCCCTTGTTCCCTCGTGCTGCAGCACGAGTCCCAATATAGCCTTCCCTGAATTTCGCATCTAGCCTCTTATCAATTTCTTCCCCACCCCCCACCCCCGGACCAGGAATCGAACCCATGCCCCCTGCAGTGGAAGCACGGAGTCTTAACCACTGCACCAGCAGGGAAGTCCCAGCCTCTTATCAATTTCTGTTGATTAAGGAGTCCAAGAACCCTGGTCGCTAACAAGTCCATTTTAAAGATCTTACTGGCTTTATTCAGTGATTCATGAATTGGGCAGCATCCCATCTAGCAGATAGAAAGGAGCTCTAAAGAGTTGTACAAAAGGGCAGGCTTTTATAGGCAGGAGGAGGTGGGACAAGGAAGTTGTTCTATCAAAGAGCTGATTGTTTCAGGCCAGGTCATCTTCCTTTGGGGCACAGTATGGGTCTATGAGGCCAGTTACCTCCCTAGTTCTGACCAGGTAATTCTAAAGTGACTGGTTAAGATTACTTTCCTGAAAGCATCTGAAATTGCAGTTAGGTTAGGTATTAAGTCTGGATTTGGTGACGTGGCCTTAGCATAAGTGACTCCATCTTGGGCCTGTTGTTTCTTTTTTTTTTAATAAATTTATTTATTTTTCGCTGCGTTGGGTCTTCATTGCTGCACGCAGGCTTTCACTAGTTGCGGTGAGCGGTGGCTACTCTTCGTTGCAGTGCGCGGACTTTTCATTGTGGTGGCTTCTCTCATTGCAGAGCACGGGTTCTAGGCACACGGGCTCCTGTAGTTGTGGCACGCAGGCTCAGTAGTTGTGGCTCGCTGGCTCTAGAGCGCAGGCTCATAGTTGTGGCTCACAGGCTTCGTTGCTCCGCGGCATGTGGGATCTTCCCGGGCGAGGGCTCGAACCCATGTCCCCTGCATTGGCAGGCAGATTCTTAACCACTGCGCCACCAGGGAAGTCCCTGTTGTTTCTTTTTTTAACACTGTCCTCTGCTTTGTAGACCTGCTGAGGAATCTGTGCTCCTTGTTTGACAAATGAGGAACTCGAGTCCCAGAAGGTAAAAAGTCATGTCACGTGGCAAGGTAACAAGAGACAGGACTAGAACCCAGGCCTCTGGAGACCCAGACCAGTGCTTTTACTGAGAGAAACATCGCTTTACACAACAAGCAATTTCCCCTCCACAGTCACACTCGGAATTCCTCTGCCACACAGATTTTTCTGTAAAAACAAAGAGAGAAGGACTTACTTTGCTTCCCTTAGGCTCACACTCTGATTTCATGTAGGAGAGTGGAATGGGAATTAAAAGTGCTGGGAAAAGGTGAACGACTCAATCGTAAAATTCAGGGAAGCAGAGCGAAGAGGCCTGGAAAAGGGGACCCAGATGGAAACAATTGGGAGGACTATAAAACTGTGTATAATACCGGGTCTAAAGTTACCCAAGTTTTGGTAAAATGTGTTACAGGAACGAAAAAAGAATTAGGCCTAAGATTTCTGGGACTCTGGGGCTGCTCTAAAGGGAAACTGATTTAAACCACCAAGCTGCTATTATAACAGCAAACACTGCTCATTTTCGCCAGGAAAAAGTTCTTCTGTGTGTTCTTGGATAATCAGACATGGGCTCCTTTTCAAACTTCCTCTGGTGTCAGTGCCCACCTCGGTGACAGGATTCACGTCAGACCAGCAGGGTAAGCACAGGCGGATTCCAGTGGAGAGGACTGTCTGCTTTTGACTATTCCTACCAAGTCTGGAGTAGTTTGGACATTTACGTTCTGGTCGTGGAAATAATAGAGGTCCATTCTAGTAACTGAACCATGTCATATCCTGTACTTGCAGAACAATGAGAAAGGTTAAAGAGGAAATCCAAATAAACATTCAAAGTAAGGGGCAAAGCAGGCCTGAAACAATACACTGGCCCCAGAAGGAGAGGTCAAAGTGACTGACCCCATCTCCCTCTGAAAGGTTTTTTTTTTTAATTTCAATTTTTTTTATTGAAGTACAGTTGATTTACAATGTTGTATTAGTTTCAGGTGTACAACAAAGTGACTAATTTATACATATCATATTCCTTTTCAGATCCTTTTCCATTATAGGTTATTACAAGGTACTGAATATGGTTCCCTGTGCTATACAGCAGGTCCTTGTTTATCTATTTTATATATAGTAGTGTGTATCTGCTAATCAACAAGTAACCATAACCCTCCGAAAGGTTTTCATAGGCCTTCATGTGCCCCCTCCTCCAAACACACAAAAATATCTAGTAAAAATTATAGTTTATGACTGCCTTAATATAAAGATAAATATATTAATATATATTAAAATATGTTCTTGGACTTAAAAGTTTATCTTTTTCTTTTGATTTTTTAAAAGAAATTAAACCTTGGGGCTTCCCTGGTGGCTCAGTGGTTAGGAGCTCGCCTGCCAATGCAGGGGACATGGGTTCGAGCCCTGGTCCGGGAGGATCCCACATGCCGCGGAGCAGCTAAGCCTGCAAGCCACAACTGCTAAAGCCTGCGCGCCTAGAGTACGTGCTCCACAACAGGAGAGGCCACCACAATGAGAAGCCTGTGCACCACAACAAAGACCCAATGCAGCCAAAAATAAATAATAAATTTTTTAAAAAAAAGAAATTAAACATTAATGTGGGCCTGTGAAAGTGTGGTGGTCTCCCAGGCACTGTGGCTCCCGGCCCTAGTGGTTGAGGGAAGGGCGTGAGGACCACAGGGAAGCCTTCAACAAACCAGTGACACAGGCTGCTGTGGGGTGAGAGCATGTGAGGATAGAGGTGGCTCCTGGACCAAAAGTAACATGAGCCCAAAATTACGACAAGAGTTCTGTGGAACTGATTCAGATAAGAATAAATTCTTAATCAGTTTCTGCTCAAGATCTTCCCAGAAGCTGCATACCCTGTAGTCTGTTTTGGAGAGAGCTCCCTCTAACAAAGTGTCCTATACTCATCATGAAGGAAGCAATGCAAAATTTAATCCATCAAAAAATTATCTTTAACTTATGAATTGTTTTTTATTCCCTTTGGCTGCCCCGCACAGCCTCTTAGTTCCCCGACCAGGGATCGAACCTGTGCCCCCTGCAGTGGAAACATGGAGTCCTAACCACTGGACAGCCAGGGAATTCCCCATAATTTATGAATTCTAATCTGTTATGAGTAGGTATGTCCAAGGGGAGAAAGGAGGTAGATGATGTAATAATGAGGGCAGAGAGAGAAGAGGACAGTCTCCAAGGAATCTAGAAAAAGAGAGATGATGTACAAAATACTTCATGATCGAACCAATTTGTGACTAGGGAAAAAAAGATAACTAGCTCTGGTTACTTGTTGATTTCTTTCCTTTTTTTTTTTTGTCTTTAGTTTGGAAAGTTTTTTAAAATACAGAAAATCTGTATGTTTCTTTTTTTATTCAATAAACATTCTCAAACACTACGGCAGGCCACGGACCACACATTAGGAACCAGAAGTAAGCATGGAATTTATGCTCCAGTGGTAGGAGGGGCAGCCTATGTTTTAAATAACAATAAATAAATAAATCCTCACAATCAAGTGGGACACAAAAAAGTAAACACAAGTGAGATGCATGGTAAAAAGGAAAAGAGCAAGATGCTAGAGCAACGTATGATGGGATGACCCGGCCTTTCTCTGCACATCGGGGACATTTTCCTCGTGGAAGGGACTTTTAAACTGAGACCTGGAAGATGAGCACCACTCACTGGCTGTGTAGGGAGCGATTTACTTTGTTGCTGCAAGTGGGCTTTCTTTAGTTGCAGTGAGCAGGGACTATTGTGCATTGTGGTGCGCGGGCTTCTCATTGCGGTGGCTTCTCTTGCTGTGGAGCACAGGCTCCAGGTGCACGGGCTTCAGTAGTTGTGGCATGAGGGTTCAGTAGTTGTGGCTCACAGGATCTACAGAGAGCCTGCCTTGGCAGGCAGATTCTTAACCACTGCGCCACCAGGGAAGTCCGATGATGGCATTTTGGACCAGATAGGGGCAGTGGGGTTGGGGAGAACTGGACAAAGTTCAAGGGTGTGTAGAGGTTACATAAATTCTCATGACTGATTTAACATGGAGGATGAAGGTCAGGGATGTGTCCGTGATTTCTAGGTTTCTGGCTTGAGCAAGTAGAGACTTGGTGGAACCTTTACAAAGCTAGAAAACACCAGAAGAGGGGCAATTACGTGGGAGGATAGGGAAACAAGGTCATGATCAGAGGGTAATGGTTACTGTAGAAACAAAGACTTGCACCCAAGCAGACTGGCTTGAGATCCCACACTCTTACCACCATAGTGTATTGTCACTGTGTTTTCCCTAGTGTGACAAAGGGAGTTGGAAATATAAGTAACGTGCCCTTAAATTTTTCAGTTAGCTTAAGCCAAATTATTGTGTCCTGTGTAGTTACACACCCCAAAGGGTGTCTCTTCTGTGGATAGCTTTGAGTCTCAACTTGGCCTTGTCTTCCAATGAACATTAAGACACGAGCATCTGGATTTCTCCTCCACACTTGTTTCTCTCTGCATCTCTTCGTCTCACCTCTTCCTTTCCTCCAGCCTCCACATCAGCAAGTCCTGCAGACTCAGCTGCCTACATTTATCTTGAGTCCCTCTAGGCCTCCTCCCTTTCCATCACTACCACCTAGTCCAAAATGAGCTTCACTATATTGTCTGATTTGCTAGCAGACTATAAGCACTCCATTCCCAGCGCCTTGCACAAAGCAGGCATTCAGCAAATTTTTGTTCAATGAATATGAGAATGGTTTGTAAATTAGTCTCCTGTGAGCATGCTTGGCACGAATAAATCCCCAGAGCCTATTTATTCGCTAACTATCTGAACAGGGAATTTCTGAATCTCGGGAAAAAAAATGGAGACACTGACCTTGGAATGTGGTCGTTTAACAAGGCAGGCGGCAGCCACTCCCATGGTAGGCATCAGCCACTCCCATGGTAGGCATCACCCCGTAGGCAGGGGCCAGAAGCAGCTCAGCATGGCAGTAAAGCCACTTCTCTACCAAACTTGCCACTTGGGCCCTGGAACAGTGGTCAGAAACCCTTGTCTACTACCATCCTTGGATTTTTAGGATGAAAGATTTTTATGTCCAGTACTTGAAAAAACCTGATGTCTCAGACTGAGAATTACAATGAAGAGATCAAAGATACTCTGAGCTGTAAATAAAATATGTAAGGAATGGGTTTAACCTGAATTCAACAACAAGCAGGAAACTCAAATGTTATTTTATAATCCTTACAAACCACAGAGGCTAGAGTTTCAAGGTCACTTCATACTACGGGGTAGCTAATAAAGGGAAGGCAGCTTGGACTCATTTCCTGATTTCCTGGTTGTTTCGTATTCCTTTCATATGAGTCTTATTTTAAATGAGGACACAATTGTTTAGAAAACAACTTGCTAGAAATGGAGGTATTTAAGAAATTCCTTGGCAATCCAGATACCATTGCCGCAATGAAATAGTAAGTATAATACACAGCAGCTTCCAGCCACACTTTCAAATGGAAGCGTAGGAATTTAAGTAGAAGTTTAATGTCTAAGTGTTTGAAATAAACAGATAAAATAAAACATTAACTGCTATCCTGGACAATTTCTCATGCTTGGTGATAGCCCAAAATCTTTTGAACAATTTTCCAATGATGTGCAAATTTCTCCCCGTACAAGTCCTTCTCCTTGAGTGGAAACCAGAAATTCACTCTCCCACTCTCCCTCGCACCCAGGGCACAGACACATGACTTGCTCTCTACCAAGCAGACACACCCCTCCGGAGCTTAGTTCAGAAAAGAGCAATGCGAGGAAGTGGACACTGACATTGGCACAGGTGTCCAGCTCAAGTGGGCAGCAGTGGCAAAGGTTCTGGTGTCCAGAGCGTCTGTGGGACATGCGGTCTGAGGTATCCTAGCTAAGTGACAGTGGCACTGTGATCTCCAGCTTGGGGCACTGTTTCTGGCTGCATTGCCCCCAAACCTGACTTTCACCTTCTTGGAGACTCTTCCTCGTTATGCTTTAATGCATTAGCAAGTAATATATAACGTCTAAACATAAATGAATAAATTCCTTTTCTGCTTAACTAGTTGGAGGAGCTTCTGCTCTTTGAATCTAAGAAACCTAACTCGCCAACCTTCTGAGGGAAAAGAACTATGCTACCCCGATGATACATCATTAAAACACATTCACCACACTGTCCCTCTGTAAGTGGCCCTTCATGCTTCCTGGCAAGCTTAGTGCATTTCCTCAGCCCATCCTCTCCTAAACGACCTGTCAACCATCCCGTGTTCCTCTCCCATTGTCACTCTCATCCCATGACCTCACTTCCTATTTCAAGGGAAAATGAAGAAAACCTCACGTTTTCCACTACAGGTTCCCACACCCATCTAATCACCTGCCCACCTTCCCTCTCGTTCGGAGGATGTGCCTTTTTTTTTTTTTTTGGCATGCGGGATCTTAGTATCTTAGTTCCCCGACCAGGTATCAGAACCCAGGCATCCTGCAAAGGAAGCTCAGAGTCTTAACTGCTGGACCGCCAGGGAAGTCCCGGGTGTGCTTTCAATGCTCCTACCAAACGAAGGCCACGCCTCCACCTGTGCTCTGGGGCTAAATCCCACCCCCACTTACTCCTTCCAGGACGTTCCTCTCAAGTCTCCCTTTTCCCTCCCACACTATCAAGTCTTCCCTCTCCACTGGATCATCCCCATAGCATACACACGTGCTATTATTTCTCCTCATCTTGAAAAACATTTCTCATGACCCCACATCCCCCTCCAACTAAGGCCCACTTCTCTGTTCCCCTTGACAGCAAAACTCTTCAAGAGAGAGGTCCACCTGTGCTGCCTCCAATTCTTGTCCCTCAAAACCACTTTCGCCTCTGTTTTCCCACTTGGCAGGTCAGGAGTGACCTCCATGCTGCTAAACCCAATGGCCAATTCTCATCCTTCATTTGACTTGACCCTTCAGCAGCATTTGGCGCTGTCCTCCATGAAAAATCCTTTTCACTTGGCTTCCAAGATACCAGAGACACGTGATTTGTCTCCTACCTTGCCGGCTACTCCTTCTCAGTCTTCCCAGTTAGCCCCCTTCATCTCCACTGGCTCCTCACTCAACGGTAGAGGGCCAGCTGGGGCTCGAACCTAATCTCTCTATTCTCTAGTTCCACTTATTCCCATAGTGGTCACATCCACTCTCATGGCTTGAAATGCCTCCTGTTTGCTAAGAATCCTCAAGTTTATAGCTCCCCCTACCTCCTTCCTTGAACTGCATATATTCATATATTCAACTGTCTCATCATCTTTCCTCCTGGATACATCAGGTAGCTCAAACCTGACGTCTCTAAAACTGAACTCCTGATTCCACTTCTCCATGACCCGCATCTCCCTGTCCTCTCCATGGTAGGTGATAGCAGCGTCACCCTTCTAAATGACTCAGGCCCAAACTCCTCTCTCTCTCTCCCCTCCCACATCCAATCCGTCAACAAGTCCTGTTGGTCCACCTTCACCATATATCTGGAATCTGACTACTTTTCTCCACTCCCAGCCACCAACAGCTCTCACCTGGATTACTGTAATAGCCTCCTAACTAGTCTGCTTGCCTCCTAACTAGTCCATTTGCCTCTTATCTAGTCTGCTAACCAACCTCCTAACTAGTTCGCTTGCCACTATTCACACTCCCTCAACTGCGAATTCTCAACATAGCAGCAAAGGCATTTTTTAAAACGTAAGTCTGATCAGATCACTACTCTGACCAAAACTTTCCAAAGATTTCCCATCTCAGAGTCAAAGTCAAAGTCCTTACAGCTGTCCGTAAAGCCCTACATGTTCCAGCCGACATCCCTCCGAACTCATTCCCTCACTGCACTTCCCCTCCCCTACTCCACTCTCACTGTTCCTTAAACACATCAGGCATGCATCTGCCTCAGACTCTTTGTCCTTTCTGTTCCCTTCACCTGGCATGCTCTGTCCTCAGATACCCCCTTGGCTCTCTCCCCCACCAACTTCAGGTCTTCACTCAAGTGTCACCTTGTCATCAAGGTCTTGCAAACCACCCCCTCCCCATACTCTCTCTCTCTCTCTCCCTGTTTTGTTTTTCTTCATGGCACTGATCGCCAATGGTAAGCAGAATAATGACCCCAAAGATGCACACGTCCCAATCCCTAGAATCTGTGAACATTTTATGTTACATGGTAAAGGGGAATTAGGTTACAGATGGAATAAAGGTCACTAATCAGCTGACCTTAAAATAGGGAGATAAGCTTGGATTGTCCAGGTGGCCCCAATGTAATCAAAGGGCCCTGAAAGTGGAAGAAAAGGCAGAAGTTCAGAGTGGCACAGTGGGGAAGCACTCAATCATCATTGCAGGCTTTGAAGAGGGTGGAAGAGGGTCATAAGCTGAGGAAAGCAGCAGCCTGTAGACGGTGGAAAAGGCAAGAAAACAGATCCTCCCTGAGATCCTCCAGATAGGATCATAGCCCTGTCAACTACCTTATGTTAGCTCAGTGAGACCCACATCAGACTTCCGTCTGTAAGAAAATTAGTTTGTGTTATTTTAAGCCACTAAGTTTGCAATAACTTGTTACAGCAGCAATTGCAAACAAATACACACCACCTTGCAAACCAGACGTTAATTCCTTTATGTCTGTGCTCTGTCATCACTAGAATCAAAGTCCATGACAGTCAAGACATTTGACAGTTTTTGTTCACTCCTCTGTGCTCAGTGCCTAGAAATAGACCAAGCAAATAGTAGGCACTCAATAGCTATTTTGTTGAATGAATGATTATCCGAGTGTCTGCAGGTGTGTAGTGTATATGGGAGGGGTTGAGGAAGGAGAGATGAAGCAGCCATTGTGATGTGGAAAGGCCATATCCTTGTGTGTAAAAGATGGCATGAACTAAACTGAGCTTCTGGAGACAGGTTATTACCCTGAGCCAAGCTTGGTCATTCCTGCTGAGGTCAGAAGCCCGACAGCTTTCCTTGTGTAAGGCAGTGGTATGGGGACAAGGTCCACGCTGATGGTGGTACACAAAGGAAAAACCTCACTTAGCAGCTCCTGCACACTGGTGTCCCCCTCTCCTGTTCTGAGAGGTGAATGTGGATTAGCAACTTCAAGACAGAGCTTACAGAACTGGTCACATTGGAGAGGAGGGACATGGAACCCCAGGTCACTCTGAAGCCTTCTCTTCTTTGGATAACATGCCTTTAAAAGGAGGCCTCTCTGGGGAGGGAAGCTTTCAGAGGTCAGGAAGTTCATTGTCAGCTCCATAGATTTATGATTCAGCTACAAAATAGTGCTGACCTAGATCTGGGCGTGCATTTTCTTTTTATGCCAACTGCACAGGTTTAAGAGCCTGTGGAGGTGAGACATCAATTTCAACCACCTTTCCTCTCTGCTCCTCTTTCTCACCATCGAAGGTCCTGCAAACAGTTTGTTTTGTTGGTATGTGGTGGTCTGATTCTTCCCTCCAGGTCACTCAAAACCAGCATACCTGCAGCTTCATGGAGGATATTCCCCTAGGGATGGCCCAACCCTGCCTATCCCAACCGCTTGCCCTCTGTTTTCCACCTTCATCCCCCTCCTAAGGCTCCTCCCACCTTGGACCTGTTCTTCCAGACTCGGCCCTTTTTGCAAAGTCCATAAAGTACTTTATTGTTTTTTCCACTAAAACCACAGGATTGGGACTTCCCTGGTGGTCCGGGGGTAAGACTCTGCACTCCCAATGCAGGGGGCCCGGGTTCGATCCCTTGTCGGGGAACTAGGTCCCATGTGCATGCCCCAACTAAGAGTTTACATGCCGCAACTAAGAAGGCTGCATGCCACAACTAAGACCTGGAGCAACCTAAATAAATAAATAAATAAAATGAAATGAAAAGAACTCCACAGGATTAAGTTTGTCTTAGCCCTTCTCAGCATCACCCATCATAATCCACGGTTAAAATATAACAAACATCGCAGGAACCCTCTCTGGGGTGTGTATTCAAATTCAGAGTCAAGTTTTCGGTAAGGTGATGTTCCAGTAGATTGTAATATGAGGAAATCCATGATCTATGTCAATGAATCAGGATTGGAGCATAGCATGAATTTGAGCGGAAAGAACCTGGAATCGGGAAAACCAGTTTGAAGGTTGTTGGAAGCGTTAGGAGGTAAAAGCCTACATGGGTTAGGGTAGCAGTAGAATGGATCAGAAAGCACTAGAGAGACATTTAAGGGGAAGGATACACCTTGGCAAAGGTATATCAGAGAAATAAGGGAGGGAAAGACTGGGAGATAAGAATGAGATTTCAAGGTAGGCAGCTGGGATACCGATGTTGCCTTTTTTTTTTTTTTTTTTTTTTGCGGTACGCGGGCCTCTCACTCTTGTGGCCTCTCCCGTTGCGGAGCACAGGCTCCAGATGCGCAGGCTCAGCGGCCGTGGCTCACGGGCCCGGCCGCTCCGCGGCATGTGGGATCTTCCCGGACTGGGGCAGGAACCCGTGTCCTCTGCATCGGCAGGCGGACCCCCAACCACTGCGCCACCAGGGAAGCCCTGATGTTGCCTTTGACAGAAGTAGAAGGGTTGTGAAACTGGGCCAGTTTTGCAGAGGAGAAGGAGGATGTGTCTAGCTTTAGATGTGCTGAGAAGCGATGCCCATATACCCATGTGGATGAACAGTGCTTGTTCGTTGGTTCATTCAGTCGACAAATGCTTATGGAGCATCTCCTGGTGCACAAGCTGGAGAGACACTGTGCGGAGGCTTAATGATATCTGAGACATTGTTTCTGTCCTAAAGAGCCTTCGAGTAGGCACAAATATCTCTAATAAAAGGTACCATGTGACAAGTCTGTTTGAGACAGAAACAGATTGCTCTTAGATATCCAGATAAGTACAAGACCACATCTGGCTGAAATCAAAGTATAGCACTCCAATGAGGAGAACAGGGTAGGAGGAAACAGCTTGGACTGTCTTTTTCATACATGCTCCCTGCACCTGCTTTACTCAGTCAGGGATCTTCACCTTTGTTTTTATCTCATCTAATACCTAACAAATTCAAACTGACACAAGAGAATCCTTTAACACTGCTTTCATTCATACCAACATTCAACCTAGGACTAGTGAAACACTGGATGTGAAAGACTCAGACTACATGATGGAAGTGGGAGAGTAGCAGGCTGGTATGAAGTTTAGGAATAGAAGAGAAAGAAAGCAATTAAAGAAGCTAAACAGAGAGAAAAATAAGAACGGCGTTACAGAATTCAAGATAGAAGGGTCTTCTAAGAACTGGGTAGTCAACAATGTCAAAACTGCAGAAAAGTTAGAAAGAATGAAAGTCCTATTTATTGACCATCTGCACATGTTTTTCCCTTTTTATATTTTCTGTTAATGTCTTTGTTTGTTATTCTTTTGGGGTACACAATTTTAGAGAAGACTGAATCCTTTCATAATATATAAATAAATGTGAAACAAATGAAAGATAAAATCACTTTTTATACTATTTCACCTTTTTACAATGTCACCTAAAATATTCAATATACTCTAAAATTCTACTTAGGGGAAGAAAGTCTTAAACATAAATTAAATTGTAGTTTAAAAGGTTAGTAATTTTTTTTCATATAGCTACATCAATCTTAACATATCTGCTTCAGATTTTCCAAGACTTCATGCCCAATCCTGCTCCAGTGATTTTTTTTTTCTGGCCATGCCACACGGCTTATAGGATTTTAGTTCCCTGAGCAGGGTTCGAACCCAGGCCCCTGGCAGCGGAAGCACGGAGTCCTAACCACGTGACTGTCAGGGAATTCCCTCCAGTGATAATTAGATGATGGTAGAGTGTGAATTGCCAGAGGTGCTCAAACATCAAAGAAAGGTCCTTTGAGTAACAGAGAAATCAACAGAAATGCTTTCCTTGAGGTCTTGAAAATTAATAACTTGTTGATGGTTGAAAAAAAAAAAGAAAGCAAGTCCAACAATTAATAGTGTTCGCCATGCAAAAGTTCAGGGAACAATGTCAAAAACAAATCATCCAGAGACAAAGCATTATTATTTTGAATAATTTTATGATTATTAGAGTCTTATTCCTATTCACACCTGTCTACTCACCCACAAGTGTCCAGCAGATTTAGTTCATAGCTACCATACTGAAATTGAATACACACCCCTAACAGGAAGAAAACTGACAAGCAGGTTCAGTGGTAGTTTCGATGGAATGACCCCAAGAAGTTTCATTTTCAGAGGTTTTTATGCAAGATCTGGAAAGACCTGTTGAACCAGTAATTCCTTTATTCATGTCTGTGTGGGCTTTTTCATACCTTCATCCCAACACATCAACAGTTAGCAAAACTCTCTTATTAATCACATCCTTCCGTTTCACGTGTTTTGTTCACAAGAATGTTGCCATGTCTGGGACGTCTGGGGCAGCATTACAAAATACCTATGCACAAGTTTTTACAATCCAAACTGAAGTTTCATCATTCTCAAATTGCACCTATATTGCTGTTTGCACATCCTAGCCATTTGCAAAACTGCATTCTAATTTCTTATCAATTAACCTACTGGTATCAGAGTATACCCTACCTGAATGACTAGATTGTTGGGGCCATAAGATCTAGAACCCTGTCTGCATTGCTCACAAATGACAGTAGGTGATGCAAGGTGAGTACTCAATAAATGTTTTCTGGATGAATGAATCTGTCAGCCTTGTTATTAATGTTGTCACTCTTGTGGGCCATTATTTTACATTAGGAATATACTTGGTCTCAGAAGAACTAAGGGCATAACTCTGGAGTCAGGCTACCAGGATTCAAATCCTGGGGCAGCTCTTGCTAGCTGTACAAACTTTCAGTTCTTTACCTTCTTTATCTAATAATATGCGGTAATTACAGTGTCTACCTCATAAGATGTTTGTGTGATAACACATGTCAAATTGTACCTAGAACAATACCTAGTAAGTTTTCCATAAATGTTAACTATCATTATCATCTTTAAATATCCACATTTATTTTCTAACTTTATTATCTAAATGTCATTTTATTTAAGCATTTAGAAAAGTATTGTTCTGTAATGAAATTTTGACAGTGCAGTTCTTTGTTTGTTTGTTTGTTTTGCGGTACTGTTGTGGCCTCTGCCGCTGCGGAGCACAGGCTCCGGACGCGCAGACCCAGAAGCCATGGCTCACGGGCCCAGCCGCTCCGTGGCATGTGGGATCCTCGCGGACCAGGGCACGACCCCGTGTCCCCCGCATCAGCAGGCGGACTCTCAACCACTGCGCCACCAGGGAAGCCCCGACAGTGCAGTTTTTTTAATTTTAATTTTATCGGAGGATAGTTGATTTACAATGTTGGGTTAGTTTCATGTGTACAGCATAGTGATTCAGTTATACATATATTCATTCTTTTTTAGATTCTTTTCTCATATAGGTTATCCCAGAATATTGAGTAGAGTTCCCTGTGCTACACAGTAGGTCCTCGTTGGTTATCTATCTTATATATACAGTGTGTGTGTGTGTGTGTGTTCATGCCAGTCTCCTGATTCACCCCTCCCCCACCACCCACGTTTCCCCTTTGGTAACCATAAGTTTGCTTTGGATATCTGTAAGTCTGTTTCTGTTTTGTAAATAAGTTCAGTGCAGTGTGAATAACAAGATCAGTTTTAATAAATGTCCCCACGTCACCCAGGGAAACTGGCACAAGAAATCTGGAGCCTAAAAGAAAGACTTTAGCTGTCACTGCCCTCCCCCAACTCCCTTTACACAAAAAGCTTCTCCCGATTACAACCGTTTTATTAATTTAGCAACTGGATGCGCACAAATGCTGGAACAAGTCCTGCTGTGGCTGCCCTGTGCTCTTGAGAGTCAGAGGCCTTGGCCATGACTCATTGCTAAAGTTCTGGGGCAAATCAGGTTGCAGACCTGCCGGCACTCCCATCCCTGGGGTTACACTGGAAATACAGAATGGGATTAAACATCATTCTCTGCAGGCATAGCTTCGTATGGACAAGCTTTTTCTGTACAGGCAAGACCACGTTGGAGGGGCTTCTCTCCACAGCCCAGTGCTAATGCCAGTCAGAACTGGGGGATGCTGAGGGTCCCTAAGGTTCATTCCTGCCCCTTAGGGGTCTCGCTTCAACAGCACAATTTCCCCTCTTCTAACAACTCTCTGGTTGCTAAGGGATTATTTCCAGATCTTAGGGCTCACTCTTTGTCCTAGTCCAGACCACAGCAGGGTTTACTTTCCTCTTATGAGTTTGCCAGGAGCAAAAAGTAACAATTTTCCAACCTCCTGTCAACTCAACAAGGAGAGATTTATTGCAATTAACTAAAAGGTTACTTCTTATGACAGGAATACCATATGCTTTAGCAAAGATACGGTCCCAGCTTGTGGCTGGCCTTTGCAAACAGCCAGCATCCTGCCAGCACAGCCTTTTTTTTTTCTTTTTTCGGTTGCACGGTCATTAACAGCGCAACATCCAGGGATGTTTCCAAGATGCAGACTCAGGCTGGCACTCAGATGACGAGATTACCTCCAGGTTACCTTCAGCAGAAGTTCTCAACTCACTGCAGCAATCACTGTAGGCTCTTTGTTTGGACTGCTGGCCCCTCGATCCAATGTCCATCCTACTTTTTGTCCTTACAAACAGAACCCTAGGTATTTTGGGAACAGCTAGTTCTTAGCTAAAAGTACTACATTTCCCAGCTTGCTTTGCACGGTTAAGGTCAGTGACTTGCCAGGTGAAGTCCCGTGGAGACTCCTGGGAAAGTTTTGCCTTCCTAATATAGATGCTGGCCCTTGCTTTCCCTCTCTGCCTCGATCTCTAATGTTTGGGTTTTGTGAAGCCTAATTTGGCTGATTCTGGGATTCTTTTCAATTACTTCTCAGGTTGTAATTATGTTCAAAGGTTTGAAACTGCTGGAAGTCTGATTTCTAGATAATGAGAGAATTCCTATACATGAGTCGATAACTCTTTAAAAATTGATCTAGGGCTTCCCTGGTGGCGCAGTGGTTGAGAGTCCGCCTGCCGATGCAGAGGACGCGGGTTCGTGCCCCGGTCCGGGAAGATCCCATATGCCGCAGAGCGGCTGGGCCCGTGAGCCATGGCCACTGAGCCTGCGCGTCCGGAGCCTGTGCTCCGCAACGGGAGAGGCCACGGCAGTGAGAGGCCCGCGTACCGAAAAAAAAAAAAGAAGTTGGGAATTCCCTGGCGGTCCAAGGGTTAGGACTCGGTGCTTTCACTGCCGGGCCCAGGTTTGATCGCTGGTTGGGGAAATAAGATCTCACAAGCCAGCATAGCACGGCCAAAAAAAAAAAGAAGATGTTTGAGGACTGGGCAATTTATTTCAATAAAGGGAAGGACTGATTTTGCTACAATGGGAAAAAAATGTGGAATTCAAAATTTGCTGCATTTAATGGTATCCCCATTAATCTCTGCACAATGTCTTTCTCTCAACATCTCCATTCCTTCTACTTTCTTTTCACGCCAAGGCTTTGAGTGAGAAATATATCAAGTTGACAAATTGTTTGACATATCTATCTACAGTGCCTTCTACACCACTCTTCTCTCTCTTTTTTCTCCCAGTAAATACTTTTGACTTTGACATTTACCACGTTGAAATAACAGGTGCCTGAGGACAAATGCATCAAAGTGATTAGAATCAGAAATGTCTGCTAAGGATTATCTTTTTAAGAGAGTAGAATGTAGCTTTACTGAACCCTTGAAATGCAGAACCAAATGAATCTCCTTTATTGTGAAAGAAAACAATCCGCAGGATTGTAAACCCCAGAAACCAACAGAAGCACTTAAACCTTCAATATGAACATATTTATTTTTCGAACTCGGTATTTTTCTGAAGTACACTTGTAATCTAAATACCCCTTTCTGTTCTTCCCTTTACAACATACCATTTCAATCTGTTTTATAGAACGAAGGCCTTAAGGAAAAGCCTTATTCACATTACCACAAAAGAAATAAAGAAAATGCTTGTCTCTAGGATCCATTTAACTGAACTTGACTTAAATCCTGGTAGAGGCTTCCATCTTTATAACAGACACATAAGAGGATAGATGCTCTTTCATTATCAACAAATTCCTCTTAATATGGTTAAGCAGTTCATTAAATTATTCAAATGCATTTACTGAGCTCCTATAACGTGCAAAGTATTGTTCCAAAGTAGACACCCTGCCTTAGATGTACAGTGGGTCACTGAAATTATAACTTCAAGAGTTTAAGACTTTGATACACGCAAAATACCCTAATAATATGAAATGGTTGCTGTTACTGCCGCTGAGGCTGGGGCTTCCAAAAATGCCCAGTTTATTTCTAGGGAACAGCTCAGGCACTGGAAGAATATAATTTAAACTTAAGCATTAATAAAAGATGAGGTTAGGCAGTGATTGTACCTTTATAACATAACACAACCCTGTGAAGTACATTCTGGTCATCTAAAATGCTAGCATCTGTGCAAGGCAATCTAGGAAATGACACCAGTTTAAAAAAAACACAACTGGTACCAACTTCAGAATAAACCAGGATACAGATCCATTGCCATTTATAGGAAAAATAAAAATATAGAAACATCAACCCCTCTCCCCAGCACTGAAATTACACTTCCTCAGACACCCTGCCATCATTGGGAAGCATGAGGGTCAACTGGGTAAATTTAAAGCATATTAGATAATTAAATAACACAGCCAAGTTTTATTGTGCGTGTGGTCCCAAAGACTTTTCAACAATACATTTGTAGGAATGGAAATTGAAGAAATTGGAAGTATTTTCTAAGAGACAGTTTACAGATTTCTTACAGCTCCCAAAGTGAAAATATAACACATCACCATCATAACACAAGCTAATTTGTCTATTGCCCATAAAACCCAACTTCACAGGACATCAGGCTTCCAAGTGCTTCCTTCATATGCCTCTAATTGGTTTTTTTCCCCCCTGAACGAAATAAGGAAGGCTTTTCAAGTCAAGTGTTATCTGCTGGCAAAGTCTTGTACCTTCAGGATAGATAGGCTTGCATCATCTGTATATTGACAAGTCAAGTCTCCGTTTGTAAGCTTAAATTCAGCTCCTGGTCTCTCTATTCAGAACTTCCCACATTTACTTAAAAGGTTAATTTAAAACACTGGGGGAAAAAATTCCCCTCTGAAGGAGAGAGACTTATTCAAGGAAAGCAATGCTATTTTCAGCTCATGGCCCACCTTAGAAAGGCAAACTCAACTTCATCTCCTGAAAAGAACCTCAGTAGTCTCCCATTCAGCAACTGGCTATTCCTATTATTTTCTAATGTTGTGGTTAAATAAAATTAAAGGTTAATAATAAACAGTAATTAAATAAGAAACTTAAAATAAATAATTAAAAAATGGTCTGGAGGTTTTCAGAGAAGGTAATAAAGGTCAATTGCCATTAAATTCACATTCCTTTCTGTACCAGTTTTTACAACGAGTGGGCAACACTGCCCTCTAAAGGGCTGATTCTGTTACGTCCCTTAGTTCACCTGGCAGGAAATTGCCCCGGGAAGCATTGACACAGACGTCCCCACGCACCTTCTTTCTTTTACCTCTGGAACACAGTCCTTGACCTTCTGTGAATGACTGAAGACCACGGAGCCCAGAGAGGCTATAGACTTCGTGAAAGCTCATCAGAGGATCAGAAACCAACATCCCTTGCAGCGGTTTTCAAACCTTATCTGGCATCAAATCACCCCAAGAGTTTGTTTCAACACAGGTTGCTGCGCCCCACCTCCAGAATTTCTGACTCCTTAAGTCTAGAGCTGAGGCCAAGAATTTGCCTTTCTAGGAAGTCCCCAGGTGATGCTGCCAGCCCAGGGGGCCACACTATATGACCCAGACACCGTGCTTGGCACTTTATCTCACTTAATACCTCCCAACAGGGTGAGGTTTTAGCATCCATTTTACAGACCAGTAAGCCAAGTCTTAGACAGTAAACCCAGGACTAACTCAAAAGCCATTGCTCCCTTCTCTGCACTATGATGTCAGTAAACGAAGCTGTTAGTCATTTCCTCTTCCTTGGCCTCAGTTTCTTCTGCAAGGGGGCGGGACTTAGGTGACCATTTAGTTGGTTTCCCCTCTCAGAGTACCTTGGAGGTCTGGATATGAAGACACCCAGGAAGCTCCACTCCATCTGCAGGCTGGATCTATGAGTGGGCACGCTGAGAGGGGAGGGGACACGTGTTAGCGGGAGGTGCCTCTCTTGGGTTCTGAACCCTCCCGCACAGTTCCGAGAGGGTCTGATTCGCTCTGGATTCTGGATTTCTTTGTACTCAGAAACTCTGGCAGAGAGGTTTTAAAGCTAGTGTCTCCTCTTAGAGGTTTTTTGAGGACTTCAAAGCCTAGTGGGGCTTGGAGAAGACCCAAAGGGTGGCAATGTCTGCACCCCTATCCAGCCTCGGCTCAAACCACTGTTCTCAAACTGTTGAAGAACAGTTTTTCTCATCCTTTGCATTCAGCTCCCAACCCAACTTGGTGTTTTCCTGAGGGAGCTACAAATCTGGGGCATCCCATGGGGATGGTTTCTGGCCTCGGTCATTAGGGGGAAAAGATATTCTCAGAAAAACAGCCCAGCGGACTGGTTAGCAGACATCTTGAGGTCGTGGCCACGGCTGCTCTTCGTGTAGAGCTGGACTCTGGACTCCAGTTGCTCGCTGAGCTTGTCCAGAGCCGCGGTGCAGGACTCCAGGCTCTCGGCCAGTTTCTGGATCTTGGCCTTCAGCACGGCCTGGCTAATCCTGGTGGCACCCTCGGCCCGCCTGGGGATGAGGAAACCGCGGGAGCCAAAGAAGACGATGAAGTAGACCGAGTTGTACAGCGCGATGGAGGCGTTCCTCCCGCTCTGCAGCAGCTGGCGGTCCCCGCGGCCCTGCCCGCGAAGGAAGAAGTCGAGGCAGCTCAGGATCTCGCGCATCTGGTCCTGGCAGGTGGCCGCGATCTCCTGCACCCGCCGCAGCTCCCGGGAGTTGCAGAAGATCAGGGAGAGGTCGGACGTGATGGTGACGGCCCCTCCGGCGGTGGCCACCCCCAGCCCCACGGCCGACGCCAGCAGAGAGACCCCCAGGGTGACGGGGCTGAGCGAGAGTCCCACGATGGCTGCGACCGCGCCCGCCGCGCTCAGCGAGCTGCCCGCCACGTTGGCCGCCAGGGAACGCCGGCGGAGGCGCTCGAGGCGCCGGGCCACCTCGCGCAGGCGCAGCAGCTGCCCGTGCAGCATGCCGCGGCGGTCCAGCAACAGGCCCTGGAAGCGGCGCAGCGCATCCGCGCCCTGCAGCTCCCGGGCCTCCGGCCCCTCCATGCCCTGCGGGGACACGACACGCGATTAGCCCGGAGTCAAGCACAACAGTTGCTTCCACCCAAGGGGAAACGGGTCATTTTCCAGTGAGTCATGTGTCAAGTTCTGAAAGACCCGTTCTATAATCTGGGACAAGTCCTCCAGTTCTCAGGACCTTAAATCCGAGTAAGCCAATAGGAATAATGCTCTTGTCCGCTTTTTCTCCCAGGGTACGCCGAGGATGGATTTTCTTATCTGTTAAAGAAGGGAGTGGTGGTATTAGAAGTCCACTGCAATATTAGAAGTCCACTGCAAGCCTTACGTTGTACCCCTTTACAAGGCCCTTTCCTTACGTGAAGACTGGGGTCCTAAGAGTTTTGCAATACTCTTATTGCAAAAGGGTTGTTTTCTTCTTTTTCTCTCTGATGAGTGAAAAACGCAAGCCATCAAAAACTCAAAAATCACACCGTCTATCAAGTGTAAGGAAACTAATCTTTCTAAGTTAGATGCTCGCCTGAAGCAACTCTTCTGCTTGTTTTTTTTTCCCTGTCTCTTATCTTAGAATCAAGCCTAAGATGTGGCTTGCGCCACTTCTTCTAATTAGAGCTCATCGGGTCTTCAGAAATTTCATTCTTTGATGTGTACTTAATTAAAAATAAATCACATTAAATTAACACCACTATGTCCCTTTATTATGAAAGCTTCCTTTAAAAGTGAGGAACGATTTTAAAAGTGGCCAAAAATTTTTTAACAACTCACTGAGGGCTACCTGTACCAAGTTGAAATGAAGCCAATTGAAGATGACTGACAGAGAGAACTGTACATCCTGGGTAAAAGTACATCCTTCCTAGTTGCCAAAAATCCCTCCCTTCACATCCACTGTACTCCTTAGTATCAGGAACTTCTTGGAAGAGGCACAGAAGCCACAGAAATGGAAGATTTCACTACTGTGAGATATCAGGGCAGAAATCATCATTCTCAACTGGAAGATGAGGAAATCGAAACACAGACACATTCTAGATGCAGCTGATTCTTCAGAGCCTGGTCTAGAATCTTGGTCTCCTGACTCCTAAGTCTTCACTTTACTTGCATGCCTCCATAATTCCACCCACCACTGACAAATTTACAGATAAAGACACCTCTGAGCAAAATGAGACAAAGTTACTCAAAATATATAACAGACCAAGGATATAACCCCAGTATTACAAGTCCAATGGCTATTTTTCAGACAGCATCCCTCTGGCCTCCCCACTTACCATTCACTTCGGGCTATCTCCGGGAAAGAAAAATCTGAGGCTGTTTCTGGATGAGCACGCTTTATAGTTCCAGAGAGCCAATGACTGCACTGGGAAAGCCTTGTCTCATTCTGAGAATTTGCCATTTCCTGTCCTGGCCCCTGCTGCCTCCATCCAGAAGGATGTGACATGGTGGAAAATGACACACCAGCCTCGCAGCACATCCCGTATTTAGGAAATGAACATTGTGTGTTCGCTTTCCTCCAAATGCAGGAAAAGAACCACAGGCTCTTTCCCAACTTGAAACAAGTGTTGTCATTGTCCCAGGGGGCATACCCTGCCTTTCCTCTCCTCTCCTGAGAATAGCTAATGACGTTATCTGGTAGGACATCTAACGCACCCCAGGCTGACCAATTATAGTGTTTCTTGAGAGCCTACCATTACAAAATCACTTTTTAAAAAGAAAAAGGAAGGAGGGGATTCTCTTGTGTCTAACAGAGCCACTCACAACCCACTCCTGTGTTTTAAGAGAAGCACCGTGAATCTGTGAGCATTTGAAACACGTGATTCACTCTGCGCGCAGCCCTCAGAATGCAATACCACGCCCACAGGAAGTGCTGCGTGCAGTTTGGGGCATCTCCAGCTGTGGAGAAGATATTGGAGGTCCCAGAAAGGGCACACCTCAAGCCAAATGCGTCAGAAGAATCAATGGGGTCAGGCTGCACAAGGAGCTAATTATACGCTTTCAACAGCAGCAGGGATTCGGCTTCCTGGGTTTTCATCTGAAGCAGCAATTGTAGCCCAGGCAATAGTTACGTGAATGCATTCTACCCCTCGTAATGAAGCAAGGGCTGAAGGGCAATTTGCTGGATCATTCGGGAGAGGAAAACGTGTATAGCATCTGTGGATGCTTTCTGGGGCAATCACATAGGTGGAGGCAGTTCAGCCTGGAAGCTTCCTACCACAGGGTCCCAGATATCTCATCCTTCTTCTAACACTCTTACCTTCAAATAAGGAAGGCCAGAGTGGATTTAAACTTAAATAATTATTGTCTCAGCTCTCTGGTTCATCTGGAAAACCTTAACAGCCATATCTTTCTGGAACACAATTAAATCCACCACCATTATAACTAGACATTGCATTGATCAACACCATGCCATTTGCTGCTCTCACAATCATGGTCCTTTTGAACTTGATTTTTCTGAATTTGATCCAAGTCCAAATATTCTGGTAACAGCTCCTCAAAGGATAAACATAACCCTTAGTCAGATGCCTTCAGTGTCTGTCTGTGCTTTTGAGGTAAGAAATAGGAAAATGTCTTCCTCTGACCCCATAGACATAATCACTCCAATGGGAATGTAAGGTAGGGTGAATGGGGAGTAGGGTAGGCAGGAAGTGAGACAATGTAACCCTGATTCTCAGTTCCCATATGCTCCTGTAACTGCCCTGGACATTTTCTTGTGTGTTTTGGGTTTAGATGAGCAGAAATAAATCTTTATTTCATGGATGGCGAATGTTGCTGGGACACAGAGAGGGTCATCACCTCCAGAGCATCAGTAACCATAGTACAGAGCTAGGAAGAAGAGGAGAAGGTACAGGAGAATGGACAGCACGGGTACTGACCTCAGCCCACATCCTGGAATTTGTTTTTTCTCTGTGTTATAAAGCCATATTCTTCAGGTTTGTGGGGTTTTTTGTTGTTGTTGTTGTTTGCGCTACGCAGGCCTCTCACTGTTGCGGCCTCTCCCGTTGCGGAGCACAGGCTCCAGACGCGCAGGCTCAGCGGCCATGGCTCACGGGCCCAGCCGCTCCGCGGCATGTGGGATCTTCCCGGACCGGGGCACGAACCCGTGTCCCCTGCATCGGCAGGCAGACTCTCAACCACTGCGCCACCAGGGAAGCCCCAGGTTTGTGTTTTTATGAAGCAAAAAGAAATCAGTCACTTGACAGTTTGGGCTTGTTGCGGTTTTACTGCTTATAAAAACCTGCTACTTCACATCATTTCTAAGAATGGACACTTGAACATAACACTTAGATTCAGTATTTATTTACTTTCATAGATTTAAGCACAATAAGAAATTTGAGGAATAATTGAAGGTATTTTGATTAAAAGTGTTATATAGGCAGTTCCTCCCAAAATCTGTGGACCGCACCCTCAAACTTCTTTTCTAAATTGTTTTTTGGGCCCTTATAACACATCACCCCGGAGAGGTTCTATTGAAAATGGTGATTGACCTTCAGATTAGCCTTCAGATCTGTTAAACCTATGATGCAGCTAAACCATACAATTAACAGTACTAGCTTGAATTCTGAGCCCTGGAACTGTAAGAAAATACAGTGCAGGAAAGAAAAAAAGAAGAAAGTTTTTTAAGCATAGGAATCTCTAGACTTCAGCCCTGGAGAACCTAGGTCCTGGAGTGGGGTCTGAAAAAACATAGGTGATTCTGAACTGCCACCAGGGCTGTGAACCACCTCTGTAAAAGCTGTGACTTTTCTGACCACTGGTTACATGGCAGCAGAAACAGTACATACAGCTAGTAGATAGCAGTTTGTAAGTTAGGTGTTTACATAGCTAAGTTATTAACAACCCATTAATTTGGGGCCCCTAGTTAAAACTATCACATTGTAAAGATAAAGTGATAATTACATTCTGGGCCTCCCAGAGATCTAGAGAGGCCTGGGCCATCTCCATTTTTTAAGGGTCTCAGTGAATTTTTTAAAAAAAGAAGAAATTTTATAAACAACAAGGTCCTACTGTATAGGACAGAGAACTATATTCAGTATCCTATGATAAACCATAATGGAAAAGACTATTAAAGAAAAGAATGTGTATATGTATAACTGAATCACTTTGCTGTACAGCAGAAATTTTTTTTGTGTGTGGTACGCGGGCCTCTCACTGCTGTAACCCCTCCTGCTGCGGAGCGCAGGCTCAGCGGCCATGGCTCACGGGCCCAGGTGCTCCGCGGCACGTGGGATCCTCCCGGACTGGGGCATGAACCCGCGTCCCCTGCATCGGCAGGCAGACTCTCAACCACTGCGCCACCAGGGAAGCCCTAGCAGAAACTTTTTAAATTAATTTTTATTGGAGTATAGTTGATTTACAATGTTGTGTTAGTTTCAGGTGTACAGCAAAGTGAATCAGTTATACATATACATATACATATATCCACTCTTTTTTAGATTATTTTCCCATATAGGTCATTACAGAGTATTGAGTAGAGTTCCCTGTGCTATACAGTAGGCTCTTATTAGTTATCTATTTTATATGTAGTAGTGTATATATGTCAATCCCAATCTCCCAATTTATCCCTCTCCTGCTTCCCACTTGGTAACCATAAATTTGTTTTCTATACCTGTGACTCTATTTCTGTGGGGGTTTTATTCACATCTTTATTGGAGTATATCTGCTTTACAATGTTGTTAGTTTCTGCTGTACAAAAAAGTGAATCAGCTATATGTATACATATATCCCCATATCCCTTCCCTCTTAAGCCTCTATTTCTGTGTTGTAAATAAGTTCATTTGTACCATTTTTTAAGATTCCACATATAAGCGAGATCATACGGTATTTGTGTTTCTCTGTCTGACTTACTTAGTATGACCATCCATCCTGGTCGCTACAGCAGAAATTAACACAACATTGTAAATCAACTATACTTCAATAAAAAATAAAAAAGAAGAAATTTTAAAGCAAGATATAAAAATTTGTGGTTTATTTCATTTAATTGCAATTTAATATATCTTACAATGTCAGTATCTTGCTATTCACAAGATAATCACAGATTTATAAAACAGTGCACTACATTGGCAGTGTGACACAAGTTTAAAGTGATGTGATTGGCTTTTTCCTTTTAACCTTTCTCAGTATATCTCAGTGACTGTACATAAAACCCTTTTTGGAGACAATATCAAAAGTGTAAAATTGAGACAATTTGTGAATGTGAGATTTAGGCCAAAGATCTTTCAGACTTTCTTTTGTACTAGGTCCTAATGTGTACAGCCCCAAATAAACAAAAATAAGTTAAAATAATAACACACATCCACCTGAGGATCTTTGCCCATGTTTTTTATAAATTTCATGAGCATGTACGTGCTCTAACACATAGTTAAACTCAGATTTGCTTGTTGAATTAAAGTATTTTGATCCCTTGAAGAAGCGTCATTATTTTCATAATAATTTGATGAACCTGGTAGGAAATATAGAGCTCTTATTCTTTTTTTAAATATTTATTTATTTATTTTTGGCTGCGTTGGGTCTCTGCTGGAGCGGGGACTGCTCTTCATTGCGGTGCACGGGCTTATTACAGTGGCTTCTCTTGTTGCGGAGCGCGGGCTCTGGGCACATGGGCTTCAGTAGTTATGGCAAGAGGGCTCAGTAGTTGTGGCTCACGGGCTTAGTTGCTCCGCGGCATGTGGGATCTTCGCGGACCAGGGCTTGAACCCATGTCCCCTGCACTGGCAGGCGGATTCTTAACCACTGTGCCACCAGGGAAGTCCCTAGAGCCCTTATTCTGCAAGATATCTATGTTGCATGAGAGCTCAACTATTATTGTCATAAACTCATGGAGCTGCACAGGAAAGAAAAGACCCAGTGAATATTGAACACCATGCATTTTCATTTCTCCAAATTGGCCTCTGATCCTCATTAACGTACCCACACATCCTTAACCACTAGTGTTTAAACACTGGTCTGTGTTCTTTTTTCCATTTAACATTCCTCCAGATACACACTTCTCCATGATGACAGAGTCCTCACCCCTGTCTTTTTTTTTTTTTGCGGTACGCGGGCCTCTCACTGTTGTGGCCTCTCCCGTTGCGGAGCACAGGCTCCGGACGCGCAGGCTCAGCGGCCATGGCTCACGGGCCCAGCCGCTCCGCGGCATGTGGGATCTTCCCGGACCGGGGCACGAACCCGTGTCCCCTGCACCGGCAGGCGTACTCTCAACAACTGCGCCACCAGGGAAGCCCACCCCTGTCATTTTTAATAGCTATGTTATAATCCCATTGTTTGCTTAGTCATTTCCCTATTAGACACTTGGATTGCTTCCAGTTTTTTTCACTATTTTAACTAGAGTTGCCGGGAACATCTGCATAAATTTTCCCTGTTTGGATTATTTCTTTGGGGAGTATTCACAAACAGGAAAATACCAAATGAAGGGGAATGAACATTTTCATGGTTTTTGTTGTATGTTGTCATACTGCTTTCCAGAAGAACCAATTTATAATGTTTTTAGCTTTGTAAGAATCCCAGCTGCGATGACACTACTCACAGTTTTCTTATACTCATGGTTAATTTTTTTGGTTTATTTCAGCTCCACAAACATGTATTGAATACCTACATGTGCCAGACATCATGCTAGATTCTGAGGATAAAGAGCTGAATAAGATACCGTGTCTGCCGTCCCGAATGGAGGCAATTCATTGGAAAGAAGGATACAGAACAAATAATTTCAATACCATGTGGAAAGTGGCAGGGATGAACGCACCAAGGAAGCACAGGGAAAGTGCACGCCTGCAGAGCACTGGGTACAACCTTCTAGAAGCACTGACATTGAGCTGAACCTTGAGAGTTGAACAGAAGTGATTATTTGGACAAAAATTAGGAGGAAGAAGAGGACAAGCTAAGAGAACAGAATGGACAAAGGCATGCTGCAGCGTTCGGGATGCTTTAGGCAGTTTCCTATTGCTCAGCATAAAGTGGGAAGCTGGGGATGTCCAGGGATGAGGCTGAAGGGATAGGTAGGAGGAAAGTCATGATGGCTCTCAAATGCCATGTCGAGGAGAGGAAACTATCGAAGGCTTTGAATCTGTGGCTAAGGTTAGATTTGCCATCACTGACAGATGTGTGAGGGGTGGATTTCAGAGGCACACAGCTAAAAGCCAGGAGATCGTTAGAAGGCTGTTGAAGTAGATGAACAAGTTCAGCATGGGTTTGGACAGTGTTGGTAGAAGAATGGAATGGATAATGTAAAACATATATTTTGGAAGCAAAATTTGGCAAATCATTCTTAAAGCTTCTGCTCAGACATGATACCCATCATATCCACTTATATTCTATTGGTCAGTCAAGTCACATGGCCAAGACAAGGTCAATGGGTTAGAGAAGTATACCTCTCCCGTATTAGGAGGCAAGAGGAAGAAATGCAAACCATCAGACCATCTACCAGAGTGCTTTCCCTGTAAAGGAGATAGGCCGAGATGAGCTGTGACGCCACCAACCATTTCATGTTGTCTTTTCTTTCATCAGTTATTTCTTTGGAATTGCAGTCTCCACATGGGTATGGAAAGAATCTCACCCTGGCCAGGATAAACAAACTATTGCTGTGAGTCTGAGGAAACATGCTTGAGATTGGGAAAGGACCAAGGGCTCTGTAGTACCAGAGCTGGAAGAACAGCAGCTGGTCTGTAGTTGGAATGACCTGTTCGGGTGTCACTGACCAACCACTGTTCTTTTTTTTTTTTTTTTTTTGGCGGTACACGGGCCTCTCACTGTTGTGGCCTCCCCCGTCGTGGAGCACAGGCTCCGGACACGCAGGCTCAGCGGCCATGGCTCACGGGCCCAGCTGCTCCGCGGCATGTGGGATCTTCCCTGACCAGGGCACGAACCCGCGTCCCCTGCATCGGCAGGCGAACTCTTAACCACTGTGCCACCAGGGAAGCCCCACTGTTCTTTCTTGTCCTTGCATCTCAATCAAAGTTCCAGGAGTGACCACTGGATTGGCTGAGCTTAGGTCAAGGGCCCATCCCCTGGCTGTACTGGGTGGTTAGAGAAAGGGTAAATCACCTTCAGCTTCCAAATGGAAAATAGTAACAGAACTTTACCCTCCCACCAACACTACATATAGTCAGACAGAAAAAAATTCACACTAGGAAATTATGGTTGGGGTGGTATATTAGGGAGAGGGAAACTGATGCTTGGAGGAAAAAAAGAAAAAGAAAACATCTTTGTTTTTTATCTAATTTGACCCACCTGGAGTTTATTATAGTAGATGGTGGGAGTTAAGCTACTCTTGCCCAGAATGATCACTTTTATAAAATAGTAATATGCTTTTCTATAGATGTGTTATTACTGTCTTTGACTTTTATTGATTTGTTACTGTTGTTTACATCTACTTCTAGAAACTCTATTCTATTTTACTGATCAGTTTACCTGTTTTTAATTCAATATAATATAATTCTGAAAATCACTGCTTGATAATATGATTTTTATTTTTAAAGAGAGAATCTATCATAATTGCCTCTTCCTGGAAAATCTTGCTTGTTCTGCACAAATCTGACACTGGGAGCTCTTCAATTGCCCCAGCCTTCCTAATGTGATAAACTGAAGCCAGTTTAAGTTTGTTCCACTTTCTCTTCCACAGGTGTGCACACCTGCACAGAATACCTGGGATTATGTGGGTGAAACATACATTACATCATTAATACAGATGCGTTGGCCCCATGGGCCCTATTGTAGTAACATCTTTACCACATGCCTTTTCCTCTGGTGCCAGAAAGACTGCAGCTGAGTCCACATCCCTTCGATAGCTGTAAAGATTCTCTTATCTCCCAGGACACCAGGAAACAATTACCTTTGTCTCTTCCTTTCCCAGGCTTACTCATTTTCTCCCAAGTTAGACATATGCAACAATCATTGCAACCTGGATTATAACACCTGCTTGTTCTGTATGTAGAGAAGCATAATAAATCTTAAGTGCTCCCTCAAATCTCAGATATTTGAATAGTTTCATTTTTAGCATGTCTCTTGTAGACAAGAGAATGTTAGATACTGGTTTTCTTTTTTAACTTTGTTTAAAGCCTATTTTTAATAAGAAGAATTCAGTCATTCCACATTAAACATTATAGTGAAGCAAGGGTGTATATTCCAACACCCTGAAAGTTGATTGTTCGTGTTCTAGTTTTTGCTTTTTTAAAAATAAATGGTTACTATAGTGGGTTTTAGACTCTATTTGCTTTTGAGTTAGATGAGAAAATAACTTTTCATAATCTACTTTTCCCCTAAAAATTTAGCACTTTAAAAATTATTTCTGCCTTTACTTTCTAGGCTAAAAAAAAAAAGTTTAAACCACCTTTGAAAACGAGGGAAAGCAGATTCCTATAAGGTAGACCTCTATGTATACAGTGAAAACACGGGGCTTGAATCCTGAGTCTGTGGTTCCTGTGTGACTTTAGGCAAATCACTTAACCTCCCTGAGCCTCAATTGCCTTTACAGAGTTTTCATGATTAAATTAGAAATTGAATGTGGAATCCTTTTGAGATCTAGAAATTTGGGTGCAAATATAAGTTATTGGTACCTTTTCCCAAACCAGTGACTATTTGTGATTTCTGATGACCTTGTAGCCTTTTATTTATTTACTTTTAATTTTTTTAATTAATTAATTAATTAATTTTGGCTGCGTTGGGTCTTCGTTGCTGTGTGCGGGCTTCTCATTGCGGTGGCTTCTCTTGTTGCAGAACATGGGCTCTAGGAGCACGGTCTTCAGTAGTGGTGAAGCCCTGCTTTCTGATCTTTGCAACAGAGAACTATAACCAACACCAGAGCGGTTAAGATTGACTCTTTTACTTTAACAATAAAAAATAATAGGGTTTCCCTGGTGGTGCAGTGGTTGAGAATCCGCCTGCTGATGCAGGGGACACGGGTTCGTGCCCCGGTCCGGGAAGATCCCACGTGCCACGGAGCGGCTGAGCCCGTGAGCCATGGCCGCTGAGCCTGAGCGTCCAGAGCCTGTGCTCCACAACGGGAGAGGCCACAACGGTGAGAGGCCCGCGTACTGCAAAAAAAAAAAATAATAATAATAATAACAGATTTTGGGGGGTGTTTATGCAGTGCCCTTAAGTGAATTAACTGTTTAACAACCATTTAGGGGTCTCTCGTACCTTTGTCTTCATATTAGGCATAACAGTGCTTTTTTTTCATGGAAAATGTAGTTTATTTTCCTAACCACAATAGAAATAGTTCTTGTAACAAATTCATATAGTATAAAAATGTCGAAAAGTTAGAAGGTTTTCCCCCCTCCATCTGTTTTCACCCTCTAGAAGTAATAAGAAGGTTTGTAGTTTGCTATGTGTTCTTCATAATGTCTACAATTATACAAATATGTGGCTGTGATTTTCTTTTACAAAATAGCATAGTGTTTATGCATTGCTGGGCAAATTTTTTCCACTGAGAAAATATGACCTAAATATTGAGCCTAAATATGACCTAAATAGAGTCATTCTCTATCTCCACAGATTATTTTTTGCCCTTTCCCTCTGCCTGCTCTGTGCCCCAGCAGCCTGTCTCCTGTGTACTGCCTCACTCAGCTTCCACTGCCAGACGCTTCTGATTGGGTCCAGCCCATGGGACATACCAGCAACAGATCAGAGCCTAAGAGGAAAGAAGTCAGAGTGTTCCTTCCCTGCTTTCCCTTGCTTCAGCTCTGTCTTTTGCAATACAGTCGGCCCTCCATACCCTCAGGTTCCACATATATCCCTGTGAATACAGAGGACCAGCTGAAAGGGACTAGAGCATCCACAGATTTTGGTATCCGTAAGGGGTCCTGAAACCAATCTCCCACGGATACTGAGGGATGACTGTAGCTGAATCCCGCATTGGCTATAGTTCCACTGGGTGGCCCTGCCCCTATGTTCCAAATTTCACTGTACTCCTATTATTTTTTAATTTTTTTTTACTGAAGTAGAGTTGATTTACAACGTTGTGGCAATCTCTGCTGTACAGCAAAGTGACTCAGTTATACACATAGAGACATTCTTTTTTTTAAAAAATTTATTTATTTAATTTATTTATTTTTGGCTGCGCTGGGTCTTCAGTGCTGTGCGCGGGCTTTTCTCTAGTTGCGGCAAGCAGGGACTCCTCTTCGTTGCAGTGTGTGGGCTTCTCACTGCGGTGGCTTCTCTCGTTGCGGAGCAGGGGCTCTAGGCATGCGGGCTCAGTAGTTGTGGCGTGAGGGCTCGGTAGTTGTGGCTCATGGGCTCTAGAGTGCAGGCTCAGTAGTTGTGGCACACGGGCTTAGTTGCTCCTCCACGGCATGTGGGATCTTCCTGACCAGGGCTCGAACCCATGTCCCCTGCATTGGCAGGCAGATTCTTAACTACTGCACCACCAGGGAAGCCCTAGACATTCTTCTTTTTATATTCTTTTCCATGATGGTTTATCACAGGATATTGAATATAGTTCCCTGTGCTATACAGTAGGACCTTGTTGTTTATCCATCCTATATAAAATCGTTTACATCTGCTAATCCCAAACTCCCAGTCCTTCCCTCCCTCTCCCCCCTCCCCCTTGGCAACCACAATTCTGTTCTCTATGTCCGTGAATCTGTTTCTGGTATTTATGTCCTCTCTTCTGTACCTTAAGGCCTCTCTTAAGCCCTAGAATGGTAATAGCTTTCCACTATTGCTAGTCTGTAGGTACGTCCTCATCCCTTCGTTTGCTTAACACTGCTCAACCTTTGTAAGTAAACTGTTCCTTAAAATTTCTTCCTTTGACCCGTCTGGGGGTGAGTTCTGTTTCCTCCTGGGACCCTCTCTTACACAAACATTCTTCTAAGGTGACACACGTAGCTGTCGCTCATCCTATGGACAGGTCGTGATTTATTTAACCATTCTTTTATTGATGGACGTTTATCATATTTTCAATTGCATTGTTTTTTACAAACAATGGCTCAGCCCCCATCCTTGTTTGTGGGTATGTGTATGTGTGTGCAAACTCTTGGTGACTATTTTTGTAGGAGAGATTCCTAAAACTGGAATTGCTGAAACAAAAACATACTAATTTTAAATTTGATAAATATTTTCTCTCCCCGCTGGGCAGAGAGTCAACAGTTTCCTCTCCCTGAAACATACTTACATTTAATGAGCAACAAACAAGCTATAGCTATGATGAATGAAAAAGTAAGGCTCTGGTAAAACATGCATGTTTAGACCATTAATCCAAAAGAAATCATGGATATTTTAAAACCTAAAAATAAAGTAAGTCTTTGTAAAGGAGTTTCTGAATCCTACAGCTATTCAGACAATGTAATCCTTCAATCAGCTTTATTTCAAGGAGAGAGAACAATTTCTGACTGTTTGAACTAATCTGACCAGAAAAAGTTCCTGTAGTCCCTAAGTGTATTAGATTAAGCCCATGATTAAGAATAAAATCCAAAGAACATTCTGATGGTAAGTTTCAGAGTACATTCACATAATATGCAGCTTCCATTTGGGGCCCAGATACCAGGATGTTTGCTGCTACATTCTAGGTTTAAGCTTACAAGATTTAATATCTCAAAAGCAGAGATAGATTCAAGAATCCAAGACAGGGGCTTCCCTGGTGGTGCAGTGGTTAAGAATCAGCCTGTCAATGCAGGGGACATAGGTTCCATCCCTGGTCCGGGAAGATCCCACATGCCGTGGAGCAACTAAGCCCGTGAGCCACAACTACTGAGCCTGTGCTCTAGAGCCCGCGAGCCACAACTACTGAGCCCGCGTGCCACAACTACTGAAGCCCGTGTGCCTAGAGCTCGTGCTCCACAACAACAGAGGCCACCGCTATGAGAAGCCCGTGCATGGAAACGAAAAGTAGCCTCCGCTCGCTGCAACTAGAGAAACCCGTGCACAGCAACGAAGACCCAACGCAACCAAAAATAAATAGAAAAAAAAAAAAAGAAGCCAAGACCGAGACGTTCATTGAGCATTGTATGTAATAAATTAAAAATAATCTAAATTTCCACCAGTCTGGAAATGGTTAAATTTCGGTACATCCACACTATGGAATTTTATGCTGCAGTTTTAAAATGCACTCCCTTGATTATGAGCAAATTTGAGCACCTTTCATATACTTAGGGTGGGTTTTTTTTTCATTGAAAGTGAATATTTTAAAGTTTATTGACTATAAAATGCAATTTTGAAGATGATTGTAGGCAATTTTGTGGGGGAAAGAAAAACAAGAAAACAAACAAATCAGTAAAAGCATATTAGAAAAATTACATCCATTAGAAAAATACCAGTGACCCAATATTAGAAGATACGGCTAAGAAACTGATTAAAGCATGCGAACGCATATCAAGACTACTGAATTATTTTGCTTATTGTATTTTTAAATATTCAGATAATTAATATGAAGATTTTTAAAATATTTGTATACATACATTATTTTTTAGAAAGAAATAAAATTTTTTTAAAAGCTATTTGTCAATAAGTAAATATTCCAAAAATTACACAACTTTAATTACTTTAGTGACCTCTTTCACCCAGAGTCCTAGCTTGGATGATGACTTATATGGTCACACACAATATTGGTGTGAACTCCAGTAAGTGATTCCATAATCAAAGAAAAGTCCTTTGGTCCTCATTTCACAGATGGGTGAAAAATTGTACAATTCTATTTCTAAACAAGTATACGTTTAATATATCTATGCATCCTTCTTTTTGCTTGTAATTATCTGTTTCATTGATGAACAGGCTCAGCTGGGATTCGTTTTAGTTACGTAGAACAAAACCAGTTGGAAGAAACTAGATAGAAGTTTATTTCAATCACAATATAAAACATAATACGTGGTAAAGCTAGGATTTGATTCAAAATCTGTGCTCTTATTCACTGCATGGTGTATAGCAGTTACAATGTGTTCAACTGTAAGTAACTGTAAGGCATGTTATCACACATGCAAAATGAGTCTTCTATGGGAACATATACAGTTGTGTTTGAGCTTCTTTTCAAAATAGTCTCAATTCTCTTGGATAAGTTAGATACATGCTCTACTTCCATACTGTTAACTTAAATAAGTATTATTGAATACCTAATATATGAAAAGTAATCCATGAATTGTAGTAGGATATAGAATGAATAAAGTATGATTTCTGTCTTTAAGTATCTTAGATTATAATAAGCTTAAAGATAATTATCATCATTTAAGCCTGTGACATAATTTTATTTTGTAAGTAGAATAAGTTTCAAGAAGCACCTAGATCTATCAAGAAGCACCAGTAATTCTCCTGTGGAGAAAAACAGCAATTGCATCAAAATTTAAAATTTTCCAGTAGTGTATGTCCTTTTTTACATTTAAAATAAAAACCCAGTCCAAGTTTATTTAATAAAGATGCTGTCCTAATTGGCAATCTGTGTGGAAGAAAACAAAGTTAGATCCCTTCCTCACAACGTGTGTCAAATTCCAGATGGACCAAAATTTTAAAAAGAAATATTAAAGAAAACAGGAAACATGGCAGAAAACAAGGTAGAAAACTTAAGAGCCTAAAGGAAAAGACAAATGTAATTCATCACAGAAAAATACATATAAGTGAATATGACAAAAGACACCAGAAATGAAGTCAAAACACAAATGATAGTGTGAAAGAGCAATAATGGAAATCACAGATCAAGGGTTATATCCCTTAGGGTAGTCTTTGTTTTGTCTTTTCCCCCCCCCATATCCTTCTATATGGACTATCTGTTCATTATCTCCTTTGCCTATATTTCTATTGGGTTGCCTTTTTTTCTTATCTATATATAGAAGGTTTATTATGACATGGATACTAATTCTTGTCATGTATGTAGCAAATATTTACTCCCATTAAGTTGCTTGTCTTTTAATTTATTTATTTTTAATTTATTTATTTTTGGCTGTGTTGGTCTTTGTTGCTGCACTCAGGCTTTCTCTAGTTGCGGCGAGTGGGGGCTACTCTTCGTTGCGGTGCGCAGGCCTCTCATTGCGGTGGCTTCTCTTGTTGCAGAGCATGGTCTCTAGGCACACAGGCTTCCGTAGTTGTGGCTCGCGGGCTCTAGAGTGCAGGCTCAGTAGTTGAGGCTCATGGACTTAGTTGCTCTGCAGCATGTGGGATCTTTCCAGACCAGGAATCGAACCCGTGTCCCCTTCATTGGCAGGTGGATTCTTAACCACTGCGCCACCAGAGAAGTCCCTAAGTTGCTTGGCTTTTAATTTTACTCATGATGTTTTGTAGTCCTGACATCATGTAATCAAATTATCAACGTATCAGTATGGCTTTTGCCTTTCTGTATCTTCTAATAATAATAGACTCTCCTAGGTTCTTAATACGACCTTAATTAATATTTGTGAATAGTAAGAAGCAGAAATTTAATACCTCCTTCCCAAAGGAAGGTTAATTATCCTGACATCTTTCCCAGAAGCCGCAGTGAGTGAATGTCTTCTTGTCTTTTATGGACTCTGGTCATGCTGATCTCTAAACTAGTCACTGTGGGCTGGGTGACTGGATATGCTGATTGGCTTAAGTTAATCCAGGAAGCAACGGAGCTGAAGATGAGGTCAGTCCATCTCAACACACTTCAATAAAGCTCAATGAGTGAGGAATGATAGTCAAAATAAATTTTGGGAAACTGTTCCTAGTAGAAATGTTACCATGCATGTTAGCCTCAGACTCCAACCCCCACTTCCCTGAAGGAATGTAAGCTGTGGGGAAGTGTTATCTTTGTCTCACAGGAAACTATCAGAAGAGAAAAACAGGAGGCCACCAGAACTGGTTAGAACACGCTAAACCCAAGAGGTGGAAGAGCTGATCTCCAATAGGCCTTGAGCTCCATTAGCATACATTAGCATGCTAAATGACATACCCACCTGCCGCCATGACAGGAAGTAGTGGACCATAGAAAGTAGAAAAAGAGGTGGCACCTCAGTTCCAGGAAGAACCCCACCTATTCCCAAAAAACCAATGCTTATGCTTCCCCCTCATTAACCCTACCTTTAAAAATCTTGCCTTGATCACCCCTGATGAGAAGTTGATTTGCAAACTAAGTTCCCAGTTCTTCATTCTATGGTCATTGTTTTTGTTTTTTTTTGTTGTTGTTGTTTTTGCAGTACTCAGGCCTCTCACTGTTGTGGCCTCTCCTGTTGCGGAGCACAGGCTTTAGACGTGCAGGCTCCGCGGCCATGGCTCACAGGCCCAGACGCGTGTGGGATCTTCCCAGACTGGGGCACGAACCCGCGTCCCCTGCATCGGCAGGCGGACTCTCAACCACTGCGCATCTATGGTCATTGAATAAAGCTTGTGCTGTTTCAGTCTCGCAGAGAGTGTCCTTCAATATAGATCTTCACCACCAGGTCAGCTTCATCTGAGAGGAGATATTTTCATGCCTTTCCATTCAGAGTCTCCCCTTTGCTCTCAGAGTTCGTTCTTCTGCCTTGTGTTTCGATTCTCCAGAGAAACAGAACCAGTAGGATATATATAGAGAGAAAGAGTTAAGGAATTGGCTCACAGGATTCCAGGTGCTGGCAAGTCTGAAATTTGTAGAAGAGGCTGGCAGGCTAGAAATTCAGAGAAGAATTGATGTTGCAATTTTGAGTGTGAAATGTGCAAGCAGGAAACTCAGACAGGGGTAGACACTGCAATCTTGAGGCAGATTTGCCTCTTCTTTGGAAAACTTCATTCTTTGCTTTTTAGGCCTTCAACTGATTGGATGAGGCCACCCACATTATGGAGAGTAATCTGCTCTACTCAGAGTCTATCGATTTAAATGTAAATCACATCTAAAACATACCTTCATAGCAACATCTAGACTGGTGTTTGACCAAACAACTGGGCACCAGAGCCTAGTCAGGTTGACCCATAAAACTAAGCATCACATGCCTCATTCTCTAATTTGTGGTCCCTTGTTGCCAGCATGTCCAAGGGACCTCTTCTTCCTCCTGCTTCTCCAGAAATCATGTACGGACCACTCCAGAATCCTTCCCACCAAAGGACTTTTCCCTGGCCTACCATATCCTTTAGCAGCGATGAGACATACCCATCCACCAAATGTTTGCCTCATTTTACTACCCCATGTACTGTATCACTGCACTATCTCTTTATCCTGACAGAGCAGGTGCTCTTCCGGGCTGATGCAGCTTTCAATCAAACCTCCTTCTGAACCAGAGACTTTTTTTTAAAATCTCTTTTCAAAATTAATTTTGAACTGTGGCTCACTTTTAATTTAGGAAATTGCTGTTACTTAAGTGATTATATTTTTACCCAAATGGAAAAGCTATAGAATTGTGATTCTCGCAGTAGTGTTTTTGTAAACAAAATTGATTTAAATTTAAAAAAAAAAAAAAAAGGTTGTTGGTTTACTGCTGTTTTCCCAGCTCCCAGCACTGTGCCTTGCATGTAATAGGAGCTCAATAAGCATCTGTTGAATGAATCTGTTAACATAGTGAATTAGTCACATTCTCATTTAGACTCTTCTTGCATTCTAAGATAAATTCTAATCAGTCACGATGCATTATTCATTCAGAATACATCTAAATTAAATCTAGTTCTTGAGTGATTGATCCTTCTGTGCTCCATACGTGATTGGGCCTGTTTCTTTTCTTATGCTGTCTTTGTCCTTGCTGGTATCAGAGTTAAGTCAGGCTTATAAAATGAATCACATAGCTTTCCATTTCATTCTGTGCTCTGGAAAGACTTGGAGAGGATGGGGATTATCTGTTCCTTGACTACTTGGGAAAACTCGTTGTAAAACATTTGGTCCATATGCCTTTTTGGTGGGTATTTCTTAGACAACCATTCCATTTCTTCTGTGGTTATGGGCCTGGTCAGGTTTCCACTTCTTGCGGATTCAGTTTTTAAAATTTAGGTAGTCTTCAATAATTGTTCGTTTTTTAAAATATATTGTTATACATTATATATAACATTCTTTAAAATCTCCTCTATATCAGTATTATGTCTCTTTTTTAATCCCAGCATTAATTTTATTTTTTCCTTCCTGTTGATTAAACTTCACAAAATTTATCTAATTGCTTTTTCTTCTCAAAAAACCGGTTCTTCATTTTTATTCATTTAGGGTTGCCAGATTTAGCTAATAAAAATATAGAATATAAGTGTGTGCCCTCATTAGTTTCCCATTTTATCTTTTTTTTTCTTTTCCTTTCTTTGTTTTTTTGTTTGTTTGTTTGTTTTGTTTTTCCTAGCTTCTTGGGTTAAAAGCCTAGGCATTTATTTTCAGTCTTTCTCATTTTCTAAAAATCTGTTTAAACCTACAGAGATTTTCTTCTTTCATCCCATTCCACGGGTTTTTGTTCAATTCTAAATAATTTGTAACTTCTATCATTACTTTCTCTTTAATCCAAGATTTATTTAGATGTCTCTTTTGATTTTTAATTGTTAAGTGTGTATATAGCTTTGGGGATGGTTCTTTTTATCCTCAGTTTCTGATTTTATTACATTGTAATCATTGCATGTGGCCTGAAATCTGTCAAGATTTTCTTTCTGGTCAAGTACCTGCTTCCCAAATTTTTTGGTATCGTGACACATGTGGAAAACCATATTTGTGCATCTAATTGGGGTAAACCAAAAGGAATTGAGAGTCCCAGATAAGAATGCTAGTGAGGGACTTCCCCGACAGTCCAGTGGTTAAGAATCCACGCTTCCACTGCAGGGGGCAGGGGTTCAATCCCTGGTCAGGGAACTAAGATCTCGCATGTCCCATGGTGTGGCCAAAAAAAAAAAAAAAAATGCCAGTGGGAGTCAGGTCACAGTCCCCAAAAGCCTCTGGCCCATTCTGGATCCCATTCAGTCACCCATGGTATACAACTTGAAAAACGTGCTCAGTTTTTGTGAATGTTTTATGTGTATTTGAAAAGAATGCTGTTTCTCTTCTTGCTGATACGTACATATATATGTTTGCATATATGTTTAAGATTTCAGTGGTCTGATCAAATCCTCTATAGTTACTTCTTTTGGTCTGTTTTCTTGGTGATCACATCCTCCTCTTTTACCACTAGTGGTAAACACTATCCTGCATTTGGTGCTTATCATTCCATGCATTTTATTATGCTTTAAGTACTACGTATTTCATGTGAATCAGTATATAGTATTCAATTGCCTGTTTTAAATTTTATATAAACAGTATCTTACTGAATATCTTTTTTAGCAATTTGCCTTTTTCATTCAATATATTTGCAAAAGCCATCCCTATACTGAATGTGTAGCTCAAGTTTAATCATAATCTAATCAGGTTCTATTGTAGTAATCTTTATTAATGAATCCAATTTAACTACTCGTTTTCCTATTGATGTATATTTCTAATATATGTTTCTTTTTTTTTTTTTTTTACTTTTACTATGCTGCTCTGAACATTCTTGTCCAAGTCTTACTGACTTACTATGGCAAGAGTTTCTCTAGAGTACATGCCTCAGAGTGGAATCCTAGGCCCTAGATTATGTGCATTAATAACTCTTCTAGACATTACCAAATTGTTCTCCAAAGTGGACATACCAATTTATATTCCTTCCAGGGGTGCATAAGAGGTCCTATGGCTCCACACTCTCACCAGCAATCGGCATCTTCACACTTATATTTATTTTTGCCAAACTGGCTAAAAATTGAACTTGGTTTTTATTTTCATTTTTTTTTCATTTTTATAATTCCTAGTAAGGTTCATCATCCTATGATTTGTCATTTGGTTTTTCTTTTCTGTGAATTTTTAAATTTTTGTCTCTTTTTTCCCAGTGGGTTACTTGTATTTTATTGATTTGTAGGAGTTCTTTATGTAATCTGGATACTAATCCTTGTGTAACATTATATATGTTACAAATATCTTCTTTCAGATTGTAAGTTTTTGTAACAATCAATTTTTATGATGTCTTTTAATAAACAACTTTTTTTTTTAATGTAGTTGAAATTATCAACCTCTTCCTTTGTGATTTTGGCTTTCTTTCACCTTAAAAGGCAAGACCATAAAAATATTCTCTAGTTTTTTCTTCTAAAAATTGCTTTACACTTTGGGTTCTTAACTGAAATTCATTTTGGGTGTATGATTTGAGCTAGAGATATAATTTTGTATAATCGTTTATCCCAGCATCTCGGATATAATAGTTCATCTTTTCCCTATAGATCCAGAGTGTGAGTTTTATATAAGTCATGTTTTCATAGATAGATGGGTCTGCTCTGTTCCTAACTGTCCAATTGTCCATTCATGCACTAATATCACACTGTTTTAATAACCATAGCTTCATATTAAAGGTGGAAGTCTGGTAGGAAAAGTTTCTCCATCTCTTTCTTCTGTTTGATTGGGCCTAATAGAATCCTAAATTAAAAGTTACTGTCTCTTAAAACTGTGAAGATAATATTGCACTTTTATTTTTTAGTTCAGTGTTTCTGATGAGAAGTCTGATGTCAATTTGATGCTCCTTCCTTTGTAGGCAGTCTATCTGTTTTGTTTTTTTTCTGGAAGATTTTAAGATTTATCTTTTTATCTTTTCTATCACAAATCTCACACTATTTGTAGGGATTTTGTAGGGACCTTTCGATCCGAGGACAGAATTCTCTTATTTAAATGTTCTGCTTCCCTTCCCTACTCCATATTCTTTCTTTCTAGAATTCTTATTAAATGAAAGTTAGAATTCTGGATCTATCTTCCACATCTCTTGATTTTTCTTTCATACATTTTATCTTTTTCCTATTTGGTATATGTTCTGGGAGAATTTTATAGCTCTGTCTTCCAGTTCATTAATTTGTTCCTCAGTAAATTAATTTGGCCTTTCTATTAAATTATCTCAACAATCGACTTCCACAATCCTTGTTTATTCTTATTTATATGTGTATTAAGTTTTCCCATTTGATGACACAAATCACACTATTTCAAAGCCTTAATCTTCTTGCCCTATTAACTCTATTTCGTCAGATAGAAGTTTTATCATCTGTTGGGTTTCTTATCTCTCTTTCATGGTGGCGTTCTTTTGGCCATTCTTGATTTTTCACTCATCTCTTTAACGGACATTTCCTGTTAGATCTATGTTGCATCTGTTTTCTTAGCCTTTTCTAAAGAGGCACAGAATTTACCACTGGGTATACCTTGAAGGCTGATGTTCTGATATGGGTGTTCCCCACTCCTCCAGGTATTGCCAGACACTGGGGGTGGGGCACTGCCTTATCTTTCTTGCTGCCACCCTCCTACCCATTTTTCTTCACTGAAGATAGAAACCACCATCACTGTTGTTTGACTGAAGGGATAGAAAAGTAGTGGTGAGCAGCAATCCAAGTATCTAGATAGTCCTGCTGCAGTACCTGAATTGATCGATTTATTGGTTATCTTTGAACTTCTTCCTGCTGCTAGCATCCATCACTTTAGGGCAAGGAACATTCTTGGTGTCCCTACTACATTTTGCAGCAATAGCCACTGTTCTAGTTTTTTTTTTTTTTTTTTTTTTTTTGGCTGTACTGTGTCTTTGTTACTGCACGTGGGCATTCTCTAGTTGAGGCGAGTGGGGGCTACTTTTCATTGTGGTGTGCAGGCTTCTCATTGCAGCAGCTTCTCTTGTTGCAAAGCATGGGCTCTAGGGGCGCAGGCTTCAGTAGTTGTGGCGCACAGGCCCGGTAGTTGTGGTGCACGGGCTTAGCTGCTCCACGGCATGTGGGATCTTCCTGGACCAAGGCTTGAACCTGTGTCCCCTACATTGGCAAGCAGATTCTTAACCACTGTGCCACCAGGGAAGTCCCACTGTTCTAGTTTTAGCTCTGGTTTATCTCCAGCGGATTCTGTGTCATGCAGGGATGTGTCACAGTGTCTGGTCCCTAGAAATTTCCTCTCTTATTTCCCATGCAGCTGTGATTTTCTTCATTTATCTTTTCCATTACTTATAGAAATTTGGAGCTGAAGAGAAGATTGTATCATTTTTTTCAATCCATTATCTTCAAATTCACTTTTTCACCACACTTAAGGTATGTATAATGAGAGAAATAAGACAAAGAAGCGGTCTGTGGAGGCCAAAATATCACCTTATTCTGATACAGTTACTGGGGAATGTAGCTTAGCATGAAAGCCAGATGAGCTTACTAATACTGAGTCACAGAATTATATAAACTTAACCAGCCTGGCCCAGCAGCACCGACTGGAGCAGGTCTCATCATACGGATGGCATTCTGTCCTGCAAGAAATAGAACTGTGCTTTCTCTGCCTGACTGGCTCCCAAAGAGGAAGCAGAATGAAGCTAATTGTGCTCTGCTTATTATTCCAGAATTCACCAATCAGATTAAGTCACCCTCTCCAAAAACACAGATGTACTAAACTTTGTCCCATGGAAGATGTATTCATGTACTATTGCCACTGTAACAAATTACCACAAACACAGTTGCTTGAAACAACACAGATTTATTCTCTTATAGTTCTGGAAGTCAGAAGTCCAAAATCCATTTCACTGAGCTAAAGTCAAGGTGTTGGTAGGGATGGCTCCTTCTGGAGACCCTAAGGGGAAAATCTGCTTTCTTGCCTTTTTTAGGTTCTATGCCCACCTGTATTTCTTGACTCGTGGCTCCTTCTTCCATCTCCAAAGCTCATCGCTCCCATCTCTGCTTCTGTCATCACATCACCCTCTTCTCCGACTCTTGCTCCTCCTGTGTTCCTCTTATAAGGACCCTTGTGATTACATTGGGACAACCAGGTTAGCCAGGGTCTTTTAGCAAATTAAGCTACATCTCACTAGAATGGGGGCAGTTCCTACAGGGCCTCCCTATTAGAAAATAATAATACTAACCAAGTCTGTTCCGTTACATTGGGACAACCTCAGGATCCTTAACTTAAGCATGTCTGCAAAGTCCTTTTTGCTGTACAAGGTAACATATTCACAGGTTCTGGGGATTAGGATGTGGACAAGTTTGGGGAAACATTATTCAGCCTAGGACAGAGGTAGTATCAATAGCTGGTTAAGAATGATTCCCCGCTGATATTCCCTTGATTCTTGTTCCCTTAAACCATTGGTTTAGCCATTAAGCCTATGTCAACCAGAAGTGTGTCTCACATCTTCAGGAGAGAATCTCGGCAGCCTATCAGAACAGTCCTGCCCCATTTTCTTGAGGCTACCTTTCCCTCTTGTGTCAACCAACTTTGTACCCTCCCAGGGACACTAGTAGGAAAGAGAGATTTTGCTCATGAAAAGTTCCAAAAGAGTTCCCTAGTGTGCATTAATTAAATAGTTCAATGCCATTCTGTATCCAAGGCTAAAATTTCATTCATTTTTCTATAATTTTTTTATTATTCCTATCCGTATAGTCCATGTAGCATATCAGAGGATCAGCAATGACATTAAATGACAAAATTACACTAGTCTAATAATAATATGCACAAAGAAACCTGGAAATAATCATCAGGGAAATGCAAATCAAAACCACAGTGAAATACCACTTCACACCTGTTAGAATATCTATTATCAAGAAGACAAGAAATAACAAGCATTGGTGAGGATGCAGAAGAAAGGGAACCCTTGTGCACTGTTGGTGGGAATGTAAACTGATGCAACCACTATGGGAAACAGTATGGAGGTTCCCCCAAAAATTAAAAATATAACTACCATATGATACAGTCATTTCATTCCTGGGTATTTATCTGAAGGAAACGAAACACTAACCTGAAAAGATATATGCACTTCATGTTCACTGCAACATTATTTCCAATAGCCAAGACATGGAAGCAACCTAAATGCCTATCAATGGATGAATGAATAAAGAAAATGTGAGATAGATAGATTATATACTATACTAAGTGAAATAAGTCAAATACCATATGATCTCACTTATATGTGGAATTTTTAAAAAGTGAATTCGTAGACACGGAGAACAGATTGGTAGTTGCCAAAGGCAGGGGTGGTGGTGTGGTGAAATGGGTGAAGGTGGTCAAAGGTACAAAATTCCACTTATAAAATAAATAAGTCTCAGGGATGTATGTACAATATGGTGACTATAGTTAATAATACTGTATTGTATATTTGAAAGTTGCTAAGAGAATAGATCTTAAAAGTTCTCATCCCAAGAAAAAATTTTGTAACTACATGTGGTAGGGCTTCCCTGGTGGCACAGTGGTTGAGAGTCCACCTGCCGATGCAGGGGACACGGGTTCGTGCCCCGGTCCGGGAAGATCCCACATGCTGTGGAGTGGCTGGACCCGTGAGCCATGGCTGCTGAGCCTGCGTGTCCGGAGCCCGTGCTCCGCAGCGGGAGAGGCCACAACAGTGAGAGGCCCGCATACAGCAAAAAAAAAAAAAAAAACCCTTTTCATTTTCCCATCCTTTTTGAACTTGAGGTGCCGGCACTGCAGTGTTGTCGTGAAGGTGAATTCTGTCTAACAGAACTCCCACAATAACCAGTAAACGTTTTTCTTCCTGTGCTGCAATGGCTCTTTCCACTGCCTCCTTCTGTGGAATTCCTTAGGCTTAAGAAAACCATCACCTGGGGACGATTTCTCCCTCATATCTAAATAACCGGTTTCTAGCAGCCTTGAGGACAAAAATAGAGGGAGTAATTCCTGAGCCACATGAATTCAAACTTAGTCCATCTACTCCGCCCTCTTTTGCCCTTGAAGATGGTTCAAAACAACATAAAAGCGGAATTTAAAGTCGGGCTGTTTGTTTATCTTACCTGCCTAGGCTTAGCACTAGCACATTGAAAATTAATCTCTCACTAATGCTCTGTGGTCCAGAGAGAACCCAGCTGCCCCGTGGTTTAAAAACAGTAAATATTTTCTTGCTCCTTTAATATCTAAAAGGACGGTATATGAAAAGACTGTTTCTTTCTCCTTATAATTGAATCCTTGCCCCAGCTGTAACTGCTTATTAAGGCCTCTTCAGCCCGCTGGCCCCTGCTACGTTCCTCTCCTGGTCCCTGTGCTCGTGCCAAGGCCCTCTTACAACCTCTGAGTGGCTTTTCCAAGGTCTTTTTCCCTAGCCACATCTCTTAAGAGCCAACTGCACCATCATAGAAAACTACCTGGTCCAATATAAGCCTATACAAACTGCCAAGATCAAAATGTCCTTGGAGAACAGACTAGTGGTTGCCAAGAGGGAGGGGGCTGGGGAAGGGATGGAGTGGGAGGCTGAGGTTAGGAGATGTAAGCTTTTATATAGAGAATGGATAAACAACAAGATCCCAGTGTATAGCACAGGGAACTGTATTCAACATCCTGTGATAAACCATAATGAATATTTCACAAAAGAAGGTATATGTATGTATAACTGAATCACTTCACTGTACAGCAGTAATTAACACAACACGGTAAATCAACTATACTTCAACTAAAAAAAAAAAAAAGATCAAAATGTCCTGCACACACACTCAAGAACAAGACCCCAGGGCCAATGCCAATCCTTTGCCACTCTAGAAGCCTCGATCCCTCTGCATGTACTCATTGCTTCTCCCTTATTTGTCATATACCAATTTTCTGGCCCATGCATCAGAAGTGGGAACACTGAAGGGGTATCCAATCGAAAGCACCCTTCCTCCTTTTCTGAGTTCAAAACAAATTAAGAAATAGGATAATGGAAGGGAAAAAGAAAACCAGATCGATTACTGAATTCCTAATAAAGCTGGGTTGCAGGATTCGGTTTACTATGAGAGAAGAGCTTCCTGACCTGAGGCCCCAGAATAAGATGCAGCAGCTCTGATCCAAAGTAGACTTGCCTCACCGAGGGTGGGAGCGTCAGCTGCTCCTACAGCGGACCTCATGCTAGGTGGGAGCCGAAGAGGAAAGTGGGCGGGAATGAGTTACGCAAGTCCACTTTACTTCCCCCAAATTTGCCAATTAAATCATGCCCTCCTTCAGTTCAGGGCAGAGTTAAGAAAGGGCCAAAAAAAGCCAGGTGTCACACTAATGCAACTCCCTTCCCCTGAAAGGCAGTGTTTGAGTTTCTTTTACTAGTAAAATATATGTATGTATGACTTGGGTAATTAAATAACTTGATTTTTTAAAAAATTTTATTGGAGTATAGTTGCTTTACAATGTTGTGTTAGTTTCAGCTGTACAGCAAAGTGAATCAGCTATAGGTATACAGGTATCCCCTCATTTTTGGATATCCTTCCCATTTAGGTCACCACAGAGCACTGAGTAGAGTTCCCTGTGCTATACGCTAGGTTCTCACTAGTTATCTATTTTATACATAGTATCAATGACATAGTGTATATATGTCACTCCCAATCTCCCAGTTCATCCCACCCCGCTTCCCCCCTTGGTGTCCATACGTTTGTTCTCTACATCTCTGTCTCTATTTCTGCTTTGCAAATAGGTTCACCTATACCATTTTTCTAGATTCCACATATATGCGTTAATATATGATATTTGTTTTTCTTTTTCTGACTTACTTCACTCTGTATACAATGGAATAACTTGATTTAAAAAAAAAAAAAAAAAGAAGCTGCTGGTAGAAGCCGCTACCTGGTGGGACTGAGGTGCCAAGGTTATAATCCGAAAGTCTGAAGCTTAGATTTCTCTGGCATTATCCATTAGCATTAGGAAATGATTTCCCACTCTTTCAAATAGTTTTCCATATGTCTTTATGAAAACACTTTAGTTCATACATTTATTAGCCATGTACTTAAAAACATTTACAGTTTGCAGCAAGATTTAAATACAAGTTTTGCTCAATTACAGAGACAAATGTTTTTAGCCTTCTCAGCTTCCTTCCATTACCCCTTCTGTTCTCTCTTTTCATCCCCACCATGCGACTCACTCCTCACTTCCAGACTTGAATGAAATTGCCACACCACAAGGTGTGAAATTAATTTCCCAAATGGTCACAGAGTGGCCAGATGATGCCACCTGGGAGTTCAGAGGACTTAGCTCCGCGCAGGGTGAACTGTGGCCAAGGGAAAGGGAAGCAGGAGGAAGCAGGCAGATAGATGCCCTCTTCTTGCCGTTTTTCTTGGACTCCTCTGAGGTGTAGCTTCTTCCTGAAACCTTTCTGAAGAATTCCTGAGTCCTGAGCAAATACACCTAATGAAAGACCTGCTATTCAAAGACTACTTTGCATCCTCTCTTCCCTTTTGCCTCACTCTTACCACCTGAAACCACTCGGGCTATTTAGGGTCATCTTGCCTCTGCCCAAAAGCCAAACTCAGGGCTTCATGCATCCTGTCTGCCACAAATCCAGCGCTTACTGAGTATTTCTTAGGGAAGCAAAGAGAAGATTGCTTTACATATTACATAGGAAACCTTCCTTTGAAATATCTTTGAGTTTCTTTCCTCAAAAGTTCCACAGCTTAGAGCTCACCCAACTCTACTTCCTCTTCTCTTCAAGATTCTAATAAAATTTTCTTCCCCATTCTGTGGTGGGTAGAATAATTCTGTCTCCTCTCAGCATTTTAATTTTCCTCACTGCCAATCACCCTGCTTATTTCAACAAAGGCCCTCTAGTGAGCCGAATGCACAAAGCATTCATTCTTCCTTGTAGACAAGAAGGGAGGTATTGCCAGGACATGCTTTTAATATGTGTTCCCCGTGTCACACAGGCATAAAGCAAAATTCCAAGCTGGCAAGAAGTGGAGGGAAGAAAAAGTTATGTCAGGGTGAAGCAAGCATGGGTCTAGGTAGGTACAAGTTTTTAGTGATGTCTGGTGGAGGGAAAGTTCCAGATCAGGAACGTGAATCTTGAGGCAGGGGCAGACATGACCTAAAAATGGGTTCAAATGAGGCCACATCACCTGTGAAGGGGAGGCCAGGAGCTGGGAAAGGATTTTCAGTCATACTGGGAACAGGCACAGTTCAGTTTAATACTCAGTAAATCTTATACTCAATAAACATCCCGTAAGTTTGCCGCCAGCATCAGAACTGATTCCTGTGGCAATGAGACTGATTCTGAAAGTGGACAGATAGATGTCCTGCCTAGAGTCGAGGGTTGAGGGACCAGGAAACCAAGTCGTTCCCTACTCTTAATATTTTCCCCTCATGTTTAAGAATAACACATTTTCTATTGATGCTGTTAACAAATTATCACAGGGACTTCCCTGGAGGTCCAATGGCTGGGACATCGCCTTCCAGTGCAGGGGGTGCGGGTTCGATCCCTGGTTGGGGAGCTAAGATACCACATGCCTCACGGCTAAGAGGCCAAAACATAAAACAGAAGCAAGATTGTAACAAATTCAATAAAGACTTTAAAAATGGTCCACATTAAAAAAAAAAAAAGAAATCTTTAAAAAAAAATTACCACAAACTTGGTGGCTTGAAACAACGCAGTCTCTTGCAGTGCTGTGGGCTAGGAGTCTGACACATGTCTCACTGGGCTGACATCCAGGTGTTGACAGGGGAGAATCCTTTTCCCTGCCTTTTCCAGCTTCCAGAGGCTGCCGCATTCCTTGGCTCGTGGCCCCTTCCATCATTTTCACAGCCAACGAGGGCAAATCGAGTCCTCTCATCACTTCACTCTGACCTCTTCTGCCTTCCTCTTCTACTTTTCAGAATCCATGTGATTACATTGGGTCCACTTGGATTACACAAAATAATCTTCCTACTCGAAGGTCAGCTAATTAGCAAACTTAATTCCATCTGCAACCTGAACTCCCCTTTGCCATGTGATAAAACATAAGCACAGAAACTGGGGATTAGGATGTGTGCATCTTTGGGGAGCCATTATTCTACCTACGACATGGTGATAAGTACTGTGGAGAAAAACAGAGCAAGGATGGGAAAGAGGGAGGGACCACTCTTCCATAGTCGTGCTGCCCTCTGACGACAGCTGGAAAGGTTCTCTGTTGTTTTTTTTTTTTTTTTTTTTGCGGTACGCGGGCCTACTCACTGCTGTGGCCTCTCCCGTTGCGGAGCACAGGCTCCGGACGCGCAGGCTCAGCGGCCATGGCTCACGGGGCCAGCCGCCCCGCGGCATGTGGGATCTTCCCGGACAGGGGCACGAACTCACGTCCCCTGCATCGCCAGGCGGACTCTCAACCACTGCGCCACCAGGGAAGCCCTTAAGGATTCATTTGATTAGATTGAGCCGACCTGGATAATCCGAGATCTTCTCCCCATCTCAAGGTCCTTAACATTAATCATTAAACATTAAGACCCTTTTGTCACTTAAGGTAACATAGTCACAGGTTCCAGGGATTAGGATGTAGACATAATGGGGGAACCATTATTCTACATGCCACATCTTACCTATGATGGAATTTTCTAGGCATCTAGGCTTGTTGATGACTCTGAATTTCCAACTTGTACTCAAAAAGGTCAAAAGCCCTTGGAGAGAATTCAACTGGTAGGTATGATATTTCAATTTAGTCAAAAAGCAGAAATTAAGATTTCTCACTGTTAGCTCCCTAGGCTGGAAAAATGTGTGCATATTTTCTCTTGACTCAGAAGTGAAGCAGCAGCATGATGCCTCCATCACCACCAAGGTACAAAAGAGTTACATCAGCCCAAATAATCCCCTGGTGCTGCCTCTGTGTAACCAGCACATCTTCTCACCCCAAGCCCACAGCAATCACTGATTGCTTTTGCCTTTCTGAGAATGCTACATAAATGGAATCATATGATCTGCAGTCTTTTGGGTCTGGCTCCTTTCAGTGAGCAAAATGCATTTGCTATTCACCCACGTTGTTGTAGGTACCAATAGTTCTTGCATTTTTATTGCTGAGTCGCATTCCATTGTATGGATGTGCCCCAGTCTGTTTATCCATTCAACGGTAGATGGACATGTGGGTTTCCAGTTTTGGTGATTATGAATAAAGCTGCAATAAACATTCATGTACAGTTTTTTTGTGTGAACTTAAGTGTTCATTTCTCTTGGGTAAACACCTAGGATTACTGGGTCATATGGTAAATGTATGTTTATCTTTATAAGAAACTGCGAAGCTCTTTCCCAAAGTGGCTGTACCATTTTGCACTCCTACCAGGAATGTATGAGAGTTCCAGTTGCTCTACATCCTTGCCAGCATTTAGTATTGTCAGTTTTTTGTTTTGTTTCAGTTTGGTTGGGTTTGGGTTGGGTTTTTATCCATTCTAATATGTGTGGTATTATCTCACTGTGGTTTTAATTACTAATGATGTTGAGCATATTTTCATGTGCTTATTCACCATTCATGAAGTATCTGTTCAAAATCTTTTGCCAATGTTAATTGGGTTGTTTGTTCTCTTGTTGGTAAGTTTTGAAAGTTCTCATATATTCTGCATGTAAGTCTTTTGTCAGGTATGTGATCTTAAAATATTTCTCCTAGTCTGTGACTTGTCTCTTCTTTCTCTTAACGGTGTATTTCACACCTCAAAAGTTTTTAATTTTGATGAAGTCCAATTTACAAATTTTTTTCTTTCATGGATCATGCTTTCAGCGTCGTATTTAAGAATCCTTTCCCTCATTCAAGGTAATGATTTTCTCCTGTGTTTTCTTCTAGAAGCTTTATAGTTTTACATTTTGCATTTAGATATATGATCCATTTTGAGGTGATTTTTGCATAAGATAAAAGGTATGGGTTGAGATTCTTTTCCTCTTCCTCCTCTTCCTCTTTCCCCTTCCTCTGCTTTGTTTTCTTTTCTTTTTTTTTTTTTTTGCATATGGTTGTTATTTGTTCAACACCATTTATTGCAAAGACTATCCTTCCTACATTAAATTGGTTTTGTTTTTTTTTTGTCAAAAACAGACTGACAATACATGGGTGGATCTATTTCTGGACTCTGTATACTGTCCCATTGATCTTTGTATCTATCCTTTCAACAAACACCACTGTCTTGATAACTATAGCTTTGGTGAATAGGTAAATCTATTTTTTTAATCCAAAAATCTCCGTCACTCAAAATATGTCACCTTGAGCAAGTTACATAACTTCTCTTAACTTCAGTTTTCTCAAGAGGATATTCATAGGACCTCTGTGAAAGAGCCATTATAGGAACTGACTAGACAAGGAATGGCGGGGGGGGATTGTGGTGGATGTTGCCTGTTTTGTTTGTCCGGCTCTACTCCTTTCTTCCAGGATCGGCATCTCCTTCTTTTACGGAACAACTCTTCTTACTCACTTTAGAATGTATACCCCGAGCGTAGTGACACCGGCCTATACGTCATATTTCCCAGTCATGTTCCTACATGATTTCATAGATTATGTTCAGCCTCATGGACAGTTCTACTTTTTTGTTTGTTGATTTTTGATCTGTAGGCAAATTCCTACCAATCCTTCGATAATTAAAATCCCATTTCCTCAGCAAAACTTTCCCAGAGTTGCCTTTGTCCATGTGTACCCTCCCAGCAGTTTGTTCAAATCTATTTTATTGTTTCTCACTCATTATACTATGATTTCACACACACACACACACACACACACACACACACACACACCCCTCGGAGCTCCTGGAGGGCTTGAGGGCTTGAATAATGTTTTTTATACCTAATGCTTAGCATACAGTAGGTGCTCAATACATTTTTATTGGGAGGAAAAAGGAAAGGAAAAAAGAAAACTGATTGATACAAATTCCTTCCCTGATAGATATTTGCCTGAACTTTGTGCAAATGGGCCTCCTTGCAGCGCGTATGAGCGCCACGGGCATACGTTATTTTAGCTCTTTTAATGACTCGGCCAGATGACCACAGAATAGATTATGCCAAGCACTAATGCAGTTACATCATACCAGCATGGACTGGTTCTCATTTGGTTAATTAACATATATTGTGCTGAGGCATGAGGCACTGGCCCTAGGAAGCAGGTCAAGCACACCAGCCATGAAGAAAACATCCTTATTATCCCAAGCAGGGGCCATGTTACATCAGATTATTAAGTAGCGTTACAACATGCCCTTAGTTTTGAATTGTTCTCAGTGTTCCCCAAGTAAAGAATAATGTGTCGTCTCCACTCAGAACAGAACCACCAAGGAAAACAAATACAATGATCCAGATGCTAAAACTGAATGGAAGAATGGACTTCTATGAAGGTACTATGCAAACTGAGAGACAGCAAGGAATGATGGGAATAGATGCTGAAGAATATCAGCGAACAGGTGAGGGAAGGATGCATTTTGAAAAGGTGCCACGTGTGTGAATAAATCAGCTTCCTCCCATTAGGGGTGTGATATTGTGATATATCATAAGAAATATATATTTGGTCTTCGTCTCCTTTTCGGGCACAGAACTCTTAAAACCCTTAAAATTTCCTAGAGGATGAGTGATCAAGGTGTCTTATTTTATGTTAATGAGGTGACTCTTGGAAAGCATCTAAGGGGCGGGGTTGGTTGCCAGAGGAACCAACCCTGTGATTAGAGAGTTGGAACTTTCAGTCCCACCCCCTGTCCTGTGGGAGAGCCTCTCCTCTCCTCTCTATTCACCCCCCCCACCCCAGGCTGAATCAATCGCCGATGGCCAATGATTTAATCAATCATGCCCAGGTAATGAAGTCGCCATAGAAAGCCAAAAGGATGGGGTTCAGAGAGCTTCCAGGTTGGTGAACCTCTGGAGATTTGGGGAGAGTAGCACAGTGGGAGAGGGCATGGAAGCTCCGCCCCCTTTCCTCAGACCTTGCCCTCTGCATCTCTTCCATCTGGCTGTACCTGAGTTATATCTGTTTATAATAAACCGGCAATCCAGTAAGTAAAATGTTTCCCTGAGTTCTGTGAGCCACTCTAGCAAATCAGTAGAACCCAAGATGGGGTCACTGGAACCTCCAATCTGTAGCCAGTCGGTTGGAAGCACAGGTAATAACAGTGTGACTGGAGTCTGAAGTTAGGATGGGGGGTGGGGAGCAGTCTTGTGGGACGGAGCCCTGAAGCTGTGGAATCTGATGCTGTCTCCGGGTAGACAGAGTCAGAACTGAGTAGAACTCTAGGACACCCAACTGGTGTCACAGACCACTCGGAGGTGTGGGAACCACTGCCCTGCACAACACATCCAAGTTGGTCCCACAAACTTATAGGCATAATATTAACTTGCATTCCTGGTAACTTTGGCTGACATTTCGTAGCACATCCATTAGCCACCATTTTCACACATTATAGTAAGAGATTTTAAAAGCACTTTCAGATACATTATTTCAGTTGATCATGACAACAACCGCATGAAGAGAAGTTATTCGTTTCCCTCATAAGCTTAGAGACGTTAGGCTAGGCATCCTACACAAAAATAATGACCCAACTTACAAGTTGGTCATGCCACTGAGGAAGCCTGCCAACTAATCAGATCCACCTCCAACCGGCCCCCACTCCCCATGCCCAGCTCTGGGTATATCCCATCTGAAAAGCAATTGGCCTTTTCAGGGCTTAAACCCTGGAGGCCCAAATGACAGGCTGAAATGAAGACCTAGGGCTTAATTATTCTTTATAGAATTCTCTCCAAAACAGGAACTGAAAAGCAGATGATGAGAAAATTTCCCTAGGAGCTCTTTAATCACCCAAAGGAAATGACTTTTTAATGAGACCCCTCACTAAATAAACAAATTAGCCAACACCACTTGGCTACTGTTATCTACAGACACCTCCCCCAGAGGAAGCTGGACACCCCCTCCCAGGCAACTGATGCAGGAGGGAAGAAACCTACCCAAACAAGTTTGGCAAAGATAAAGCTTTTGATCAGCTCCTTACCTACTTTAGAAGAAGGTGGCCTTTGAGAAACACCTGAATCTATTTGGAGCTAAAAAGCAAAAGAGGTTCAGAGGCCGGTTCAGAGTAAAAGTCCTTCCTATCTCAAGTCAGTCAATCAATCAATCATTCAAGCAGTCAACCCATCGCCTTCCTTGGGCCTTCTCTGGTTCTCCTGCCATAAAATGGCCTTCATCCCTTAAGAAGGGGCTTCCAAACCTTACAATGTCCAGTGGTTGGTGTAGCCTCCCCGCAAAAGTGTCTACGAATCATAACTAAGTAGTAGTATCATAACTAAGTAGTTAGTATCATAACTAAGAAGTATTTGTCTTCCTCCCAGAGCAACTTTGGAAACTGATACTGTTCTTTCCATCTTGCCTGAGGAAAGACAGGTAACAGAGAAATACAGAGGTATTCCTGTAGTCATTCCGAGGAGATTTGTTTTTGTGTCTAATGAAACAATTATTAAAGATTTGGGAATATCAGTTTTCCGTAGACGGCAAGACATTGCTGGCCAGAAATATTTAATCACAAGACCGTCTTCCAATCTGGCAGAAAGTGAAAGAGAATGATTGGGGATCTCGTGTCGCCCTGAGCCAGTTGGCTGTGTTCTCACTGAGATTATTTACAAGAATAACAGGACAGTCTCTAAAGGCGGCCTGAGAGTCAGCAGGACCTAAATTTGAGCCCTTTTTCAGCGGCTTAATGTGACCTCGAGCAATAGCTTCCAGGCTCCGTTTCCTCATCGATACAGCTACTTCTCAGAATTTCATCAGGATTAAAAGAAATAATGTAGATAAATGCCTCAGCACACACTGTGTGTTCCATAAATGTTGGCCACTGTTATAATTTATTTAACTGTAGAGAGAAAACATCTGCTTATCAGACCATTGGTTTTTTTTTTCCTGTGTGCAGACTGCAGCAAAATGCAACCCAGGCACTCCAGGGAGGTGTAACTCAAAACCTAACATTTGGAATCATTTTTTGTATTTCTTCTCACTATAAACTGGAAATAATCCTATGTGACTATTAAAATTGAGTTGGTAGAAAAAGTATAGAAGTTTGCAACAGATGGTCCAGGCTACAACCAAATATCTATTCAGTTACTTGCATTCTAGTTGTATTTTTTCCAAATGAGGGGAAATGGTGGTAGGACATAATTAACAAGCAAGAATTTCCAGGTAATACTGGGCACATCTGCCCTTCCACGTGAGGAGTGGGAAGAAAGGCTGAAGGCCACTGCCTTAAGGGACCTTGACATTTGTAGTTGCATTAAGACTTCTAATTCCCTGTTCAAGCCAGATTTAGAAGGAACTCTGGAACTGCCGACCCATTTTTAAGGAAACAGAGATTGCAATATTAAGTTAGTACATCTGGTTTTTGTTTTTTTGGCTACGTGCCATGTGGGATCTTAGTTCCCCCACCAGGGTTCGAACCCGTGCCCCCTGCACTGGAAGCTCAGCATCTTAACCACTGGACCGCGAGGGAAGTCCTAGAGTAAGTTAATAAAATAAAATTTTCCCCTTTTAGAAAGTTTTAGCACATAAAATTATCTTTACTCTGAAAGGTACTCCAAGATATATTTTTAAAATATTATTTACAGTTGCTATCCACTAGTGGATACATTTCAAATGTATCTTGATTAGACAATCACATGTAACAAAAGTTCCTTTCCTTGAAAATGCCTGCAGGAGTTCTGAAAACATAATAACTTCACTTTACTGTAACACTGATACTCTTTTCCTGTCCCAGCTTTTGCCTGCTTCTTTTTAAGATACAAAGAGTACCCATCTTCTCAGTCTCCAGAGCTTTCAGGCCACTGGACAAGAACAGAATGCAAATTACTCAATAACTACATATTTAAGTAACCACCGTATAATTGGAGTTGAGCGGAGGTGTTCTGGGGAAAAGAAAAACAAAATCAATGCGCCTGTGCAAGATGTGTATTCTCCTCATTCAAAGTCTCCCCCCACTATCTGTCCCACCTGCCAAGCCAACTTTATCTCTTTGTATGCCCTGGAACACCCCCCTCCCCGAATCCGCCTCTTGCATAGCTACCAATCAGAATAGTCCCTTGCTCAAAAATCCTCAAGGACTTCTGTATCAGTTAAGATTCGCATTTGGCAAGTAGTAACAGAGCCCAGAAATAATAGTGGCTTAAACAAGATAAAAGTTTATTTTTCTTTTCTTTTAAAGGAATTCTGGAGATAAGCAATGCAGAGCTGGTACGGCATCGCCTAGAGTTCCTGTATCTTTCTGCTCCACAATGCACCTTCTATGCTCAGGAACAAAGGATGCCTCCTCAGGTTGCATCCATCTTATCCACCTTCTAGGCAGCCAGAAGGAGACAGACAGGCAGATGTCAAACTTCGTTTCAAACGCCTTCAGCGCCTAACACAGTCCAGCATACTTCATGAACCCTCTTTAAATAACTGCTAGATCCACAAATGAATTAATTTGGCAGCAGTACTGAAGCAGGGCAATCTATCATTTACAAAACTTTAGCAGCTTTTAACAGTACACCCAGGGCATCATATTAGAAACTATAAGGTGTAAATTGCGACTCTTAAACTGACACCCTGCTTTAAAATATCTCTATAATTCGCTTGCCACAGTACCTGAAATTCCCAGAGTTAGAGATTTATTCTGGGTTGTTTTCTTTATTTTTTTATCTGAAGTATAGTTAATGTACAATATTGTGTAGTTTCAAGTGTACAGCAAAATGATTCAGATATATATATACATATATATATATATATGTACTTTCTCAGACTCTTTTCTCTTATAGGTTATTACAAGGTATTGAATACAGTGCCTTTGGCTAAACAGTAGGTCCTTGTTGTTTACCTATCTTTGTATATAGTTGTGTGTATATGTTAATCCCAAACGCCTGATTTATAGAGAGTTATTCCGTTAAGAGACTATATTTGCAGTAAAAGGAAATACGCTGAGGGAGCAGGGAGAGTTCAAATACGTATAAGGCAACTTCTAACATGTGGAAACTTATAGCATCCACACAAAAAAATACTCAACACTATCAAGCAGCATAGAAACGCCAAGATCAGGAGGCGTTTCAGAGAAGGATAAACGTCTACAAACATCTTTTGGTAAATGTGTGAGTCAAGTGATTTGTCAGTGCCCTGCCAAGGCCGGAACAGAATAAATGAGTTGAGGAGAAGGAGGAAGGGCTGTCCTGGGCTGGTCAGAGAAGCTGCCTAGTGGCTGTGCTGACAGACCTGGGTTCCCTGCGTGCAGCAGGGAGGAGTGAGGGCCTTAGAAAACGGGATGACAGGCAAACTGAGATGAGCAGAAGGTACAAGTAAAAAGCGTCTCTTGCCCGATGCAGAACAAGGAGAGTGCAGGTGTCATACAGGGAAGGCCGAATCCGGGAGATCTGGGTTCCAGCCCTGCCTCAGCCACCCGCTGGTTCGGTCACCTTGAGCCACTGACAACCTCTCTGGACCTCAGTTTTCTCAGAGGAGTGGCTGGGCGAGATGAGCTTAGCGTTAATGAGCATTAAAATGATTATCACTTGATACATTAACATTATTATATAACATGATAATAATATAACTTGATGCTGACCCTCATGTGTCAGTCAATCCGGAAGAGGTTGTAGAAAGTATGAGAATGAGGGGACTTCCCTGGCCGTCCAGTGGTTAGACTCGGGTGCTTGCACCGCAGGGGGCGCGGGTTAGATCCCTGGTTGGGGAACTAAGATCCCCCATGCATGCCAGGCTGCGTGGCCAAAAAAAATGTATGAGAATAAATAAAGGGGTGAGAGTGGGTTAGGTCTGGGAAGACAGGAAATGCAGGCCATTGTGTGGAAGCAACGTGCCAAACCAGAGGCATCTCTGCTGCTCTGCTGCAGAGGGCCCGAGATGCTATTCTAGCCGTGAGCTTAGGACCTACTCTAGCAGCACAAAAGGCCACTTCTCGTGTGCAGGGGTGGTGGTATATTCCAGAGTAAAAATATAATGATAAAATAGCAAATACACACATAATTATTATTTCTATGCAGGCCTTGTTCTAAGTTCTTCCCATATACTTTTTTTTTTTCCCATAGAAAAGTGTTCTTAAGATTGTCAATAGAGAGGAAAAGCAAGAAACAGAATTAAGGTACGTCACAGGCTTGGCTCAGGGCCTGGCACACAGTAGGCACAGATCTTTTGTTTTTTAATAGTATCTTTTTTTAATATAAATTTATTCATTTATTTTTGGCTGCATTGGGTCTTTGTTGCTGCCCGTGGGCTTTTCTCTAGTTGCGGCAAGCGGGGGCTACTCTTCATTGCGGTGGGCGGGCTTCTTATTGCGGTGGCTTCTCTTGTTGCAGAGCACGGTCTCTAGAGCGCAGGCCCAGTAGTTGTGGCTCATGGGCTCTAGAGCACAGGCTCAGCACTTGTGGTGCACGGGCTTAGTTGCTCCGCGGCATGCGGGATCTTCCCGGACCAGGGCTCGAACCCGTGTTCCCTGCATTGGCAGGTGGATTCTTAACCACTGCACCACCAGGGAAGCCCCAGATCATTGTTTCTATTGTTGACAAACAAAAGGTCTCATGAAGACATTCCCCTTTCTCCTCGCATGTAACCACCCTCTACATTCTGCAGTGTCCTCGGTCTCCCATTCACCAAATCTCACATTCCCACGGTCACACAAATCCATCAGAAGATGCTAATGGGATTCACAGCTCTTCTCAGGTATATAACTCCAACCCTGGGCCCCAGGCCTCCAGAGCCAGGTGAGGATATGCTAGAGATAAGGGTTTTGTTCCCTCCTTCTCACTTTCCATCAGCAGTTCTCTCTTTTGAGTGAAGACTTGTTTTATTTTATTTTACTGGCAAGAGAGGAGGAAGGGAGATGGAGGGAAGAAGAGTGAAAGGGAACAGAGAAGATAAGATACAGGACGTATTTCAGGCCTGGATTTTGGCTGCGGAGGACAGGTAGGGCTATTATTTTTGAGAAATTTGAAAGCCTAACACCAAAGACTGAAGCAGAAACAACTGTGATTGGAGCTTGGAATTACAGGTCACTTAGACCAGCTCCAAAAGAAGCTGAGTGGATAGCAGAGATAATGAACGAACTGTGAGCAATCAATTTGCCAACACCACCTGTAAAAGCTTAACGGACATGGACCAATGCTAGGTCACTATAACAGTTTAACCAGCAGAGGTCTCTCTTTTACTAATCTTCAACTGAAAAAAACCAAACAGCGACAAAAATCCCCGTGGGTTGTCCATTTTTATTATTCCTCTTTTGAAGTCACTTTCCAAAACCAAACATGTAAACAATGAATGATTTGGCCAAAGTATTCGTGAACACTGAATCCACTTGCTCAGTCAAGATGAAAGACTAAAATGCTGAGCTTTTGTGAAGAAAATGATTCCATATTCACCCCTAAAGCTGTTCACTAGCTTAGAAGCTTCACACCAACTGTACCGGCAAAGGACAAAATGTGGACTGGTCCGTAAAATGACACCAGCAGCCAGCTCATTGTGACCATGAAGAGAATGCAAGCTGAATCCGTAGCAGGAGGAGCGGAAGTAAATCAGTTGGCTGATTCAGCAGACCAACGCCAGGCCGTGGGACTTGCTTGGGTCCTCCTTCAAAACCTGAAATAACTCAGCTGTGACTGGCATCTGCTCTGATGGTCCAAGGACCTCACGTCTCCTTCACTCACTGAGGCCAGAGTTTTAAAATGTTTTTTATATTGTGTATGTTGAGCGGCATCTCAAAGGTGTGAGCCTGGACTTTCTTTCCCACACCCTATTGGAATGATCCCAACGTGAGACTAAGGGTTTTGAAAAGAATTAGACAAAAGGAGGAAATGAGAGAGTTTAATTTAAGCTTAATTGAAGTCACTCTCTTCAGTTATCCAATGGTTTCCCATTGCACCTTGATGTCAAGTCCAACATTCCTAACGTGGTTTTAAAAGCCCATCGCTGTAGGGCTTCCCTGGTGGCGCAGTGGTTGAGAGTCCGCCTGCGGATGCAGGGGACACGGGTTCGTGCCCCGGTCCGGGTGGATCCCACGTGCCGCGGAGCGGCTGGGCCCGTGAGCCATGGCCGCTGAGCCTGAGTGTCCGGAGCCTGTGCTCCGCAACGCGAGAGGCCGCAGCGGTGAGAGGCCGCGTACCGCAAAAAAAAAAAAAAAAAAAAAAAGCCCATCATTGTATGGACTTCCCGCTCTAGTCGGAGCCCTGATCAGCCCTGCTTAGCCCCGTTTGCGGCATCCCAGCCACAAGCACCTTCTTTCACTTCCTCAAAGGCCTTCCCAGACTTGGGGCCTTGGGCAGGGCTCTGCCTGGATCACTATTCTTCCAACTGGTCCCACCACTAGGTGAGACCCTGTGTCCCAAATTCTTGCAGCATCCTGCAGGGCACCCACTGCAACATGGGGGACTGCAGAAGGCACCACAGAGAGGGATGGGTTTTTTAACTTTTTGTTTGTTTTCGCGGTACGCGGGCCTCTCACTGTTGTGGCCTCTCCCGCTGCGGAGCACAGGCTCCGGACGCGCAGGCTCAGCGGCCATGGCTCACGGGCCCAGCCGCTCCGCGGCATGTGGGATCTTCCCGGACCGAGGCACGAACCCGTGTTCCCTGCATCGGCAGGCGGACTCTCAACCACTGCGCCACCAGGGAAGCCAGAGGGATGGATTTTTAAAGGCTTGTTTCTTTTTGGTGAACACAGGTTGCCTGGGGTTGGTGTTTGGACTTCCGTCCCTGCCTGATCCCTCAGCTGGACACCTTTGTGTAGGGCCCAAACTGTTGGAGCCCAAAGCGGAAGCTCCGAGGTTCCTTCATAGCACTCATGGTTCAGAACACTCATCAGCTACGATTCCTTGTCCATCTCCTCCAATGGCCTGTGGCTTCATGAGGGCAGTGCTCCTGTCTGCCACGTTGAAGACACAGAGCTTGGCCCTTAGAAGGGGCTCCATGATATTCAGGCAACAGTGAAGCAGGGTTTGGCACCGCTGAGCCACCACGAAGTGATACCTTCACAGGCCTTTTTCTGGTGAGATAATACATGTTAACGGTTCAGCCTCTACTCCTGTACTATCATCTTCCTTCGACTCCTGTGAATATGTGGTTTGTGGCCAAAAATCAGGAATCTAGCTTCCCTGGAAAATAACCTCATCCACAGGGATGGAATGTGTGATCTGGACTAGGAAACAGGAATCCCAGAATTGGAAGCCAGAAGGCACCTATGAATCATCTTATTTAACTTATCCACGTTATAGGAAATCATGGATTCGAATTTTCTCACCTGTCGAATGAAGACTGCATGCAGTGATCTCCCGTTCCGGGTATCGTGAGGTTTCTAAGTTTTGCCCCAGGTCAGTCCCATGGAGCATGACAGCTCAAGACTGGCCTACTAACTTGAAATTTAAAACGATCTCCCCAGCCCTAGGTCCTAAGTAACTAAACTATGGCAGGGAGTTGATGCCAAAGATCAAGGAATGTGAGGTTCGGGATAATATTACCAATGGGATCCCATGTGGCAAAAAAGATGGAACAGGCTCAATTTTCCATGGTTTGTTAAGATATCCCTGAGTTAGTGGGGATGATATTTACACCTCTCTTATGTGCCCTGGAAGTAAAACCGTATACCCAAACACACACACTCCTCCGAACTCATATATGCATTTAACGATATCTGAAACTAGAAAAATGGAGAGGAAATGAATTCTAGAAATGCCTTGTTCTTTGCTAATGTCTGAAAAGAGACTGTACGAGACACAAAGAGAAACTTATTCTGTGTTCAAGAGTTATCAGGATAATTATGTTTCAAATTTGAAAAATCTTTATGTTTTATTTCTTGTTAAAATCCATCATAAACAATACAACAGGGACTTCCCTGGTGGTCCAGTGGTAAAGAATCTGCCTTCCAATGCAGGGGATGTGGGTTCCATCCCTGGTCACGGAACTAAGACTCCACATGCCGCGGGGCAACTAAGCCCGTGCGCCACAACTACTGAGCTCGCGTGCCTCAACTAGAGAGCCCGCAAGCTGCAAACTACAGAGCCCATGCACCCTGGAGCCCACGCACCACAACTAGAGAGAGAAAAAAAACCCACACACCACAACTAGAGGGAAGCCCATGCACCGCAATGAGAGCCCGCATGCCACAACTAAGACCCGATGCAGCCAAAAAATTAAAGAAAAAAAATAAAATAAATTTAAAAAAATAGATATTAAAAAAAATACAACCAATAATGAAATGTATAAAGTTAAAGTCTCTTCATACTCCCCCTCTCAGAAATTGGAGAGGTAACCTTTCAGGCCGGGACCATGCATACACATGAATTAAAAATTTTTTTTTTACAAAAATGGGATCATAACATAAATATTGTTCTGTGCCTGGCTTAATATTATGAACTTTTCCTATTCATACATATAAAGCTACCTGGGGTGTTTTAATAGCTGCAATCTGTGTCATTCTTGTATATTCTACAGTTGGTTCAATCAAATAATCTAATCCTATAGCAAAGGGGAGGTTGTTTGGTCATTTACTTGTTTGTTTCCTTTTAAACAAACAGCGATCATTCTGGTAAATATATATTTAGTCATACATGTGATTATTTTCCTAAATTTGCAGAACTGCTAAATGAAAGACTAAACCCACAGTACATAACATAAAATACAATATGTGTGTATATGTGTCTGTAGGAGGGATTTAACATTTTTCCCACATGATAAGCTATAACCTAACACCAATTATTCCATAATATTGTCTCTCTACTGATTTGAAATTTCATGTTTATCATATAATAAATTCTGCTTTGAAGCCTTTTAAAAGAATAGAGAATCTGAAGGGAAAGCCAGAGTAAGGCAATGATTTTGTAGAAACTCAGGTTATCCAACGATATACAGGCATTAAAAGCAGGAATGGACGAGATGTATTGAGAAAGGTCGTTGTACTTGTTTTAAGAGGCTGACTCTGGGGGTTTCTATGGGCAAAGTAAGGTGACGCCAATAAGCCCAAAATTAGACAGTTTGGATGAGAGGGATTTCACACTGAACTTGAAAGGTGGTCATGGCTTCCACATAGGCAAACTCCTTGCTTCTCTGGTCATCACTGAAGCTAGAAAAAATCACTCAGCTTTGGATAGAAGGGAGGGATGCAAATGTTACACTATCAAGAAACGATAATGGCCAACTTTGTATCAGAGTGATGCTAACTGTAACTCTACCTAAACTTATATATTCTGTTTATAACTTTTATCCCATAGTCTCACATTACAACGGAGCATGTTTTCATATTTTAAGAGCCTTTTGTGTTTCCTTTTCTGAAAATTGTGGTCACAACCTTTGCTTACTTTTCTACTGTTTTGTTTGCTTTTACTCATTGATTTGCAGAAACTCTTTATTTATCAGGGAAATTAGCCCTTTGATATATGGGTTGCCAACATTTTTTCCAGTTTGCCATCGTCTTTGTGTATGGCTGTGTTATTGATTTAGTACCACAAACAAATCTATACCAGATCCTTTCTAAGATAATTAAAGATGGCCCTAGAGTCAACGAATGCTTTTTTTTTTGACAACACCATGTGGCTTGTGGAATCTCAGTTACTCGACCAGGGATTGAACCCAGGCCACAGCAGTGAAAGCCTGGAATTCTAACCACTAGGCCACCAGGGAACTCCCACAAATGCCTTATTTTTTAAATTTAAAAAAAAATTGTGGTAAAATATACATTAAACTTACCGTTTCAACCAGTTTTTGCAGTATATTCATTCTGTTTATTAAATTACCACCCCCCTCCAAAATTACTTGTTCCTCTTAAGGGTAACAATAGCAGTAATTAAAAATGAGAAAATATGTTTACAAGGTTAGTATAGTGCTGGTTGTGGTTACTTGAGAATCCAAAATTTAAAAAAATGGATGTCTCAGGGAATTCCCTGGAGGTCCAGTGCTTAGGGCTCCGAGCTTCCACTGCAGGGGGCACAGGGTCGATCCTTGGTCAGGGAACTAAGATCCCGCATGCTGCGTGGCATGGCCAAAAAAAAACCCTGGATGTCCCTATTAATTATGTGTATAATGGTTATTATTTATTATATACCAGGTACTGTGCTAAGTACTGCACACACATTATCCCACCAAACAGTATTAATAGCCCTCTGAGAGAGCTATAAGCATCCTCATTATATAGCTAAAGAAATAGAAACTATAAAAGGTGAAGTAACTTGCAAGAGGGTCTCACAGGCAATAAGTTAGGTAAATAGGACTCCACCCCAAGCAGTCTCATTCCAGAGCCTCAAAAAGGATGGGATCCAGAATCCTGTGAGATTCTTTTAGATGGAACAGGGAGGAACTTTAAAATTCTTCCAGTACAGTAGTTTCTCTTTATCCGAGTTTTCGATTTTCTCAGTTTCAGTTACCCGTGGTTAACCGGCATCCAGATATATTACAAGGAAAATTCCAGAAATAAACAATTCATAGGTTTTAAATTGCAGGACCTTCTGAGTAGCATGATGAAATCTCTCAATAGTCTGGCTCCTTCCCGCCCAGGACAAAAATCATCACTTTGTCCAGCATATCCATCCTGTATATGCTACCTGCTCCTTAGTTTAGGAAAAAACACGGTATATATAGGTTTCGGTACTACCCTCGGTTTCAGACATCCACTGTAAGGGGGGACCACTGTAGCTGCATATTTATTTATTTACTATTATAGTTAATTACAACATAATGTAAAATTTCCCATTTTAACCGTTTGTAAATGTACAGTTCAGTGTCATTAAGTACATTCACATTGTTGTGCAACTCTCACCACCATGTCACTGTCTTTTGACTTTCTATGGCGGGTTTTCCATGCAGAATATTTTTATGTCATTGAATTTATGAAAATGAAGGGAAAGCCAGAATAAGGTAATGATTTCGGAGAGACTCAGATTATGGATTTTATGTGTTGTGTCATACTTAGAAAGACCTTCCTCACTCTGAGATTATATCTTTAAAAATTCTCTGAGGGCTTCCCTGGTGGCGCAGTGGTTGAGAATCTGCCTGCCAATGCAGGGCACACGGGTTCAAGCCCTGGTCTGGGAAGATCGTACATGCCGCAGAGCAAATGGGCCCGTGAGCCACAGCTACGGAGCCTGCGCATCTGGAGCCTGTGCTCCACAACAAGAGAGGCCGCAACAGTGAGAGGCCCGCGCACCGCGATGAAGAGTGGCCCCCGCTTGCTGCAACTAGAGAAAGACCTCGCACAGAAACGAAGACCCAACACAGCAAAAATAAATAAATAAATAAATTTATATTAAAAAAAAAAGTTCTCTGAGATCTCTTCTCGTATGTCTATGCCTTTTTTTTTTTTAATTTCACTCTTTAATTCCTGAGGAATTTATCTGGTATGAAGTGGGAGATAAGGATCCCACTTTATTTATTTATTTTAACACAACAGGAATTTGCAACTAGACAAAATTCATTTTAAATCCATCGGGGTGGGGGGGAGGGGTGAGGGGAGGCAAGCAAAGAATCCAGGAAAATTCTGAAAAAGAGAAGAGTAAAGGTACTGGTTGGGGTGTGGAGGATTAGTGCTATGAGTAATTATAACTATTCTAAACTTACAGTAATTAAAATAAATGGTCCTCAGTGTTTAAACTGAACAATGGAACGAAACAGGATGATCAGACTTAGAATTTAGTGCAAAGGTACAAATTTAACTTAAAAGGTATAAATTTATTGCCATCTTTATCATTTTGCGTATACCTATCCAAAAACATGGCACACCTTTTCATTCGTTCCAATCTTCTGACAGAGGCGCAATCATAGAATGAGAACACTGCTCCATCTCCCTCCCACCTTCCTCTCTGCTGACAAGTGCTACTGAAAAGTTACTCTTGGAGACTTTGTTTGGGATCTAAATTTTCTTTCCAGAGTCATTCCTAACATATCGGCTCTCCCAGGTTCTCTACATAAATGTGGAAAGCTGTGATCAAGTCTGATTTAATCAGACAGAGCTGTACCATATTTCCATGGGCTGGGCTCAAAACAAGTACTATGTGTTATAGATTAAACCGTAGGTGTTAGGTGTTGGTAGAATCCTTTAAGGGTTCCTGAGGCTGAGTTTGGGCCTTGACTTAACTTGAGAACTTAGGATGGCAACTAGAAGTTATCAGCTACTCCCCAGTATTATCAGCCACCAATCTCAAAGATGGGGCTTCGAGTTACCACGGGTGTTGGTCTAGAACAGCAACGTCCAAACAGAAATATATAATGCGAGTCACATCTATAAATTAAAACTGTCTAGGGACTTCCCTGGAGGTTCAGTGGTTAAGACTCTTGAGCTTCCACTGCAGGGGGCATGGGTTCAATCCCTGGTTGGGGAACTAAGATCCCACATGCCGGAAGGCAGGGCCAAAAAATTAAAATCATGTTTGAGTTTTTTTTTTTAATTGTCTAGTAACCACACTAAAAAAAAGTTAAAAAAGAAACAGATGAAATTAAATTTAATATTTTTAACCCAATAACCAAAAATATGATTATTTCAACATGTAATCAATATAAAAATTATTAATGAGATATTTAACACTTTTTCATACTAATTCTTGGAAACCCTGAGTATATTTCACGCATAGCACATCTCAGTTTGGACTAGTCACATTCAAGTGCTCGACAGCCACAAATGGCTTCTGGCTACCATATTGGAGAGCACAACTCTAGAAAATGGTAATGAGCAAGGCAAATGGCTTGGTTTAGTAGATATCCAGGAACTCCAAGTTTGGAAATACAGTATCTCAATGGTCTGGAACAGACTTTCAAAATCACTAGTCCTAATATTCACTTGATATTTGAATCTTTTCTACAATGTCCCTATTAAGGGGTCATCCAGACTAGTGTTTGACTGGTATTTCCAGGAATGAGGAGATCACTGCTTCCTGAAGCTACCCAGTCCATTGGGGGACAATCTTAACTCCCAAAAGTCCTTGCTAAGGGCACAAGCAGGTTGGTTTATGGTGGTCTGAGGAGGCTGGATGGTCTGGGCTAAGCTTAAGGGGTTAGTTGGGTTAGGAAGTATTGGGAGAGTTAAGTACTAAAAAACTGACTGTAGGTTGGACAGGATAGGAACCGTTAGACTGAAGGCTGGGTCTGGACATCTGGTTAAAATCGTCAGCCACACTGCAACAAGAGTAACGGACCCCCCAAAAAACTGTACATATGCTAACCTCACTAATCTGGAGATTCAGTGATTTGGAGAATAATTCGAATTATTATAAACTTTAAAAAATTTCACAGTAAAGTAAAACATAACTGGGTTATAAATTAAGGAAGGCTATCACTTGTATAAGACCTGTATTACAAATAACATTATCCTAAATGGTAAAGTACTTTATCAAACCCAGTAATCAGAGGCACTTTCAAAGTCTTAATCCCTATCTCGATTTTATTTTAACATGCTCCTTACTCAAAAACACCCTGGAAATCAAAGACAGAAAACTTTTTTTTTTAATTCAGTAAAAATGATACTGACTGCCTGAATTTTGAAGGATTCTGACTGGGTGACCTTTGAAATAATACATTTTTGCTAGAATTGTATTTCTTCTGTTTCTTTTTTCCCTTGGAAATGAGAAAGTGTTCTTTTCCGGGCTACCTTCACCCTCCCGCCCTGCCCAGTTCTACCTTTCCAAGGCAGGGGAAAGGTGCATCCTCGCCAGGGCTCCTGCCAGCGCCTCCTAGTACCTCTGGCCAGCAGCCGGTGAAGCGACGCGCCCTGGACGTCCAGTAACGTTTTATACTACACCCTGCCCCCGCCGGAGCTTCTCCAGATTGTACACCGAGGCCCCAGGCCCCCCCACACGCCCGCACACTGTCTACCGCTCTTCGGGATAAAATTTGGGAACGGAAGCCCCGCCCACCCTCCTCCCTCCTGCCTTCACAAAACCAGCTACAACACCGCACCTCGGGCCGCCGAAGTAGGTTTCGCCACACGAGCTGGGGCACCGTCTTTTTTTACGAGAAAACAAGCATCCAAAGGAAAAAAAAAAAAAATTCAAACTGCTCTCGCGGGCCAATGGGGAAGAAGCGGGAGGGGGCGGAGCCAGCGCGCGACGGGCGGGGCGGGCGCGGGGGCTGGTACCGCAGGGGATTCGTAAAAACGCGGCGGGCGCACGGTTTGGGGTTTTTTTTTTTTTTTTCCTCCAAAACTAGCTAAAGCTCGAGACTCCGCCTGAAGCTGCAGCTTCTCGGATCCACCTTAAATCTTCAGTGGACTCGGCGCAGGGGTCAGTGGGTGCAGCCAATGCCAATCAAGTTTACAACCACCAGCACGGGAGGGAAAAAAGAGGAAAAAAAAAAATCTTCAAGTTCTCTGGTCCGCGCACACACTCACACGGACGCACGCATACACACACGTCCACAAGCACACAAAAGGAAGGAGGGGGTGGGGGACAGGCGTTCGAGAGAGAAGGGGGACATGTTTGCAGAACTCTCGCTCGAGGCTCAGTGCCCGTGGCCAGAGCGCTCGGGGAAGGCGCACGGGAAGCGCGGCCCGGCCCGAGCGCCATGATGGTGGCCGCGGTTCGGAGCCCATTTTCTGGAGGGGGAGCTGCAATGATGCAATCCCCCGGCCCCGCGTCCCGGCTGCGCGCCCTTCTCCCTGCCTTTTCTTCACGTTCGTTTTGAGGCGCGTCGACGTTTGGCTCCCCAGCACGCCTCGATTCCTTTCTGTATTTTTCACTCGGGGATTCCTGCCTCCTCTGTGTGTGTCCCCACGCGAGACAGGCCCGGGACGCGGATGGCCGCACGGGGACTTGAGTGTACGTGTAAATGCTACACTTTCGGTTCTGCGGGGTCTGGCTGGCGCTGACCCACCCCGCCCTACCCCCCCGCGAGCCGAGATCCAGGGGGTGCCACCAACCCCCACCTCCCCGGGGGAGGAGAGGGTCTAGCGTGACCGTGGACCCTCTGACCCAGCCCCCCGCCCAGCTCTGCTCGCAGGATTTTTACCTTAATTTTGGCCGGGAGGGAGGGGAGCGAACGTAGGGTGTGGCCCAGGTGAAAGAGATGGCAAACTTAAAAAAAAAAAAAGGAAATTCGTACTCTGAAAAACAGATCGCAGATCCTAGACGAGCTTCTAAAACACCTTTCTTTCAATTCAAAAAAGCTTCGGAAGAGCAAGTGTCTACGCTAACGAGGGTTAAGATGAAATGGCGAAGGCAGCGTTCCTCGGCAGCCCGGAAAGGTCTCGGCGCGCGGCCGGTGGGCACACCGTGGCCTGAAAGGCCGCCCGCCCCGCTCCTCTCCTGTTGATTTCCACTGTCCCCTCCGTCCCCAGTTATGCCTCTGGACCCACAGTTTCCTAGTTCTTCCCTGCCCTGGTCCCCCCGCACTGGGCAGCGGGGATGCAACCAGGGGACTTAGCAGAGCGGGTGTAAGGGAGGAAGCGACCCCCGCGAGCGGCTGTGGCGCGCGGCCCCTCCTGCGCACGGCTGCGGCCCTCCTGGGCCGGCGGCGAGCCGAGAAGCCTTTCGAAATGCGCGGGGCTGCGGATCATTGGAGCCTGGGGTGGGGGTGGGAGCGGGCTGCTGCCCTGGAGGGTCCACGAATTCGGAAAGGTTCTTCTCTCCGCTCAAATCTCCCCAGCGCCCTGGAGTTGGCGGGGTACTGATGTGCAGGGTCTGATTGTGGAGAGGAATGGGGGTTTTCGCTTCTTTCTTAGCCCAGAGGAGAAATGATGAGGGAGGCAAGTTTCGGAGAAACCGCCCAGCCTAGCTGCGGGGGCCGAGGCGCAGCCGCCCTCCATGGCCTGCGGGCGCCCGGGGCGCGGGAACTGCGCGCAGTGATCCGGGCGGTGCGGGAGCCGCCAGTTGCAGACGAGGAGCTAGACTTGATAGCTTTTTCGTCCCGACGTTCCAGCCAGCCTGACCCCGCAACTGCCGCGGCGGGCCGGCGCGGGGCTGCGGGGCAGGGTGGAGAGACGACGGCGCAGTGGCCGGGGTAGCGGGGTAGGGGGTGGCTGGCGCCGGCGGCCGCATCCCCTCGGAGGGACGCCCGCGGCGGACCCTGCAGTCCGGGGTCGGGGAGAGGACGCTCCGAATCCCGGGAACACGTTTGGAGACTTGACATAGAACGCGTGAAGGACCGACACGGTGACTTTAGGGGCTGCGTTCCTGTGAACGTGCCTGGCGCGGCGAGCATCCACTTCTTCCTGGCCCAGCACTCCTAAAACGCAATCTCTAAAAATTCACATTAAAGATGGCTTTTTGGGAAAGAAACAGGGGTTACAAGCAGCAATTAGAAGAGGACTTTTCCCCCTATCTGTTAGAGACACTTTTTAAAGTATCCTTTTTGGCTCAGTGAGAATTTATTTCATTATTTCCTGACTCTCCACTCCTTCCTCCCCATTTTGAATTGTTTTTCTTGCTTTCTCAGTCTCTTCCTGAAAAACACCCTGCCTTCGTGTTTTGAATAGAATCACAAAAACACCTTTAGTCTTTAATTAAAATAATACCAACTTGGAAGATGTGGCCCCGCCACCAAAGGACCTACTTTTCCCTTCCTGGCAGTCGAAGAGACTCAACCCTGGGGTTTTTTTTGGTTTTTTTGTTTTTTGATAAGCAATTTCAGGTCAAAATAAGCTGAAATTATCTTGTTTAGAGCCCCTTTTGGGGTGCAATAAATTCAATGCAAGTATTTGAGAGAAACAATTGAACCCAAATCCAGATTTTTGCATTTAACCATTTGCAGATTCCTAGAAAAAATAATTTCATTTTACACCTTAGCCACATTTTAGGAGAATTTCAAATTGCAGGGATTATCCTAATAAATCTGACTTTAAAATGCCGTGTTTAATTTTTTTTCTTATTTAAATAAAAAATATCTTTGCTCTGTGTATATGGGATCCTCAAACTCTCAGATCCGGTATTCAGATTAACCAGTTTTAGGTTGTGTATATTATAACCAGGAAATTTAGAAATTGAGGAGTTCGTGTATGATGAGCAGTTCAATTTGAAGCATACCTGTTCTACCTAAATTAGTGTGGAATGCACACCCATTTCTAAAGGACCTATATATCTGAATATTTTGGATGAGAGGTGTAGATTAGATGGTCTGAAAAATGGCTCTAATTCCTCACAACACTGCACGTGTAAATACAGAATTTAGAGAAATCACCATGTTAGTTTCATTTTCAATCCTGCAAACGTGTGATCGGTCTACGCTTATGTAACAATTTTTGGTTCTGACACATTCATATCCTAGAGACGTAAATATTTGAACTAATGGAGACTTTGACCATCTTATTAATATGAAAATGTGGCCTGCCTACTTTCCACTTCTAAAGCTTTGTCCACCCATACAGAACTAAGTGGAAAAGAGTGGCTACTACATTCGGACCTACATAAACATCATCTGAGTGGTGGGCCTGAATTATCTAGGTGTTTGCCACTTCATATTATATTTGTGGAAATATGACTACAAAGCTAGGTCAAATACCTTAAGCTTACTAATAAGGTACATTACATACAGTTCAAGTCAACAAATAGCTATGGAAGTTTTCTTTATTGACTACTTGATGTGTAACAATAATTGGCGTCTTTTTCACACATTACAAAAAATTATACCTGGCTCAGTATGCAACCTTTTAAGCACAGCCATATTATTTAAAAGAAGAAGGGGGAAAACCTAGTCTACCCAATACAGCATTTACAAATGCACAAAACATGCCGCTTTGGCTTGTATATTGTCTAGATTAAAAAAAAAAAAAATCTCTTTTTAACATAAATAAGTTAGTATAATTTTCAGTGTCTTTACAGAGTTATGTACACAGGTACACTTCAAATGGTTTTGTTTCATACACATACACAGGCAGTGTAAAAATACTGTTTAAAGATGTAGTATCCATTTCACATTTCACCTATCCACGGGTGCTTTTCTCTATACGCACTTTCCTTTAAAAACACCACTTTCCTTTGGGCAAATTAACAAACAGAATGAGAAGCTGTAAATTAAACATTATTTCATTATTTTTTGTCAAGTTACTTACAGATCTTTAAAAATATCCCAAGGATTTAGAATTATTTTAACTGTGTCTACACACCCTGAAGTGAAAAGAAAATTAAGAAATTTTCTCAACAAATCTGATAAAAACTAAATGGTCAATTCTGAGCATTCAGAACTCCCCCCATACATGCCAGATTTTTGCCCAGGGGTACCTGGAGTGACTACCGAACAGCTGAATACTTTAACTGGCAAATTCCAATTTTAAGGGAGACTGGAGAAGCCGGGGAGCACTGAGTAGAGTTTTGTTTAAAAAAAAAAAAAAAAAGCCATTTGCTGCTACATAACGGAATCATCTGAGCTCCTAAATGAGAAAAAAGCTTCATGTAAAAAAATAAGTATCAATTATCTGCAGCCAGTGTTCAAATTTGGATGATTTTTTAAATGAAGTATCAGTTCTCACTGAAAGGGACATTACATCTTTAAAGAAAACAAAACCTTCCCCCCAGACTGCTTCTCTTAGTGCAAGTCAAATATTTTTCTCCTTGCTCTAAGTCAAAGCAAGCTCTTCATACCCCCCCATGCCAATTCCTCAGCCCCACCCTGCCCTCCCTTCCCCAAAGTTTATGTGCTACATAAAAAGTAAAAACTATATACACAGGTAGTACAATGAAGCAAATAAGGAAAAACCTAATTGCACAATGCTACATCCAATGCTTTTAGAGGCAGATGATTTAAGAGTGCCTAAAACTTTAGTGTTATTGGGTTGTTGCTGTTCAGTGCTTATAAGGGATGTCCACTCCGTGGAGTCAGCGATATGTATTCAAAATGTTTAATTTATATCTTCCTTGCTTCATCAAGCAGTGATGTATCGGATAAACAAGGAAACATACTCTCAATTCTGCAAAAGAAACAAGAAAGAATTAGGAGAAAGGCACAAGAACAACATTGCCAATATATGACGAGAATTACTTTGTTACTGTCTTTGTTGGGAAATACCTGAGCAATAGCAAAGAAAGAACGTGCTAAAAGTTGGTGCTCAGAGTCACCTCCATCCAACATTTCCTTCATTGGATTTTTACTCTCCCCTGCACTGTGGACTTTTGTCTAGAGCAGTGGTTCTCAACAGTGGGTAATTCTGCCTCCCCCTCCACCCCCGGGGGACATTTGGCAATGTTTGGAGACATTTTTGGTTGTCACACTGGGTGGGGAGGGGGTGCTACTGGCATCTGCTGGGAGAGATCAGGGATGCTGCCAAAACATTCTACAATGCGCAGGACCGCCTCCCACGACAAAGAATTATTCGGCCCCAAATGTCAACAGTACAGAGGTTGAGAAACCCTGGTCTAGAGAATCGGGGGTCAAAGATAGTGAGAAAGGACAGACACAGGAAAATTCAGAAAGTGTAACACATAAGAGTAGCAAAATTTTCTAAGTTTGAAAAATAATTGGAAATCACACTTAAAAAGACTATCCAAAAAAAATTCTATTCACTTTTTTTTTTCTCAAAATATTTTAGTCTTAGTCATATGTAGAATATACACACGAATGCTTATGAATAGGTCCTTACTACTATTTCCTGTATTCTCTGAACTGGCAATATTTACTAACAAATGCTTCTCTGTATGTCAGAATGGGGCCAGATCAAAATCCAGTAGGTCTGATTTGCTGTGGCTCATCTGATGAGCTAGGCCACAAGTCACAAACCAACAAGAGCTGCAGGTGGTAAGGTTGCTTCAGAAAATTTTTTCAACCCATTTACCCACTTCATATATAAGCTGTGATGGAGAAGTTCAATAGCGCCGTTTTGTATAAGCTCTGAAAAATATGTATGTAATGAAATCCTATATATGACACTGATTTAAAAATACAACAAACTTGAACCCCACCTTCATCCCTTTTTTAAATTTTTATAGATGAGGATTTTAAAAGTTAATATCAACATCTCTTAGGATCTCTTTATATGCTAGGCTATGAGAGTGTTTTGGAAAAAAAAAAGAGGACACGGTCGTTGTCTGTAAGACGTTTACAAACTATTAATACATGTAGTCTGATCATTATGGAGACCAATCCACGTAAAGCTGGGGGCTGAATTATTCAAATTAGCTTTTCATGTTGATCATATTTTAGTAGATGGCAAAAATCTCCACTTCCCTTGTTTGGGGGACACCTACCCCGTCAGCCCTGATATCTACTATCCATTTCCCCTACAAGTATCTAAATTCCCCTGTTATAGCACGACTGGCATACACATGCTGACGTGTTCCTGGACTGCTTACCCTGGCAGTTACTTTAACTTTTGCTTTGCAACTTCAGTGTTATCAGAAATTCCGTCGGAACCTTAGGATTTTTGAGCCTTCCATTTTGGTTTTTTTAAATACACACGTTCCTTCTCCACCCCCCAAACTTATCAGAAGACAGGGAAAGTGAGAGTTTGTGAAAATGATAAAAACCAAAGGAAGCCACATACCTCGCTTGTCACGTTTCTAACCATTTGAACAACCAGCTATGAACCATTCATTTGTGCCTCACTTTTCCCTCAAAGTTTGAATTAAATCATTTATTTGAATTAAATCATTTTTCCATGGATGGCTCAAAATCTGAGTCAACCTGGTCTTCTGGGAGATGAATTCTCATGAAGTGGGATGGAGGCAGACCCCCGCTCTTGTTCAGATGGAAAAAGAACCTATTGTTCCCAACATGTTTTGATGGGACTCTCAGAGAACTGACCTTCCTCCCCACAGGGCCTTGGTTACAAGTACTTGCCTGGGACCCTTGCTCTAATCATTTGGTACTTCAAAGGAAAATGATCTCAGGACGTAGAAACTGGGAAGAATTACAGCACCTCCACACTAATTCTCAGTCTTCCCCATTCCTACTTTTTTTGACCTCCAAAATATAAACCAAACAAAAACCCACAAGCTCTAATCTGCCAGCCACCACTGAGATCGGGTTATCCTGGGGCTGGAAAGCCCACGAGTTCCTGCAGCCCAATTCGGGGGTCACTGCTTTGCTCGTAGTAATCAACCCACCGAGTACTTTACGTTTGACGCCTTCTGAGGCCCGGCTTCTTGGGCGTCTGCTCCACTGATCCCGCGTTCGGGGAACCGTCTGAAACATTTTCTTCTGTTCTGTTTGCTCTTTTGTTTTGAGAAGAGGAATCTAAGGGCAGGAGGGAATTTTAAAAAGAACACAGACAATCTTTATTAGAAAAAACAATGGATGACAGAAGTGGACCCAAGAACCAGGGGACGAAAAACCCACCACCTACACCCACAATCCTGGATCCGTCATTCCCAGTGGCCTTTAAGGGCACAAAATGAGGTTGTTTTCACATAACAGAAAGTATATTCTACGCCCCCAAAGCTCTCTCTCCAAAGCGAAGAGGGAGGCCGTTGATAAACATCCCAACGTTGTCACATACCTACCGCTGGTGAGCGGGGAGGAGCCGCGATGTTTTCAGTTAGAAAAATTACCAGATAACACAGTCTCAGGCTTCTGACTTAAAAGTCATAAACAGGCAAGCAGTCAGCTAAATAAATAGCATTTAAAACCTAAGATTAAGAAAGTGCGCTCCCCCAGAGCTAAATCAGAATGCGCTGAAAACAAAGTTGAGGTTAAAGACCCTCAGGCAGGCAAAGCAGTGCCGCTAACACAGACACACAGAAAGCCATTTCACTCATTTGAAAGGGTCATTACCGTCTGTGGCAGGTCGCTTCCTTATCCCAGTGCACTGCTCCGCTAACCCCGTCTGGCTGTCCGGTGCATCAGTCTTCTGGTCTACCAAATGCGTGTCCTCTGAGTTTGCCTGAGACCCAATTAAAGGCACCGCCTGGCGGGTCCCGCTGACATCCTGGCCCTCCTGCGACGGCACCTTGCAGGCGCCTTTGGGTGGCCGCGGGGGTCTGTAGTAGAACTCGGGCAAGTTGCCCTTTTCCACCTCTTGCCACTCGTATTTGCCCTCCAAGGGCTTGTGATTCTGAAAATCAAAATTCCACTTGCGCTGGCTGGCCTCTTCCATGTCTCTACAGTGCTTCTCCAAGTCCCGGGTTAACTCTTCGTGATTGACCGGGCCGAAGAGGTTTCTGCAGGCCGAGGGCTTGGGGTACTCCGCCTGTCTGGCGTCCATCCGCTCCAAGCTCGGGCTCCCGTTAGACACTCGCACGTTTGACATCTTCCTCCCCGGGCTCGGCGACCGCCTCTCTTGCGCTCTCGCAAAACAAAACGAACAAAACAAGACGCCCCGACCCAGCCCGAGCCCCTCTTATAAGCCCTGCGACTGCCCTCCGAGCCAAGAGAAACAAACACGGACGAGTAAGTGCCCGAGCGTCAGGAGCGCGCGGGGCTGGGGGAGGGGGCGAGGGGCAGCCCCAGCCAGGCAGCCCCGAGTCCCCGCCGATCAAGTGGACTGGCGAGCGGGAGGCGGGGAGGGGAGGGGAGAGGAGCGCAGCGGAGAGAGGAGGGGGCAGAGCCAGTCCAAGTCCGGGCAGCTGCGAGCCCGCGGGTCCCGCCGACCGAGCGGCTCTCCAAACCTTGCCGGCGTCGGAGTCGCGGAGCGGCGAGAGAGTGGGGACAAGGGAGGGGGAGAAAAACACCCCGAAAAGACGAGCCCCCTTTTTTTAGTTGCCCAATATGGCGGTGGAAGGGAGGCTGACGAAGAAGAAGATGATTGACACCGCAAGTCTATTTAAACAGAGGAGGAGATCATTGGTCGCGGCGCCGGGAGCCGCCCCGCCGAGGCTGGCGAGCGCGGCCTTAAGGTGGCCCCGGGGCGGCCGCGGCGCCTCCCCGCCTCCCGTGCGCGCCCTCGCCGAGCGCGCGCCCGGGAGATGGGCTGGTCGCGTGACTGCTGGAGGCGCACGGCTGCCAGCAAACCTGCTCCGGCTGGCCTCGGAGAAATTAAAAATAAGACAAACAAGCTCGCCAAACGGCCGGGGAGCCGGGGAGGGGCCTGTGCAGCGGGGCCGGCGGGGCGGCGGGTTCTGGTCCCGGCGCTGCGCGGGCAGGCGCGCGGCTGCTCCGGAGCCCCGACCTCCCGCTCCTAGCCCGGGAAAGCTGGGGAGCTCGAAGGTTGCCGGCAGCTGGTTGTGCGCCTTGCCGGCGATCTTGTTTTCTCCGCACTCGCCCAGCGGGGGATGGGGGCGGGGGCGGGCAGCTGGGGGGCGGAGGCGGACGGTGGGAGCTCGGCCCCCAGCTGAGCTCTCCCCCGGGGTCCCAGCCGCACGCACGGCGGGGGAGGCAGGGAGCCCTTCGGCCTGGGTGACTTACTTAGGTGGGGGTGAGCAGTGGTTAGCTCACCCTTAACCTAGAAGTCTGTGCTAGTCTGGGGGGGGGCAGGGGGCTTAGGGGAGAAGCCACGGCGAACGGCTTTCTATAAATTAGCCTGGAAGAGACGCAGCACTTATAATGTATTCTGAGCCCAAGCTCTCCCTCAGTAAAAAATAAGGAAGGATTTCCAGATCAAAACGTCGCCTGGTCTCCCAAGTCCCCATTAAGCTTTGTAATTGTCTCAGACACATTTAGTTTAAAAAGAGAGAGATTACACCCCTGGCCCAGGTTCTTGCTTCCCAGTCACAGTTAAGGCCACTGACACGGGCTGCGTGTGGGAACTCGTCTCTTTGTATTTTTCAATTCTTTGCCGGGTTGTAGCAGTTTCCTCAACCTGAGTCCCGCCGCCAAATACAACAGTTCCTTCCTTCCTCCACCTTTCCCTCCCACCAGACTCACTTCTCGGAACCCACCCAGAACACCATTCAGATGCAAGTGATGCCTTTAGAGGGCTGCAGGTCGTCGAAGAGTGAAAGTAACCGGAAAGTCCGGATTGTGAAGTGATGTATAAAACCACCACCACCGTGTTCTCACGTCTGATATGATTACTTGGGCATATCTCTGCTCCCCTTTGCAACTTGAAATTTACCTAAGCAATATGATCTTGAGCAAGGTGATGGACGTTAAAACAGGATGGACAGGGCTGTCATATCTGAAACAGAGCTCACAGTCTTTAACTGCCTCCCCCCAGCCCCGTATATGATCTTGGTCTGGGTCAAAGTTACACATTTTACTGGAAACTAATCTCCAGTTCTAACAGTACACAACGGCAACTGTACACAACAGTTTTCTTGGGCGTCTATGCTACAAATGAGTTTGACTTTTAACTTGTTTTCTTAACCACGTATTATTCGTCCACTTTGTATCCCTGCCTTGCTTCATACACTCCAGAATGTAAGAGCTGGGAGGGACCTTGGGAACCCTGTGGTTCAACCCTCTCTTTTTTACCACTGAGGAAATAGAGACCGAGAGGATTCCTGTCCAGGGACACATAACCAGTTGGTAGCAGACTAGAGGCAGGTCTCCTGACTCTAAAGCTGGTTCATTTTCTGTCCCTTTCCCTCCTGATGACCCCAACTGGTTTGGGATTTCGTCTGGATTCGCCTATGTCCCTCTCCTACAAATGATTCAAAATGGCTCCTTCTCATGACCTGGGCTGCCTACAGATGTTTCCTTGACGTGGCCTGTGGTCCCTGATATTTTAATACAGCTGTCACTGGCCTTTGGTATGACCTTGGCACTAATTTGACTAAAATGCAGATGCCAAAAGGGCAGGGTGAGACCCAGAGAGCAGTGAGGGAGGCAGTGCCCAAAATTTGTTTCAAGGTCGGGACTACCTACCTGACCGACAGAAAATATTTCACCTGGGATCAAAGTAAAAGGTCTCATCTTCTTTATTTTTTTACATTGAATGCCCCACTTAGTTTGCTGAGTTGGAGAAGAGGGGGAGAGGGACAGGAAAATTAGGGTAGGTCTCAATACCATAATTGATACCCTATTCCTGAAATTAGATCATTGTTGTTGAAATTTTTACACAATTGCTAGACTACACCGGAATTCTATATTACATATAAGCATCAATGCAGATGCATAAATACACAAACTACCACATATATGTAAATGGAGCTATTCTAGAGGATTGCACCTTGCCACAGATGTTTGATTTTATTCGTGGAATTAATATCTTACAGAAAAGTTAAAAATGAATACTTCTATCCCCTCCACACCCTGAATATTTCTTCAACTAATATGTAGGACCACCATTTTGTCGCTTTGTTAATCTTGAAAAGTAAGCGAGTCACAGTCACGCCACCTTAAGACGTCTGGCTGCCAGCAGAAAGGCTGTGCTTACTCCGACCTTGCTATGATCTAAAGTGTTTTGTTTACAGTCAAGGCACCGGAGATCTGCACAGCAAATAATGAGAAGGCAGGCGTCTGCTGTAGTAGCGACGAAGCGTGAAAAAATACTATGGAGTCCCCGGGGGAAGAGGGAACTGGGAGCTCAGAGCGCCATCCTCCTGCGGAAAGTAGGCGGCGGCTTTAAAAGACTGAGCGGGGGAGAAGAATTTCCAATAAACAGCGTAAAGGCGGAGCCTGGGGAGAAGACAGAAAGTTCCACTGGCACTGCTCTAAAAAGGGCTCTACTGGCCCAAGACCCAGAATCTAGTCCTGGGTGATGTTTTTGCTGTCATTTTCACTCCTGGTAGTTTTCTCCTTAGAGCTGAGAAGCGTCCCATAAGCCACCCAAGATTGCGTGTCCTTCACCAGCTGAGGAGAGAGAGGAAGACCAAAATAACTTAAAAGAAAACACCTGTGTGGTAGCCAAGTGTCCCGGCGGGGCGGCAGGGCAAGCTCGCCTCCCAGGTGTGGTCCGTGGTCCTCGCAGGGGGGAAGTCAGGCAGCCCCAAATTTCTGCGAAGGCGCACGTTTCCTTGCTCTGTTGCCCCTCCCACCACAAGCACACAATTTTAATCCTTCCTCCAGGGTGTTTATGGTGAGGCAACGTTCACTCAATTTCACTATTCTTCTAAACCGACATAGTTTTAGAGTTCAGCAATTTCACATTCGTCTGTTTCTGACACTTCTCATTCAATTTAATAAATATTTATTGAGCATTTTCTATTAATTTGCTTATTCTTTATTTCAACAAAGATTTGTTGAGTGCCTTTGATATCCGAGGCCCTGGGGATACAGAAGTAAACAAACAGATTTAAACTAGGATGAACTTTACACTCTAGTAGGGGGAGAGGAGACAGATGATACACAGTAACACATGAGTGAAATATATACACTGTATAAGGAGGTGATACATGCTATGGAGAAAGAACAAGCAAGGGAGGGAGAAGGAGAGTGTTGTGAGGTCCCAGTGGGACTAGAGTGGTCGGGGAAGGCTTCATTGAGGAAGTGGCCTTGGAGAGATGCCCCGAGGACTCAAGAGAGAGCAGCCATGCAGATATCTGGGGAGAGTGTCCCGATAAAGGGAACAGCAAACACAAAAGCTCTGAAGTGTGGTCTTGTGTGATGTGTTCAAGGAACATGGAGGAGCAAGGGGAGAGGAGCACCCGGAACATCTGCTCCTACGAGGCCATGCAGGCCTCTGGAGGGTTTTTATCAATGACTGAGTGATAGGGGAAGCCACTGAAGCATTAGGAGGTTCTAAGCAGTGGAATGACGCGCTCTTACCATGTGTAAGGTATTCCCCTAGGCGGTATTCTCAGCGGCCTAAGGATGAGAAGTCACAGTCCCTGCCTTTAGGGAGTATACCTCCTAGATGGGGAGACCACCATGTGCACAAAAACTCCAGAGACAGAAAGCAAAATCTGGAAGAATGCAGTCCAAAGATAGAGTACAAAGGAGGGAGAAAGAGGAAGCCTTCAAGGAGGTGATATGAGTCGGGTCTTGAAGAATGAGGAAAATGTCAAGAAGATTATAAAGATGTATTGGCAGGGGTGTTAATTGGCGGATGGGATCAGACAGTGGCAGGTGTATGGATGACATGCTAAAAAAAAATGTTTTATTCAGTAAGCAATGGAGCATTTGGTGAAAAGAATATCGTGATCACTGTCCAAACTTGTCTCCTGACCCGGAGCAAGCCTGGGCCCTGAGAGACAGTGTCTAGGGACAGAGCTGAATGAAAGCTGGGTGGACCGTCCCATTCTGGTCTTAACCCAAAGGGAGCTGGTTGTTGGGCAGAGTACGGGTGTGAGGCAAGAGGGTAGAAGCATGAGCCACGAGACCACAATAAGAGGGTTTGGAACAGAGAATAGGAGGCTGTCTTGTGTGAGCTACTGAGCTATGAAGGCACAGCTGCAGATGCTTTGTATGTGGTACGCACAGCCTTGACGGGAAGCGGAGGCAACTGTTAAGAAGCCCACGCCGTCTTGGACAATCAGATGTTTGTGTTCGGTAGTGGCATCTGACAGCAGAGTAGAGGATGGGCGTGATGAGCCTGGAGGGGCTGACACAGGGAGGTGACTTTGCAGGCTGATTGCAGTTGCTCAAGCAAGAGATACAATGGCCTTAAGCTGTACTGCAGAGGAGGGAATGGAAAACTAGGAATGAATGTGTGCTTGCTTACGTAGTCAGAACAGATACAGGGGCTGGAGAAAGATGGAGAAATGGAGGATGGCTTTAAGGACTCACGCTTGGGTATTTGAGAGAATAATGCCATTAATTAAGAGAAGTAACACTGAGAGATGACATAATAGAGAATGTTAGTTGTCCACCAAATTCCATCCTCACCTTCTTCCTCGGTATCGGAATTGTAACTGGGCATACAGCTGCGCATCCTCTCTCAATTTCCCAGCCTCCTTTGCTGTTGAATGTGGCCTGGTGCTAGGTGTTTTCCAACAGAATGTAAGCCAAAGTGATATGTGTCTTTCAGGCCTAGTGCATAAAACCTGTCACATGACTCCTTCCCTTCTGCTTCTCTCTTCCCCCTCCCATGGGCTGTAAAGGTGAATATTACTGTAACCTTGGAAGCCACATGTTGAAGGTGATAGGGCCACCATCAACCCGAGTCCCTGATCTGACCCGAGAGAAAAAATGAATTTCTATTTTGTTAAACTGTGATATTTTGGAGGTCCATTTGATAACATTTTATAGTCAATCCGAGCTAATACAGAGGGAAACGTTTGGGAGATAGGGAATAGGGAAGATTAAGAATTTGATTTGATGCAGACAGTATGTGCATTGAAATTAACTGCATCCCTGAGGAAAAAAAGAATAAGAGGTTATGTTCCTTAAGAGGGCAACTGAGACAATATTGGAGACATGAATCTGACACATAATGTGAAAGGATGCTATGGTTGGCGGGGCTCTCTGAGACCTGTCCATATTTACAGATGTGCCAGTAATCATATGGCCAGAGCAGATCCTGAGTAGATTAAAGCTTTCAAAAGTGTGGAGATAAGGGAGCTTCCCTGGTGGCGCAGTGGTTGGGAGTCCGCCTGCCGATGCAGGAGACACGGGTTCGTGCCCCGGTCCGGGAAGATCCCACATGCCGCGGAGGCCACAGCAGTGAGAGGCCCGTGTACCGCAAAAAAAAAAAAAAAAGTGTGGAAATAAGGATGTGTGTGGTGTTCTCAATATTTTTCATCACACTTGAGCTGTGTAACACTCATTGTTTCTTCATTGTCCCACCCTCCCTTCTCAGAAAGTCTGCTCCCTTAGGCTCTTCTGCTGAGAGATTATATCCAATTTTTCCCATTCTCTAGATTTTTTTTTTTTTTTTTTTTGCCAAGCCACGTGCCTTGCAGGATCTCAGTTCCCAGACCAGGGATTGAACCCGGACCACGGCACTGAAAGCCCAGAATCCTAACCACTAGGCCACCAGGGAACTCCCCCGATTCTCTTTCTGAAGGTGACCAGAGGAGGGGAGAGGCTATATCTATCTGACCCGAATTTGGCCAACCAAATTCTCTCTCCTGAAAATTTGAAACGAGGTCTCAGAAACTTCAATTAGTAAACTGTAAATTAGAGATTAATAAGGTAATGTAGATTTGGAATTCAAAGAGCAGTTTTAAGAAAGCTATCTTTGGCACATGTGTGATGGAGATGCAGATTAAGATTGCCTGCAGTGTCAGAAGAAAGAAAGGGACGTTCAAAGAGGGGCAGAGAAGAGAGACCACGGGTTTTAGAAAGACAGATAACACTCAGCACCCCCAAACTCCCCAGTTTCTGGATCCTGCAGCTCAGGAGGTCCAACTCCCTGGATTTCAGTTCTGTGGGACAGCCTGTGTTTGTAAAACAACTCCTCTCATTTTGCTCCAAGCTAGTTTGTTACTGGTTTCTATTAGAACCCAAAACATCCCTGATTAACACAATACTTTGCATACTTGAAAGCAGCTTCTCTGGTGTCATCACATTGGACCCTCATAAGACCACCGTTTCGAGACGAATGCTGTTATCCTTTCTTGCAGATGAGGTCCTGAGATAGAGAAGGCTGAGTGCTCCAAAGCTAGGACCAGTAGGCCTGCTCTTCGGAAGCTGAGTCCAGAGTCCACTGTGATGACTCTTGAAGATGTAATGACTTGGTGGGTTTGTAAATTTTATCACGGAGGCTCATTGGCTTAAATTACCTACAGTGCACTATTCATAAAAAGAAGGTTCTGGGGAAAATGAGATTCAAATTCCTAAAAAGAAGGTTCTGGGGAAAATGAGATTCAAATTCCTAAAAAGAAAAATAGCATCTTCGAAAGAAACTGGACTCAGAAAGGGTTTGAAACTGATCCAGTGGGGTCAGACTTTAAAGAAAAAATGCATCAGGCAATTTTAATTAGAGAAAAATCATCATTTTCAAGTAAAATGTAGTAAGCAAATACAGTATTGCTGGTTTCATAAGAAGGTGAAATAAATGGCAAACCCTGGATCCATGACTTTAATTTCCATGACTGAAACATAAGTAGACAACCTCTGTGAGTAGAATATGGAATTTGGAACAAAAAAACATATTCACCACCAACTCACCATTTTCAACAACAGTCATTGAGAAGATACAAAGGAGAAAACCTCCCTTAATTATCTCAGTCTTCAGTTTACGCAAACTTATACCTAAAAAAAAATAACTGGAAAGTGCTCATTTTTTGCTCCTGACCACTCTCTGAATAACTGTTCACATGAATATTTGTTCATTCCTTCATTCACTAAATTTTTAATGAGCTCTTAGCAGATGCCAGACACTCTGGGGACACAGCAGAAAAAAAAGATAGCCAAAGTCCTGCTTTATGGAATGGAGTTTACACTCAAGTGTGGAAGGCAGACAAGACACAAATAAATAAGCATAGTATGTCATGTTGTTATAGGTGCTAAAAGAAAAAAACTAGTGTAGTTGAGGCTGCAGAGAGTAATGAAGGCAGATGCTGTATTAACAAGGAAGGACTCTTTGATTAACTGACATTTGAATAGAGACCTGAATGAAATGAGGGCATTGGACTATGTCATTTTCTGTGTTCCAGGCAGAGGGAATAGCAAATCCAAGAGCCCTGAGGAATGTGCCTAGGGTGGCTAAAGAGTAATAAGGGAACTAGTAAGCCAGACACAGTATGTAGGGACTGGGAGGTAGGAGATGAGATCAGAGAGAAAGTAGAGGCCTGGATCATGTATATTATATAAGACATGATAAAGACGTTTGATTTTATTCCAAATGAGGTAAGCCACCTTTGAGCAGAGAGTTTTGATCAGCTAACTTTGGTCACTTTCCTGAGTGGGAAGTACTTCAGAAAAGCAAGAGAGAAGTAGGGAGACCAGTTAGTAGACCACTGCAGTAATCCAAGAAGAGGTCATACTGGTTCAGACCAGGGTGGTAGCAATGTACGTAGAAAAAGGGGTAGAGTTATTAATAGATTTGCTAAAGGATTGGAAATGGAATGTGTGTATGGGAGAGAGGAGTCCGTAGTAATTCCAAGGCTTTTTCACCTAAGCAACTGAAGAAGGTTTAGCCATTTACTGAAATGGGGTTGACTGAGGGAGGAACAAATTTTGCTTTGAATGTGTTAAGTTTGAGATATCCATGGACATCCAAGTGGAGTTGCTGAGTGAGCAGTTGTATATATGAGTCTCTCTTAGGGGAGAGAGGTTTGTGCTGGAGATACAAATTAGTAAATTTTCAGCATTTAGATGATATTAAAGCCATGGGACTAGATAAGATGACAAAGGGAATGAGTTTAGACAGGGAAGAGGCCTGAGCATTACAACTTTTAGAAATCAAAAAATGGAAAGGCTCTAGACAAAGGAGAATATAAAGGCGCCGCTGATGGAGTAAAGGAGAGCCAAGGAGAGGTGACTCAGAGGCCAAGTAAGAGAAAGTATTTCAAGGACAAGAAGAGATCAGATGGTTCAAATGCTGCTGATAAGTCAAGTAAGATGAGGACTGAAAACTGACCATTGGATTTGGCCATGAAGGTCATTGGTGATCTTGATAAGAGTAGTATTGGCCAAGTAGAGGATATGAAAGCCTGACTGGAGTGGACTAAAAGGAAAGTCATGTACATACATGCTGTAAACCCACATGAACAAAATATGCACACATAAACCTTGTCTAAGCGGAGGGTGGCTAGGTTCTAATATCAGGGAGCCAGTCTGGAAGCAGGCCCGGGGTGGGGTCTGTGTACTGGCAGATGAGGAAGTAAGCACGTGAAGAAGGTGCCACCCATTGACTACCTTAACTTGTTTCATTGTATGCTGTCACATTCTATGGTTCCTTCAATATCTTTTCTTAACTTTCCTAAGAATTGTCATGTTGACAAATTACCTTAAAGCTCTTTGAAAGGAATCCCTTTTGGAGACGATGCTAAGAGAATTAGCACAGAATGAGCTTTGCTTGTGTCTCATATTTCACCCAGCTAAGAAATAGAAAATCAAGAGTGTAAGGCTTTATTGTAAATTCTTAGCATAATAAAAGGACATTGAGTAGCATTTCTATTTATTCTTGACAAAAAGCCTTTCCTGACATTGTCATAATGGTATTCTTCTCCGAACCTCAATAATCTGCTTAAGATCTTCCTGTATCAGCGGACCGATTATACAACGTGTCTAATGCAATTTGAAGTTTGTTGCCTTTTGCCTTAACTTGGGATTTGATTTTCTGACCTAGAATGTTTCAGAGTAGTTTTTCCATCTCTTCCTTTACCGAAGAAACAGAAACATCCAGAATAGTTAGGCCCTCTGTGGCCACATGAGGACAGAAGAGGGTAAGTAATAAGATAGAATTCCCCCGCGGAGCATTCATGAAGCAAGAATGTAATCGACCTGCTGAGCTGTTTAAACAGCACAGGAGGGCAGTACAAGGCCAGAACTGTTGGCCCCAATCCGGCAAATATTCCAAACCACCACCATACTTATGGTCTACTTTTCTGAATGCATACACAAGAGTTTTAATCCCCACCAAATTTCACTGAACTTTAAATCTGCATAGACACTACCTATTAAACATTTTCAGATCATTTTCATACATTATTCACATAATAATCTGAATTTAACATTTATGTATTTTACCATAGCAGAGTGTTTTAATAATTGTCTGTGCAGTCGAGGTAAGTGTTATAACCCTTAACAAGTGAGGAAGTAGAAATAAAGATAAAAGGTGATTTGCCTGTGGTCATCACAGTTAGGTGCAAAGATAACAACCTAAGCCTGATGCTTTTCCCCTAAACTCAGCTCTTCAGAAAGATACCCCTCCATCCCCCAAACACACATGGACACATTCCACTGCCTTCGTGACATATTCACTTTGACTTCAGATATAAATCTACAGTCTTTAACCTTTTCTGTATCCTCCAGTGAGGCCAATTTCCATCCTCTAAACAAAATAAATACAGAGTAGGTAGCACCTAATAGATATTACTGGCAAACATACACAGTTGCAGTGAAGCTCAAAGAGATATCCCCTAGTGAATTCTGTTAGGTCCTCGATATGGCAGTCATGGAATCCATCAAATCTACAGCTCCTTCCAAGAGCAAATGCCCCACCCCTACCATGGGCCACGGCATGGGCTCCTGACTAAAAACTGTGTTTTATGATGGGGCCTGGCACGGACACCTCTGCCCAAAAGGAAGATGGTTATTAGCTACTCCAATCTTATACTCTCACTCAAGAATTAGAACTGGGAAGTATAGTAAAAACCAGAAGGTCACAGTGAAAAGAGCATAGACTGATGCAGAGAGAAGACATGTAGGGACATAGAGTCACTATCTGCTGGACTCATAGGCCATGGACTTCCATGGCAAAGATGTCTAGAGCTCTCAACATTCCTAATGGACTTATAATTCCTGTTTACATGTGACTCTTTCAAGGACCCGTAGTTTGGGTTTCCATGGTCTAAGGATTTGGCAGTATGGCTAAGATTCCCATCACACATGTGAACACACATTCACACACTACTCAAGGGAACAAATGAGACTGTTCCTTACAACCAAAAGAACTTAGCCAACCACCACCCATAGGTAACGCTCCATAACCAAAATAAGCAACATTTAATCACAACCAAGCTCACATGGAACATATGATTGTTTGATCAAAGCTGTACTTCATTCACTCATTATGTATCTATTGATTACCTATGTGTCAGGCATTAGGTGAGAGCTGGAGTTATAGATACAAATAAGCAAGAGACAAATAAGACAAGGTCTCTGTATTTGAGGGGTTCCCACCTCAGTGGGAAAGGCATCATACAAGAATGGAAACAAAGTGAGAAAATTTAGGGAAACTGTAGACTGATTGTGTAAATGGTAGATCCTTTTTTGCTGGTAAGTCATTCTAAAAGAGCCCTTCTAGTCAAGTCCAGTTTATCAGTCAACATGAGATTTGTGTCAGTATACTGTATACCCAAGTGAAAAGATGAGAACAGAATCATATCATCATTCTTGAGTGCCCTGATGACTGGGATGTACAATGGTGTAATTAGATGGACAGGGTTAATAATTACCACATTCATCATGACCATTGCTTCATGCTGGCTTCTCAGGACTTTAAATGTGGTTATGATGTTTTAGACTTAAAAGTTAGACATTACTTACTGATTTCTTGATTTGAGCGATTATCAAGACAGATAAATAAAACATAAGGAGTTTAAAGTAGAAGAGAAAAGGGGAAAGGCCCTGAGAAAAGGGAGAAGGAGGGAGATCTAAAATACCAATCTTTTTTTTTTTTTTTTTTTTTTTGCAGTAGGCGGGCCTCTCACTGTTGTGGCCTCTCCCGCCGCGAAGCAACAGGCTCCGGACGCGCAGGCCCAGCGGCCATAGCCCACGGGCACAGCCGCTCCGCGGCACGTGGGATCCTCCCGGACCGGGGCACAAACCCACGATGCAGGCGGACTCTCAACCACTGCGCCACCAGGGAAGCTCTAAAATACCCATCTTTTAAAACATGTCATCAATATGTGGATCCAGATTTATCATAGGTCTATGTTAACTGTGGATTCAGTCTTAATCACTTAAAATATTAAAAAAAAAATCCACCAGTACATACTCTAATATGTTTGGTTTGATTTTCTAACATGCAGAGGGTTCTCTTGTAGTTTTTTAAGCACTAGAGATGTAAGTCAAATACCAACTCATACTTTAAATTTTAGAAATATTCTATTAAATAAAAAGTAGATGTATTAAATAAGTCATTTTAGGATAGATACAGTACAATTAAATTCGACAAATACTTAAGTGTGTCTCGTTTGTATGAACCATAAGGCCAATCACTAGAGAAAATTTGATGGCAGGAGCTTTATTCTATATATAGAATAGATGGCAGGAGCCTTCCATGGCAGGAGCTTTATTCTATATATAAAAGTTAAACAAAGAGACAATAACATTAATGTGTGGCCAAATATATGTGCTTTAAAAAGATGGTACAAGCAAAGTGCTCTGAAGTTTCTAGAGGTGAGATCAGGGAAGGCTTCAGAGGTTGCTTTTGAAAGGGTCTTGAGAATTCAATGGAGTTAAGTTGAGAGAGGCAGAGAACTGCATTAATTAAATGGGAAATTTTACTAAATGTAAACTTGGTAATGAGAAGAATCATCTTATTTCCCTGTTATTGTTCACTGACACTGTCCGAGATAGCTCATAAATGTATACCACCCCTCTGAAAATATAGGATTGGAATTCTGTCTCCCTTTTGCCTACTGGCAGTCCTATCTCCCACAATACGAGCTCTGTATGCCAGATATAGTCATTTTTAGCTCATATGCAATTGATACAAGGGGAAATAATGTCAACATAATTCAGAAATCACATTGGTTCTTTCATTATTTTTCCCAGCACACTTACATTTTGAAGTGATCAGGGGCAAGTCTTCTTACAATTAAATACAAAACCTTAGCAATATAAACACTTTAAGAAAAAAAGCAGGAAATTCTTCAGGAATGCCTTCCTTTAGTACAAATAGAGGCTTGTTTGTGGCTTCAAAAACTTTTAGGAGGGCTTCCCTGGTGGCGCAGTGGTTGAGTCCGCCTGCCGAAGCAGGGGACACAGGTTCGTGCCCCGGTCCCGGAGGATCCCGCATGCCGCGGAGCGGCTGCACCCGTGAGCCATGACCACTGAGCCTGCGCGTCCGGAGCCTGTGCTCCGCATTGGGAGAGGCCACAACAGTGAGAGGCCCGCGTGCCGCAAAACAAACAAACAAACAAACAAAAAACTTTAAGATTTTTATGACATTGTTATGTGGTAAAGCTACACAGTGTAAACGAAGGTGTGAAACTGTTTTGTCCTGTGTGTGGGGTTGGGGGTTGATTGATCAAGAAGGCTGAATACTGGATCAGACTCTTCTTTTTCATTAACTTAGTTTTTTGTTTTTAAAGAGAGACTGTCATTATAGTAATTCTAGTGGATTTTTAAAAAATTGAAGTATAGTTGATTTACAACGATGTGTTAGTTTCTGGTGTACAGCAAAGTGATTCAGTTGTAGATAGATATACATATTCTTTTCCATTATGGTTTATTACAGGATATTGAATATAGTTCCCTGTGTCATACAGTAGGCCCTTGTTTACCTATTTTATATACAGTAGCTTGTATCTGCTAATCCCAAACTCCTACTTTATCCCTCCCCCACCCCCTTTCCTCTTTGGTAATCATAAGTTTATTTTCTATGTCTGTCTGTTTCTGTTTTGTAAATAAGTTAATTTTTGTCATATTTTAGATTCCACATATAAGTGATATCATATGGTACTTGTCTTTCTCTTTCTGATTTACTTCACTTAGTGTGATAATCTCTAGGTCCATCCATGTTGCTGAAAATGTCATTATTTCATTCTTTTTTATGGCTGAGTAATATTCCATTTTATATACATATAAATATATACATATATATGTATGTGTGTGTGTATATATATATATATATATATATATACACATACCACATCTTCTTTATCCATTCATCTGTCGATGGACATTTAGGTTGTTTCCATGTCTTGGTTATTGTGAGTAGTGCTGCTATGAACATATGGGTGCATGTATCTTTTTGAATTATAGTTTTGTCTGGGTATATGCCCAGGAGTGGGATTGCTGGATCATATAGCAACTCTATTTTTAGTCTTTTAAGGAACCTCCATACTGTTTTCCACAGTGGCTGCACCAATTTACATTTCCAGCAACAGTGTAAGATAGTTCCCTTTTCTCCACACCCTCTCCAACATGTGTTATTTGTAGACTTTTTAATGAGGGCCATTCTGACTGCTGTGAGGTGGTACCTCATTGTAGTTTTGATTTGCATTTCTCTAATAATTAGCGATGTTGAACATGTTTTCATGTGCCTATTGGCCATCTTTATGTCTTCTTTGGTGAAATGTCTATTTAGGTCTTCTGCCCATTTCTTGATTGGGCTGTTTGGTTTTTTGTTATTGAGTTGTATGAACTGTTTTTATATTTTGGAAATTAAGCCCTTGTCGGTAGCATCATTTGCAAATATTTTCTCCCAGTCCGTAGGTTGTCTTTTCGTTTTGTTATGGTTTCCTTTGCTGTGCAAAAGCTTGTAAGTTTGATTAGGTTCCATTTATTTATTTTTGCTTTTATTTCTATTGCCTTGGAAGACTGACCTAAGAAAACATTAGTACGATTTATGTCAGAGAATGTTTTGCCTATGTTCTCTTCTAGGAGTTTTATGGTATCATGTTTTATATTTAAGTCTTTAAGTCATTTTGAGTTTATTTTTGTGTATGGTGTGAGGGTGTGTTCTAACTTCACTGATTTACATGTGGCTGTCCAGCTTTCCCAGCACCACTTGCTGAAGAGACTGTCTTTTCTCCTTTGTATATATTCTTGCCTCCTTGTCAAAGATTAATTGACCATAGGTGTGTGGGTTTATTTCTGGCCTCTGTATTCTGTTTCATTGATCTGTATGTCTGTTTTTGTGCCAATACTATACTTTTTGATTACTGTAGCTTTGTAGTAGTGCCTGAAATCTGGGAGGGTTATGCTTCAAGATTTTTTCTTTTTCCTCAGGATTGCTTTAGCAATTCTGCATCTTTTATGGTTCCATGTAAGTTTTAGGATGATTTGTTCTAGTTCTGTGAACAATGTCATGGGTAACTTGATAGGGATCACATTAAATCTGTAGATGGCTTTAGGTAGTATGGTCATTCTAACAATATTAATTCTTCCAATCCAAGGGCACGAGATGCTAGATCAGATTTTTAATTTTGACAAAACTGCTTTCAATTGGAATCAAATGCCCTCAAGGACCTATATGTCCAAGGAGAAAGCACATGTCCCAGGTTTAAAGGTTCTAAAGCAGCATTGTCTGATAGAAATATGAGAAACAGGGCTTCCCTGGTGGCGCAGTGGTTGAGAGTCCACCTGCCGATGCAGGGGACACGGGTTCGTGCCCCGGTCCGGGAAAAGAAATACGAGAAACATGTAATTTTAAGCTTTCTAATAGCTATATTTTTAAAAAGTAAAAAGAAACAGGTGAAATATTTCAATATAAAAACTATTAATGAGATATTTCCATTATTTTTTCATACTAAGTCTTTGAAATCTGCTGTGTATTTTACATTTACATCACATCTCAATTTGGATTGGTACATTGAAACGCTCAAGAGCTACCATATTGGACAGCATAGCTCTAAAAGATGACTGTGATGTTGAGTACAAATGCCAGTGGAAGTTTAATTGTGTATTTTTTATTAGCCTAGTAACTTTTATGGTCCTAGGGTAACAAAACTGCATAGGCTTTCAGTGTTCTGCTCCTAAGCTTGTATTTTCTATAAGTCCTATTATTTTTAGTGCACCACTTTTAAAAAACTACTTGTTTCTTCTGTACGTATTTTCCTACCCTTCAGAGGTATTCATGTGACAAGGTTCTGAGCAATGAAATGTGAAGGGAAGTCTGTTAAATCATATGGGAAAGATTTTTCACCCTGATAAGAAGGGAGGCCACAAAGAGAAAGCATTTTTCTTTTTCTTCTCCCTCTATCCCTGCCTTTCTGTTTGAACATTTCACATGAGAACATGATTTTTGGTGCTGTGGCAGCCATTCTGTGACTATGACAGAAGACTCTGGTATGTTGAAGATGGCAGAATTCCTTACAGAGATGTAAATGCAACGAAGAAGCCAGCCAGGCAAAGATGGGGGTAGGAGGGAGGCGGGAGAGGAGTTCCCTAACAGCAGGAAGAGTGCTTCAGCAGATATGTCCTTAATGGGCATTGCTTAATATTCACAATCAAAGTCACCCTTTCTTCTCCCATATGCCCCCACCCCCTTGCTAATGATTCCCTTCCAACTGACTGGAACATTCTTTCTTCAGGTGTGACAAGAGTGCTGGAATTACTCCCAACACTTGCAAGAGAGCAGAGCTACAAGCAGGAGCACAGTTTTCTTGAAGTCCCTTGTTTATCATTAAGGATTCATGCACAAACACTGCAATTTGGCTATCACATGTTTAATACTTCAAAAAATGTTTAAAATTATCTCTCTTGAAGAAAGTTCTATCACTCAGTTAATAAGTAAGATTATATTGTGTTGATTCAACCAATTTTGGGTAATTGGGAATGCATACAAGATTCACTGATCAGCAATTTCTTATCTTGGGGTCACAATAATTCAAGAACCCAGGTTTACATAAATATGTGGACGCATATGGCAGCAGTTTTTTTCACTGCTTTACAATGTCAGGGTAATTACTGATTGTGGAAATTCTGGAAGTCTATCTCCTGAGTCGTATGACAAACTGAATGGATAACCAATTCAGTAGTGAGTTTCTTTTACTCATCAAAGGATTTTTTTTTTCAGTGAACAAAGACGAAGTTTTATTTGACCACTTACCAGTCTTACACTAACATTTTCATCACATGTAAATGAACCAGTAGTCTCAAAGGATTCATAGTTCTATATCAACTCTTCATCCAATTCCCATTCTCTATTTCCATTAGAACCATCTCATCATGTGCAATAAAAGCATTCAGTTTCTTTTACAGTTGTTGATTGCCTTGACAAAGTAAGCAGTGTTTATGAGTCAGTCTTAATCACCTTAATAGGCGAACAAAGAATCAATTCAGCTTATCTACGTTTCTTTTCCTTCAGGAAGAAAATGTCAATTCAGTCCTGGCTTAGAAAACTGGCTATCACCTTACTTCAACCAAATGAGTGTACCTCTAGATAACGGAGCAGGATTTTAAAGTTCCTTGTGACTTTGGTACAAATTGTTGCCTTAAAGGGTAAGTATCCAAATTGCTACATTTACTAAATTTTACTATCATATCGAACATAATAAGAAAAACCCAGAGGCTGATTTTTTAAGGTGAAGGCTCTGTGAACCACGCTGGAGGTGTCCAGAGCCTTCAAAATCTGGCCCCATCTGCACACATGTCCATACTTTTCCTCTACTTAATTTCATGCTACCTAAAAATTTCACCTTCCTTTTGTAGAAAGTTTATTCTATTACAAATTAAAGTCTTCAAATCCATCATTTAAAACCTAACAGAGTCCAACAAAATTTCCAAATTGTTAACATCTATGCTATTATCCAACTCTAAGATAAACATCTAGGTTTAGCTGAATCTACCAGTTACTTAAGGCTGTTTTGAGCACATTAAAACGCATCACTGGAAATTCTTCCATAAGGATAGTTTTTAAAAATCAGCTTGCCTGCGTTTTCTTTGTTTTCAAACAGATCCAGTCATATCTATAACACAAAGTTTCACCAGATCTTCTCATTTTGTAAGTATCATAGCCTTCTAAGCCACCTGAAACTGATTCTGAAGGGAACTTAAAACCATTTTCGAAAATTTGCTTGTTGGTTTGTGCTTTTTCTGGCTATTGCTTCTAGAGTCATCTCTGTTTTTAGTTTCAAAATTTGCATGGCTCCCTTTTTGACTCTGCTTCGAGAGTCTTTTTTATTTTTATTTTTCCAATAGTCATTCTTAATGATGCAGGTATTGCTCGAAATTTGAGCAAGATGGGCTTAGGGTTAGTGTTATTTGCATCTTTTCCATTACAGGAGTCCATATTTTTAACAGGTACCTAAATACGACCTTCGCTTTTGGGTTTAGTACTGTTGCTGCTTACCACTTCTTAGTTATGGTTAGAGTGGTGCTATCACCTTCATTACGTTCATAATGAAGCTCTTCCACGACAGATCTGAACAGGCAACGATTTCTAAGTGATCAAGATTGGTTTTCATTACGGCTCGTGTTTTCATTACGGCTCGTATTTTCACTGGTTTCAGGTTTACACTTAACCTGTCCTGTTATTAACCTCCCACCCGTGTTCCTGGCTGAAAACGCGACTTTCATCATGCACTACACACCAAGACCTTAGACTCCGGACTCTGAAGTGGGTACCCAGCGGCCGCCCGAGGTAGTAAACAAAGCCCCGCGCAGGCGCAGTAGCAGCAGAAGGGGGAAACTTGGTGTGTTGTCAGCCAATGGGATTTTTCCTACAGTGAAAAGTGGAAAAACAACAACAAAAATCCCCACACCGCATTCTAAGGTGATAAACTGGTTGGCTTTTTTCCATTTTTTACAGAGTTCTGGCTTTTGTTTCTGAAGAACTTGTGCGGCCTTCGGGGTCTCGTAGAGAAAAGCTCTTCCTCGGCCCCGGAGACCTGCCGCTGGCGTGTCGCCTACCTCTAGCCTCGTTTGTTCTCGCCGCGGAGTCTTGATTTTTTTTATTTGACGACAGCATTAATCCATCGGGGCTGGAGGAGAGGGAGGTGCGTAAATAGGCCTCAAAGCACCCCCCAAAACACTACTACTCCCCGGGCTGGCCCAAACATCGCGAGATCTGCCTGCGCGAACAGCGGACGCCCCCTCTCCCTCCGGGCGTTTGCTCATGCGCTTGACTGATCATTTTTAGCGCGAAAACATTTAGAAACGTTTTTGGCTGGTAATAGTCAACCAAATTTGACCCTCGAGAAAGGTCGGAGGTTAATTCACGTGGACGCGGTGGATTCGAGCACACAACACTACATTCTTCGAGATCTTGCAGTCACAACTCCACATGCTTATACGGTCGTCACTCCTTTCCGTTGCTCTGTTTCGGCCGTGAACTCTGTGAGGAGGTTTCAGCGAATCGAGTAGTAAAGGCGTGGGCGTGGGAGAGCCGTCCAGGCTTTAAACCAGAGTGGTGAGCTTTCTGTGTTTGGAAAGATAACCCTGGGAGCGACATAGAGGAACAAATCTGAGGGGCCAAGAAAGAAAACCTTGTGTTTTCTTTGTATTTTTTTTTTTCTGGAGACCAAGAGAAGATGTGAATGTAAATAAGGTAGTGCAGTGGGAGGGAGAAGGTGGGAAAATTGTGCATGAAGGCAGTAGCCATGCAGCACAGTGGAGAGGGGAAGCTAGGAAAACAGAACTCTGGGCAGTAGAGCACGTCTTCCTTCAGATAGTGCGACCCTGTGCGTGTTTGTAAACAGAAAGGCAGAAATGCTCCACATTTAGTTCCTCGTGGGTGAGGTGGAAATAGGGGAGTCCCTAAGTGAGTGGGACAAGGAGGATTCTAAAAGCCAGAGTCGTGAGCAGGGGCTGAGGTCGGGATGAGGAAGGGCAGTTAAGGTAACGGGAGTCAAGAATTCTGCAAGTGTTTTGAGAGAACTGACCCATCTGACCTCTTTCTCTCTCAGGGTATGTGGGACACCTGCGCAAGCACTGGAGTTTGCCCTGCGGCGCCTGAAAGGTACCACCCACAGTGTCCTCTCCCAGTGGGTCCCCTGGCCCCTCGAAGCATACCTCAGGCGGAATGTGGATTGCATGGAGTGAAGTGGTGGAATTGAGCTACCAAGACACTGGAGCGCAACAAAAGTACCGACTTGTCGCCGCTAGCCTCCCAGGTCACTAGGTATGAGAGCCCCATCTTTTTTTTTTTTTTTTTTGCGGTACGCAGTCCTCTCACCGCTGCGGCCTCTCCCGTTGCGGAGCACAGGCTCCGGACGCGCAGGCTCAGCGGCCATGGCTCACGGGCCCAGCCGCTCCGCGGCATGTGGGATCTTCCCGGACCGGGGCACGAACCCCCGTCCCCTGCATCGGCAGGCGGACTCTCAACCACTGCGCCACCAGGGAAGCCCCGAGAGCCCCCATCTTGATGTTAGCAGCAGTCGTATGCAGCTTAGCCAGTATATTTTGATGCTCTGTGTACTGTCTGTAGTACAAGGCAGAGGAACGGTGGAATACATGGTTTTAGTAGACCAGCAAAGGAATGGCTTGTAGGTAAGCAATATAGCTTCATCTGTAAGAAAAACTCAGTATAGAAAGCCGCAGGGTTTAAGTTAGCAGTGAGGGAGAAGGATCCAGGTATCGGTCAATAGAGTGGAAGTACTTTAATAAAGGCCCAGACCTAGTAGTCCCCTATCAAGAAGTTCTGCCTGGAGCACTTCGCCTCATTTTGGCAGCCTAAAGTATAGCCTAGTAACTGGGCTGTATGTGTGGAGTTCATGGGAAAATGTTCCAGGAAAAAAAAAATATATCCATGGATGCAATAGACTAGGGTTTCTGCGCTGGCGCCTGTTTTTGGGGGGAGTGGGATTGTTACCGAAACGCAAATCCTGTGTGCCTGACGCACAGTGAGGCCACACAATACCAAAATGCTGGAGTCTGGAACACAGAAAGGTTTATTGCAGGGCCATGCAAGGAGATGGGTGGCTCACGCCTTAAAAAACCCCAAACTCCCTGAAAGCAATCAGCAAAGCCCTTTTATAGGAAAGGTGAGGGAGGGGCGTGGTTAGTTGGTGCACACTTCTTGGTGTCAGAGCCTTTGTCCTTGAGGTCAGGTCATGGTCGGGTCACGATGATCCTGTAAATCTCCACCAAAACAAATGTTACTCTCTGTTCTGACAAGAAAAGGGGAAGGTCCCAAGGCACGACTTTCGCCCTCCGAGGTCCAGGCCTGGTGGAGAGAAGCGGGGCGGTCACCCTAACCTCGGAGCGTCAGTCCAGCACCCAGTCTGGCTCCTCCCACCAGTGCCCAGGCTGAAGAGGCAGATCTCAGACGGTGGCTCCCTCCGGGCCAGGTCCCCAGACCCTGCCCAGCTGTCATCGCTGAGGCAGCCAGGCGCCCAGGGCCCAGCTGGCCCTCGGGCTCCTCAGGCCGCGTAAACAGTGGGGGCCAGGTTCCCCGGACTGTGTCCCATGCAGACTGCCGCTGCCATTCGGTCGCAGAGGCGGGGATGGGGGAGAGGGTCACCGCAGCCTCAGGGCCTGGGCCCGGCCCGTGGGCGGTCCTGGCGAGGCTCTGGAGCCCTGCAGGGCACACCCCCGGCCTGTTCCCTGGGCCCCCCAGCTCGTCTGCCAGACCGAGGCCGGGTGAGCTGGAGGGCCCCGGGGAGAAGGCTGGGATCGGCCTCTTACCTCACTCTCCAAGTGGACGACCACCGCTCCGCCGACCGTGGGCTCAAAAACGCCCCTCAAACTGTGGCTCCTTGACAGTTGCTCGCCTGGGGGCGGGGCCCACGGCAGCGCCGACCAATGGCTGAATGGGGCCGTCTGTGGTGCCGACCAATGGCTGAGCAAGACCTCTCGCTGAGGCTCCAACCCCCGGCGTTAATGATCTCCCGGTAACCGTTGCCTGGTAACGGGGTGCGGGGGGGGGTGATGGTGCGCAGCAACGGCGGAGGGCTAAGGGCTGCGCCTTGCGGCGCTCCGTTACAGGGTCATCCAGCTGTAAGAGGCGTGACCTCTTCAGGATGGTGTCACAGAAAGGGTTTGACACTTGAGCATACCAGTCACTCTGTGTGCCCTCTCTGGGCCTCGGTTTCCCTGTATGTCAAATAAGGACAATAGTGCCTACCTCATAGGATGACTGTAAAGAGGAAATGAGGTACAGTTGAAAAGACTGCATGAGTTACTAGCGTAGAACTTGATATGTAGTGTATGGTCAACAAATAGTTTCTGCCTTGAGCCTCCCACCACATTTACGCGTGCCATCTCCTCACCAAAATGTGCATGTTCTGTGTAGCATGGATGCATCCGTATTCAGAGAGCCTTAAGACAGATTCTTCACCTTGCCTCCACAGTAGACTCAGCTGGGGAGCTTTAGAAAGTCCTAATGCCCAGGCTTCACCCTAGACCAATTCAATCAGAATCTCTGGGAGTGGAAACCGGGCATCAGTATTTTTTAAAGCTCTTCATTTTGCTGCTAAAGTTGAGAACCACTGCTTTAAGCAGGAGGAGAAAAGAAGTTAGGCCTGTGGTTTAAGACCACTTGTCTGAATAGCTATATATTTGAAAATTTTCTAGAGGTATAAGGGCTAGAGCTTGAGATGGGCCGATGAGTAGGGCATAGTGAGCTCTATTCAGGAGAGAGGGCACTATGATAAGAAGGTGGTAAGCATCGTGATTTGGGAAAGGTCAGTGATGAGGTCATTAATACAGGCCCCAGGAATACACAGGATTTACTGCAGAGATGGAGGACTTTGGCCTACTGAGTTGGGCCTTTGATTAGCACAGGTGACACAATTCTGGCTGGTTAGCTCAGTTGGTTAGAGCGTGGTGCTAATTTAACAGCGGTGACAGACGGTGATGTCTTTATTGCTTTACCGCGTTGTGGATCTTGGGCCATGAGCATGGCGGACTGCAGTAGTGGGGTGCGGGGACCTTTTACAGTTGCTCCACTGGTTGGGGAGGGACATCGAGTCATCGCTGACATGTATGTACGTGGGTGTTCTCCAGCGGAAAGGCCATTGATGAGGAAGCCTCTTCCCAGAGCCTCATAGGGTTGATGTGGCTGCTCTGACTACACAAGTGGTCCTGTCAGTACTAACAGGTGAGAAAGGTGAGGATCAAGTCTGTTTTGCAGACTTTCAGTGAGTAGAGAATCAGTTAGCATAGGAGGGACAGCGTGTCTGGGTCAAGGATGTGAGGTTCTAAGAGACAAGGTACTTTCTTTTAGGACGACTCTGGTTTCTAGAGATACAAGTAATTTAGAAGTTGAAACCACCATACTACTTCAGTCACTGATGCCAAGACCCAAACGTGGCAGTAATGGCCAGGAGTATCTTCTACCAAAAGGGGAGGGGGTAATCTGTCTTTCACTGGGTCCCTTTTCTTGAGAAGCACATGAGTTTAATCCCTAGCAAGAGCGTTGGTGAAATGGCCAGACATTGTTGCCTAGGTAAGAAGACAGGATTCAGAGACTCTGCAGGGGTCAATAACTAGAGGTTATGGAAGTGGGTGGATGCAGAAGTGAGGAGTGGAATGGGGTAGAAGGATAGGAGTCTTGGGGTGAGGAGGGAGACCTATTGAAAGTTCGAGGTAGAAAAATCCCAAGTGCTGACAGTTTAGTTAAACGGTTATAAAAGTATGTCAGAACAGGAGTGCTTTCCGAGACCCTGTGACAAGAAATACCAGAGACAGGCTGCTCTGTAGGACTCTGCAAGATGTAGGAGGCTGAGAACTGATTAGACTGCTTTTAAACTCTCACCCATATCAGGGGCATAAAGGAGTCACGAGGAAGACTGGGAAAGGCTGCTGCAGAGGATATTTGAGTGGAGTTGTTGGAGTGCTGGTAGACAGGCAAACCAGGGAGAGAGGGACGTGGCTCCACTCTTTGCCTGAACGTCAGCTTTCCCGGGTACAGTGGCTGCAAACTGGTGGGAAGGGGAAAGCCTTAACTGTAAGTCAGGGGGCAAATTTCGACTATGATACTGGACTGGAAATTTTAATTACTAACTTTTCTTACCTAAAAGTGACCATAAAAAGGAATGGGGCAGCTCAGGTTTTCATTCAGGGATGGGAGTACCAGGCACTACAGAGTGTTATCACTGGGACAGTGGGAAATAAAAATTAAGTTGCTTTAAGTTAGTCCCTGAAATCATGCTTGTTCAGTGTGCTGGAACACTGTTGTTGAGAACCTACTTTGTTTTTGAGATCCTAGAGGTCTAAAGATGAATTAAATGACATTGCTCCCTATAGGAATCTATGAACACAATGCAATATAATGTATACAATAAAAGAAGTAATATATGTGAAAATTAAAGAAGTACTATAGTAAGAAAGAAGGTGTGAGTAACTTATTTTGGAGGGGTTGGGGCTAAGAGGGACCTAGAACCTCAGAGAAGATGAAAGGCAGCAGGGTTTGAGATGGGAATAGGTGTTCCCCAGGTGGACACGGCAGAGGAAACTGCCTCAGGTCTAACCTGTGGGAGCGTGACACAGCATGGTGTCCATGTGGGAAAACCCAGGCAGTGTGAAGGGTATGTGTATTCAGGTGGGTGATTCAAACGGAGGTGACATGGAGGCCAAAGGTGTTGTGCCTGTTGGCAGGCTCACCAGTGGAGAGAGGTCATGGAATTTTAAAAACACATACACACACACACTAAGATGCCAGTCATTTCCTCTGTCAGTCACTTCCTCCCTCTCCTTGTCCTTCCCCTTTATAAAATTTGCCAAATTTGTTAGAGAGCGTTGAGGGGTAGCACAGGAACTCTGCTCCATCCCAGTGCCTACAGCTGGTTGGATCCGCTCTGTATCGGACTTAAGCTCAGTCAAACAGACTCTGCCTCCTAAGAATTTAGATCAGAACATTGAGAGCCTGGGTCATATGTTTTCTCCCCAGCTTTACTGAAATATGATTGACAAATAAAAATTGTGTATATTTAAAGTATATGATGTTTTGATATACATACACATTGTGAAATGACCACAATCAAGCTAACACCCCATCTCACATAGTTACCATTTTTGTATGTGTGGTGAGAACACTTGAAATCTCTCAGTAAATTTTGAGTATACAACTATTATTAGCTATAGTCACCATGCTGTATGTATATTAGGTCTCCAAAACTTATTTATCTTATCATTGAAAGTTTGTACCCTTTCACCAGTATCTCCCCATTTCCTGCAATCCCCCAGCCCTGGTAACCACCATTCTACTCACTGTTAACTGTGAATTCAACTTTTTTAGATTCCACATATAAGTGAGACCATGCAGTATCTGTCTCTCTGTGTCTGGCTTATTTCACTTAATATAATGTCCTCCAGGTTCATCCACCCTGTCACAAATGGCAGGATTTCCTTCTTTTTTAAGGCTGAATAATACTCCATTATGTGTGTGTGTGCGTGTGAAGTGTATTTGTATATCACATTGTCTTTATTCGTTCATCTGTCAACAGACACTTAGATTGTTTCCGTATCTTGGCTATTGTGAATGATGCTTCGATGAACATGGGAATGCAGATATCTCTTCAAGACAGTGATTTTATTTCCTTTAGGTATATACCCAGAGGTTGGATTGCTAGATCATATGGTAGTTCTATTTTTAATTGAGACTGGGCCATTTAAATAGGAGCATTGAACTTGTAAGGTCATGTAACTTTCAGAGCCGAGGTCACCATTTGGGGGCCAGTAATCAGAACCAGCTGATTGCAAAAGAGAAGCAGGTGAATGCAGCTAATTAAGAGAGAGAAAATAGGGGACAATCGGTCCCGTAGCCTGAGAGAAAGAGAGGGAGTCAGTGTCTCTTGGCTCTGACAGCTTTCTGTCCCTTCCTTCAGTCCCATCTGTGGTCTAACTGCCACTTCCTGTTCTTCAGTTCCCTGCACTTCTTCTGAGTCTTTATAATAAATCCACCTCCACCTCAGTGGCTTTCTTTTTTCCCCTTAGACAGCACTCTAATGTGGCTAGTTGCGCTCTCCCCTTCCTCCTGTTCTTGGCCTAATAAAACCACATGCTTTCCACAAGAGGAACACACATATGCAGCATGGACACATGTAACTCACTGCAGCTCGAATATGCCAAGAAAAGGTAGTTCTCGTCATTGTTTTCTGTAGTTTTCACCTGTGTATAAGTTATCTATGAGTTACCTGCATAACAAAATCCCCCCAACTTAGGAACTTAATAATAAACATTATCTCCTAATTTCTGTGGGTCACGAATTTGGGAGCAGCTTAGCTGGGCAGTTCTGGCCTGGGGCCTCACAAAGTAGAGGTCAAGATGTCTGGACTGCAGTCGCTTGATAGGGCCGGAGGATCTGTTGCCGGGTGGCTCACTGCCCTGTTGCTAGTTGGTGCTGGTTGGTGAGAGGCCTCAGTTTTCCCTGCGTGGGCCTCTTCACAAGACAGCTTTAGTGTCCCTACGACATGGGGGCTGAGCAATCCAAGAGGCAGAGAGCCAGGCAGAAACTGTCCTTATGATAATCTCGCCTCGGACATGACAGAGAATCACTCCTGCCACATTCTCTTCACTGGAAGCAGGTTATGAGTCTGGCCCATGTTCAAGGGAAGTAGTATTAGATGTCACCATTTGAAGGGAGGCATATCAAAAATTTGTGGACATATTTTAAAACCATCACAACTGTTAGGTTAGAGAGAAAAAAAACCAGGCAAAGTGTCCAATTCAGTCTCAGGTATAGTTCAATTTCATTTCTTGAGTGGTTTCTTTAAATAGTATAAGTCTCCTTTGGGTAAAAATGTTTTCTCTTTCATAATGCCTCCCAAGGAGGTCCTGTCATCCTCTCTGAAGATAACATCCATTTGAATGGAGGGTGGGGAGGGGTAACATACACATCCTTGTGGAATTACTGAGAGGGGGGTATCCCCGACTTCATTCTGGACCTAGAATGTGCACTGGCAGGGTTCCGGCATGATGCCCCTCGCTGGCCTGAGCGCTGGGGAACCTGCTGGCCTGCGAAGCTGAAGCCTGCAGCTGGTGAATTCATGGCCCATTTTTGGCTTCAGGCAAATCTCCACGGGGAGAATCGGCCTCCTCCCCTTGGGGACTCTTTTCCCCTTGGCCCCAGCTGTGGAGTCACCTCACCTGACCACGGCAGGCCCCCTGGCTGTTAGTTGAACATCCATGCTTCAAGGGAACCGGAAACACTTGGGACAGTTGACTGCTCTGTATGCCTACGTACACTGTGAGAAACTTGCCATTGGCCCGAACGGCCATGCAGAGTGCAGAGGATGAGGTATGAGGGGCCTAGGCAGTGGTCCCCAGAGGGGAGCAAAGGCAGAGAGCTCTTGCCCTGGGTGCCCCTCTCAGCATGGAGGTAACTTACTGTGGTACGCAGAGTAAGGACCCCTGAAGATATTCACCCTAACACCCGGAACCTATGACTGTGTTACCTTACAGGGCAAATGGGACTTTGTAGATGTGACTAAGTTAAGGGCCTTGAGAGGGGAGATTATCCTGGATTATCTGGGCGGGCCCAATCAAGTGACTTTCCAGTCTGAGGTCAGACAAAGGGAGATGTGACTGTGGAATAATGGTTAGAGAGATACAAGGTTGTTGGTTTTGAAGTTAGGAGTTAGGGGGCTACGAGCCAAGGAATGTGGGTGGCAAGGAAACAGATTCTCCCTGTGTAGCCTTCAGAAAAGAACACAGCCCTGCTGTCACCATAATCTTAGCCCAGTAAGACCCATGTTAGATTTCTGACCTGTAGTACTGTAAGATAATAGATTTGTGTTGTTTTAAGCTACTGTTTGTGGTAATTTGAAACAACTACAAGAGAAAATGAATGCACTCATATCCACCTTTGGTCTAGAAAGAGGTCAGGCCCAGTGACTGGCTGCTTTATTCTCTTTTATTTCTCTCTGAACCTGAGACCTAGAGGGAGAGACTCTTTTTTTTGTTGTTTGTTTTTTTTTGCGGTACGCGGGCCTATCACTGTTGTGGCCTCTCCCGTTGCGGAGCACAGGCTCCGGACCCAAGCCGCCCCGCGGCATGTGGGATCTTCCCGGACCGGGGCACGAACCCGTGTCCCCTGCATCGGCAGGCGGACTCTCAACCACTGCGCCACCAGGGAAGCCCAAGGGAGAGACTCTTACTTTCCATGTGGCATGTCCTTTTTCACCACAGAGCAGAATTTATTACTTTTTTATTTTCATTCAGACAACAAATTGAAAGTAAGTACAGTAAACACCCATACACTCTTCACCCAGATTTCGCCAGTTAATGTTTTGCCGTATTTACTTTCCCTTTCTGATTATGTGCGTACATATTTTTTGTTGTTGTTGAACCATTTGTGGGTAACTTGCATTCGTCTCGACCCTTTATCCTTAATACTTCAGCATCTCCTAAGAATAAGGAAATCCACTTATTAACCACAATTCGTTTCTCACACCTAATAGAAATAATAATTCCATGACACCATCTAATATCCAGTTCACAAGACAAATTTCCCTAATTTCCACAAAATATTTTAGAGCTTTTTTATACCAATTCTCCCTCCCTCCCCAGTCAGCATCTCATCAAATTACATGCTTTGCAATTGGTTTTCTTTAGTCTCTTTAATAATAGCTCACCCTTCTTATTTCACAACATTGACTTTCTGATAAGTCCAGACTAGTTCTCTTGTAGAATATTTTGTTTTCTCATTTTGGTCAATTATTTTCTCATGATGTCTTTAATCTGTTTCTCCAACCCCTGCCTTTCCCCCCCGCCCCAAACTGGGCACTCTGTCTAGAGGTTTGATTAGATTCAGGTTAAATGCTTTTAGAAAGAATATTTCCTTAGTAATGTTGGGTAGGTTACCTTGCTTTATGTTAGGCACTAATTTCAGGTTGTCCCACTGTTAGGCTAGTGATGCTAAATTTGGTCACTTGGTTAAGATGGTGAGCCCCTGCCAGTCTCACCCTTGAAAAAGTACACATTTCCCTTTGCAGTTTGTAAATAACGTACAAACAACCTGTTCCCAACAACTTTTCATCTCATAGTTTGAATACCTGCTGTGGTCCTTGCCTGAATCAGTTATTTCACTGCGGCCTGTAGAAATGGTGTTCTAAATATTATATTCTGCCTTTATTAGCTGTCATTCTTTTGTAAAAAGAGCTTTCTTTTAAGAGAACTGTTGTAATGACTCTCTCAGTGGACAATTGGATGGTGGTTTGCTTTCAGTTTTGTTTAAAGCAATTGGAAAGCTCTTGTTTCTTAAAAGGATGTGTTAACTCAATTAGTGAGTTCACTAATATCTCAATAGCATCCTCAATATTTCCAGTTGTTTCTTTGCTTGTTTCCCAGGGCTTTTTAAAATCCAGGCAGTTCACCATTGTAGGATTTGAGGTAGAGGTGGGTGAGAGGTTCACCAATCTATGGTAAAAGGGAAGAAAAACTACTAGATGGGAACCAAGAACGAGCATGGCATCTTGACTGCACCAGTTCTCAGGAAAGTCAGCTTGTGGAAGTTGAGAATCTAGAAATTCCGATAGAACTGCCTGCAGGCTCTGGAACCCCTTGGAAAGTTTTTGCCTGCCCCAGTGTGAAGGCCTGCTCTATGGTACCAAACAGTCTGAGCAAAGTCTTCCATATTTGTTTGATGACAAATAAAGGAATTTTGAGAATGGCTTTCAAAACGGTAGCTTGGATTTCAAGCCTATTGTCTTGCTGTACACTCCTATTTTGAATTTCAGAAGCTGAATATTATTTCCTTCTTTCTTTCCATTACTTTTATAATTTCTGAACAGTGCCACATTCCCTATCCCCAAGGCAAATCGATTCCCCAGGCAGGCAGAGGGGAAAAGAATCACATAAATTATTTTCACAATATTACCCTAGCTACACAGTATTATGGGATTTTAATGGGTTTGAATAGAAGACAGCTATTTTCTTCCCAATGGCTGGGAATAAGTTTGGTGATTATAAATTTAATATTTTTAACAGAATTAGTATATTACATAACATGTTTTATAGCCATCCTTAATAATATTTCAGATTATGATTCCTTATAAAATCGTTTTTATTATTTTATCACTAAGCTGTGATGTACACATACAATCATCCTAAAAAGAATGAATAATTTGGCCTTTTTTTTTTTTTGCATCTCAAATGATTTAAAGAAATCTTTTTGATTTTTTTGCGGTACGCGTGCCGCTCACTGTTGTGGCCTCTCCTGTCGTGGAGCACAGGCTCCAGACGCGCAGGCTCAGCAGCCATGGCTCACGGGCCCAGCCGCTCCGCGGCATGTGGGATCTTCCCGGACCGGGGCACGAACCCGTGTTCCCTGCATCGGCAGGCGGACTCTCAACCACTGCGCCACCAGGGAAGCCCAAAGAAATCTTTTTGATTTCTTCTATCAGAGGCCCATAGTAATGAATCACACCAGTCACATTAAATTGACAAGTTATTTTGATCGAGTCCATTATCCATGATACAGATTCGTATCATATAATATGCCTGCTCTGGAGTCATATTAAATACTCCTCATTCCTAGCTCCCACACTAACTAGTGGTGTGGTTTTGGGCACGTTACTTATCTTCTGTAAGTTTCCTCGTCTGTAAAACAGGAATGTTAATAATAGTACCTGTTTCATGGTTTGCTAGGATTAAATGACATCATGTACTGAATACCTGGTGCATGATAAATATTAGCCGGTTTTGTTGTTGCTGTTATCATTCACTAAAAGAAGAGAGGTGATATCTTAAGTAACCATCTGGCTGGCTCTCTAAAGCTTTCTTCAAACACATATCCAGCTTTCCTGATAAATGAATTTGCTGAAAGTGACAAATATTAGAACTAACAGAGTTGAATTTCTCTGTGAGTCTTACATAGAAAAACTAGAATTAACTTGATTCTTATCCTAAAATAAAAGATGTAAACATGTCTTAAGCTGTGGATGTTGGACCAGGAAGGCGCTTCAGTTTCCTGAAATTATACTCCAGCTCCTGTATGCTACCTCTTTTCTTATAGAGTTTGCATTATTGCACGTTGAAAGTCAGCATTTCTATCCCTCAAAATAAATGTTCAGAATTGCCATGCTTAGGATTCTGAGTTAGAAACAATCAGCTCTATGCATGCCTAATGAGACAAGTGCATAGCTAGCTTAAGTTCCTGACTTGGGATAGTCCAAATGCTATCCAAGGGATTGACCTTATTATTCACATTTATTTTTATTCAAAATAATCCAGCAAGGCACGTTAAACCATATTTATCTTTTCCGCTATAAAATTGTAAAGCATTCACAAATTGTTCCTGGTTCAGGTGTGGTTCTAAAGTATCTCCCTAAAATTAAGACTGTTCGACTTAGATAAATGGCCTCATAAAAGTCAGAAGCCTCAGCCTGAGAAGAAATACGTTGCCTGTGTTCTTCCCTATGCTCTGTGGTGGCATGCCACAGTCGTTCTGTGAAGCTGGCATTTTCATTTAGTTGCACCTAAATAGATTTTTAAGGAAAGAAGCAGTGGAGGATGGGGGGAGTTACCATTGCAGAGTCCATACTAATTCCTAGAAGCCTTTCAAGATTTAGGGTCAACAACAATTCAGTAAAGAAAGGGCCCATTAGGTAAATTTGGCTCTGCAAATGCTAATTGAAAGTCCTCCTCTGCAATTCAGTCCTGTTCCCTCTTCCTTTCTTTAGTCAGTAGAGTCCCATGGTGACTGGTTCTGAACGAAATCATCCCCTTCAACAGTTACCATGGCAACCGGGACCTCAGTGAAGCAGGAAAGACCCTGCACAAAACTGCTCCTGCCAGGCTCCCTCTCTGAGTTGGAGAACTCAGCCCTGCCTGAGGCCTAGGGATGGGACTAAAGACATCTGGACGTGCACACTCACGTTTGTCTGTCATTGTGCCTGTGAGCGTAGATATATGGGCATATGGTAAACTGTGTAATGAGAATTTCCCCTCCCCCCAAAAAACATGGAGCATGTTTAAAGGGTGGGGATGGGTAGTGGGATGGGGCCGGGGAGGTAGACATGGGATAGTCTTTTTAGGTTTAATGATATGTAAAAATTATATTTGTGTTTATAAGGTTACAGTAAGTTGATAGTAGGTAGGTTGGAGCCTTACATATATATAGCCTGATGTATATTTAGACACAAGACCTCAGGGGAAATATTTTTTGAATATTTTTATTTACCTGAGAGTGAAATAGACAAATGGCTTTAAGGAGCTCTGAAGGGGGTGTAATGCTGTCCGTGGTGCTGAACACTTGATTGTCTCAGATGTGCCAAGGGGGCTCTGGAGGGAGGTTAGGGAACACCTTGCCATGTTAGGGTACTGATGATAAGAAAGAAGGAGACGGCCTGGGGAGAAAGCATTCTTTCCTTCCCTTCCAAGCAATTCTGAATGCCCAGGAAAAATGTTCAGATGAAAAATAAAACAAAAAAGAAAGCGGAGAAGCCTGGAGGTTTGGATGGTTGAATCTTCCCCTTTTCATGTGGAGATTTTTGGTCCAAGCCAATCAGGTCGGAGATTTCTGCTGCTATGCTCCTGAAAGGAAAAGTGGGGGAAGGGAGAGAGAAGCCGGCCACATTCTCCCCTGGAGCCACATGATCCATTTCCCATGTGACACATTCCAGAGCCCTGGAAAGGAGAAGGGAGGGGCACCAAGAGAGTGGGGCTGGGGGCGGGAAGATGGTTTAACAGTCAACCCTGCACAGCGTCATCTTGTCTTCCTACCAGGAAGCAGGCTCTGAGCCAAGGGGAAGGCAGAGGACAGATATGGATGTGTTCCCAAGCTTCCCTGGTGGTTTATGGCATTCTCCAAACTCCTCTGCAAGGGCTGTTCCTGACCAAGAAGACCCAAGGAGACCGTCTCTGAAATAAAGTCCGGATGAAGGTATGTGCTAGAGATCCCGCGGTTTTGTGGCTGAAATTTGGCTCAGAGGACATAATACCTTCTGTTTTCCAGACAATTTCGAGATTTTGTCCCGGCTTAGACGCTGGTTCGGGGCTTTAGATTTGTCACAGGTCCAGAAAAGATGCCTAGGTAGTTCTGTAAAATGAACAATTCACCACAGTCACTGTCTGTTGAAGAAAAACGAGATGGGAGTTGTATATAGTGATAATTAATAAAACAAAGCACTCATTGCTGAAAAGCATTCTTTTCATTGAATCCTGGAAAGAGGGAAAAAGATAATATTACTGACACCAGCCAGATGTCATTGTCACTGCAATAAAATCCTGTTTCATCCTTTTTCAGCTGCTGATTCTGTGCCCATGTTCCCCGAGGTTATTGGCAGTGGCTTAGGGAGCCTGGGTGGGCTGGCGTGCTGTTTCTTTGTGCTGTGTGATCGTCTTCCTTCTGATGTTCCTGATACCAGGAGTGCTTGTGATTGTTTCCAGCTCTCTTAGGGACAGTAGACTGTCACCAAATTCCATATCTTTCAGAATAGCTACCAAGAAGGCTTCCAGGAAGTTCTCAAAGGAATCTTCCAAAGTTACAGGCTAAAAGACTCTGCCATGCGCTCAAATCTTGATATCTTTGACTATTTCTATCCAGCCCAAAGAGACGAGCTAGCAGATTTACATTTTATTTTGTCTTTATTTAACGAATACTTGTAAAGTTCTTGTTATGTGTAAAGCATCATTCTAAGCACAATCAGTTATTTAATCCTTATATAACCCTCTGGGGGAGTTATTATTAGTACCCACATTTTGGAGACGAAGAAACTAAGGCACAGAGAAGTTAGGGAATTTTCCCAAGGTCACACAGCTAGCAAATAGGAGAAACAGGGTTTGGACCCAAGAAACTTGACCCTAGAGTCCATGATCTTAACCACTTAACTATGCTGCTTCCCTGCTCCTATTATTTCAAATGATGTCAACAGTTGATTTGGCTACAAGTTTTGTTCAGCTGATGCTACTAGAACATTGAATCAGCTTTCCTGGCTAAAACAGACCCCCAGTGAAATCTATAGTAATCTTGAATTATCCCAGTAGTCACATTCTGTACCCCCAAATAACCCAGTAAGTAATTACCTGTTCTTCTCTTCCCCTTGTGCTGTATAGATATCTGGTGGTAAAACACTGTATTGCAATGGTGACCAAATGATGTCTAAAGGAAAAAAAGAAATCTAAAATTACATCATGGTTCATTTTTTTTTTTAATCAAACCTAGAAACATTCTTCCATCCTCAGGACCTAGTAATAAGACCAGCCTAAGCATATTAACAGTACTTACCTGGTTTTCAAAATAAAATAAATAGATTAAAAACTTCTGAAATTATGAACACAAACTATGTTATCAAACTGACTGGATTTATTGCTTTAAAATAATATTATCATACTTTAAAATAGGGAATAGATTTCTCTCTTTTTGCAAATTAATTTAGGTTTTTAAGGGGAAAAGAGGAATTTTTGTTAACTTCTGGAAATATCTGAAATATAAGGGTTACCTCCTTTTGGTCTGTGTAGTTTCCCTTTTGGCCCTTGGCAAGAAAAGATGACTGATCTCATTCTTATATGCTGTGGGAAAACTTAGAGAAGTTACTAGGTCAGAGATACAAAGAGGAAGAAAAGGGGGTAGGAATCCAAAATTTGTGAAATTCCTCACTATATAAAGTGTTTCCTTCACGGTTTCAGTTGAAGAATACTTTGAGAGGAAGGAGTCCCCTTGACACCTTAAACTTTATTGAACTTTAGTTCTTAGATTTGATCCCTGCTGAAATCAGCATTTCCCTGGAACAAGTACACTTAACGCTAGCTACTATAGCCATCTGAAGTCAGCTTCTGGACAGAAGGGACCATCTCCTTCCATCTCTGGATTTCTAGCACTTAGCACTCAGCCCGTTTATGATATCATCTCAATGTACCCTTGTGAATGAAGAATGGGAAGACTCAAGACTGACAGCATTCTGGGGGCCCATGCCTATTTTGTTTTGCATGCTTTTATGGGGAGGATAGTGAGGAGGTAAAAGTGTAGTAGGAGAGAACTTGGCAACAGTCAATATTATGTCTGAAATGTACATATGCCAGTCAGACAGACCCTGGAGCAATAGCAGACTAGAGTTCCAGAAGGATCCATAAATTACTTCCTGGTTATTACCAATCCCCCTGACATTTTATTTATATTTAGAATGAAGTTCTCCTGATATTTTTATTTACATGTACATGGGAGCACCCCAAATAGTCTCATTTTCCTCTGATGTTTTGCCTGGCACCGTCTCCCCGTGTTGAAATAGTTCACCTTGGGTTGAGAGTGAATGTCGTGAGAAGGTCAGCTCCTGCCCCAGGCAATCCTGCCCTAATCAGCTGTGCCTCCCGGTCGCTAGAACACTTCACCAAGAGCCCACCCGGTAGGACTACAAGACTCCTTCCTGGAGAACCATGGGATCTTCAGAGTCAGAGTGGGTTGAGCCAGACTGCCTTTTCCACACCGTGGCAATTAGGACCTGAGTACGAAAGATTGTCTCAGGCATCTTGAAAGGTTGCTTAGGATTTGAATTTAAGCTAGCAGTCTAACCTGGCTTAAAATAGTCACCGCTCCTGATAATATACACAAATATAACCTATTCTATTCTTTTTCCATCTGATTAAGTCATTAAGGAGCATTAAGAGTGGGGTTTGTGGTTACGGTTTGGGTCCTTGAATCCTGTCTACTCATCCTCCTGGTCTTTAGTGTGACCTGGAGTGAATGAGGGGTGGAAAAGAAACAGCCCTGCTGGAAGCAAGGTACAGCCAGGCCAGTGCTGCCTGCCCACCGCACGCTTGCCGGCCTTCTCAGATGAGCCAGGCTAGTGCACACAAGAGGCTTAGATCTGGAAGCCTCTCTGCGCTTCCTACTCATCCTTCTCAAAACTGAAAGGGCAGTCCTCTCTACCAGCTGAACAGGAAAAGTAGAATAGAGAGAACGTGGAGCGGTTCCCCTGGAGGAGAGGCCTTGCCAAGAGTGCTTTCAGCTTGGAGGCTAGGGATGAAAGAAGAAACAAGAAGAAGGACAATGGACTTGTCCCTCAGTGGGCATGTGAAAGTGATGCCTGGGTCCTGCTTTTCACTCTTAGTAACTTCCCGCTGCTAGTTAGCCCTGCCTGCTGAATTATCAGGTCCTTTCCTAGGATGTATATGTGGGGAGGTGGAAAGAATAGAGAGAAGGACCAAAGTGTGGATGCAATTTCTCCTCTGAACCCAGGCAAACAGTGGGTTGAGATGGGAGGTGGCTTCTCCAAGAGGACAGTTTAAAACGCAAGAGGGGAGTTACCATCATGACTATATTTCCCTGTTTATAGAGTCCCTTTTCCTGGGCCAAACTTTGAAAGCACCCATCTCTTGGAGCCTGTCATTCAGCATATTTCCAAGACACTGGATGTCTGTCATGTTTAATCCTGATGGAAGCTCTCTGATATGCATTATTAGCCCCAGTTTCTGATCAGGAAACCGAAGCTCAGAGTAACTAATCTGCCCAAAGTCACACACAACAAATAAAGCCAGGATCTGAATCCAGATCTTTCTGATTCTGTGCTCTTTCCACTATGTCACAAAATAAAGTTCTTTCCTCTACATTCTTTTAAAAAAAGTGTTTTTGGATATTAGGGTAATACAAATACAGTTCTAGAAAATTTGGAAAATATAAAGAAATATAAAAGTGTAATGAAAATAAAAATCAGTCATGGTCTGGCCACCTAGAAACAACTTATTTTAAAATTTTGGTGTTTTTCTTCTCAGTCTTTTTCGATGCATCTAATGGTAATGAAAGTAAACTAGCTTTTTTCCAGACATCGTTCTTAGCTCCTGTCTGTGTCATTTATTTTATTCTCACAACAAATCAAGAAGGTGGACACTGTTTTTATCCTAATTTTAGCGGTAAAGACAATAAGCACATAGATGTTTAGTAACTTATATAGGTAACAGGTGATTTGAAACCCAGGCAGGTCGGCTTGAGAGCAGGGTTTCTCAATCTCAGCACTGTTGGCCTCTTGGATCGGATAATTCTCTGTTGGGGGTCGGGGGGAAGCTGTTCTCTTCATTGTGGAATGTTTAGCAGCATCCCTGGCCTCTACCTACCAGACCTCAACACTTTCCTCCCCGAGTTGTGACAACCAAGAATGTCTCCTGATATTGCCAAATGTTCCCTGGGAGGCAAGATGACCTCTGAACCACTAGTCTAAGAGCCCGTGCTGTCAACCATGCATTATGGTTGAGATAACGTAGCCTCTTCACATTTTAAATGTGTTCAGAGTTATTTTCTTCTACATCTAAAGAAGGGAATACACCTTTGAATTTGGAGGCAGGCTATGAAGACTCCCTGGGATGTCAGTGGCTTTGAAGAGCATAGGTAGGAAATTAATTATTTCCAGGGAAATGCTAGACTTTTGTAACAGGTTTGTCATATCCCACCGTTGCCCAGTGTGGAGAATAGCCATGTTTCTTTCTCTTATTACCTTTTCCTGGTTCTACGTGTCAGGCACCCTTAGCCTTCAAGAATTCAGATTTTAGGTGTACACTTATGGTATAGCAGGGCAGTGCTTATCAACCAAAGTGTCAAAATATGTCCCAAACAAAAAATGTCTGTTGCAAATAATTTCTAGCTGATAAAATACCAAAGTTTGCTGGTGATTCATTTTTTAAAAAACTTATTAGAGTAAATGTAAGGATATCTACATAATTATTTTCTTTTCAACATGACTTCTAGGTTGAAGATTGTAGGCTGAGCTCCTGGTGTTACACGTAATTCTGGATGTGTCCGTAGGAGTGTATCACATGTATGGACACATTTGTCACATCTGCCTCTGAAGAAGAGGTTGAAAATTGCTGGTATTGGTGATTTTGGTCAATCATTGCTGATATGCAGAGAGGATTAAAATAAGAAGCCCTGAGAAGTGATAGCAGTAGCGTTTTAACTTATAAAATGTCTAAAAATATATGGCACTAAAAAATATATTAACCATGTGAAACATATGCAGATACATGTTCAGCCATATTTTCAGTCACATCTGACCACATATATAGTTGCATAATTTGTCCATGAAAAATACATGTTACTGCAAATTCAAATCTAACTTCTGCTCCATGAATTTGAAGGTTGCTTTCTTGGAAAACCCTGATTGAAGACAGTGGTGCAGATCAAAATTTCCCCAGAGTGTTGATGTAAACTTGATGTGAGACAGAATGTAAATGCTTCTGAAAAACGCCAGTTCTTAGTAACTTCCTGTTCGGTGCTTACACTCGGTTCTTAACAAATCCTTCACCTTCTTTTCAAATAGCTATAAATCATATCTACTGTACAGCTCTTTGCTTTGAGTGTAATGAGTCTGCTCTTTGCCTCCCCCCCCTTTCCTATTTCAGTCATACAACTAAAGATATTGATACTGAAATCAGAGATTGGACATAAAACTGAACATTTCCCTCCCAAACTTGGACTCAGTGAGCACACGGCAACTATTCAAAAAATGTTTGTTGTAATAAATTAAATTGAATTTGGCAAGGTGCAAGTTCTGGGGCCAAATTGTTTTCTTCAAAATTTGGAAGATCCCTTACGAGGAGGAGAGGTGTGGAAAGTTGGTCGAGGACAGTCAGGGGTTCTAGCAAGTGTTTCTTCCTGCTGAGAAGTTTGGTGTTACATGGGATGGGAAGCAAACACAGGTGGCAGGTCTTCTTAGACCAGACCGCTTCTTGCAAGGAATCTTCAGTAAGAGATTATTGGCACATCCAGGATAATTAGTGAGGAGGGCTTGGCTGGCCCCTCTGTACAATTCATCTCTCCTTTGGAGACCCAGACTACCAATCTTGGACAGCAGAGGCTCAAGAACTGGGCCCCAGCAGCCCTAAACAGCTTCCCTGTCCTCCCATCACAATGCACTTTCAGGATGCACTCTCCGCCAGGTGAAAGTGGTGGATTATAAATTAAATGAAAGTGTGTTGCTCGTCACAATGTCTACCTATCCGTTGTAGTTCATAGAGCAAAAATGATCCTAGAAATCATCTAGACCAACTCATTCATGTTGTAGATATGGAAATAGAGATTCAGGGAGATTAATTTACTTAAGGTCCTTACACGGATGTAAAAATAAGACCTGGGCCTCTTGACTTGCTGTTCAGTGCTTATAATCATAATCATAACTTAGGTTTCTTAGTCTCCAGTCTAACATTTAAGGTGAAGTAGAAAGTGCTACATTCTTTAAGCTTTTGGGGGTTTCTAATATTCTAGATGACGGTGGGGTAGTGGAAAGCAATAGAATGGCTGGTATGAGTTTCAGTTTTCACACTCAGTTATATAACAAATGCTATATTGAATTAGTTTCTATTGCTGCTGTCACAAATTAACACAAACTTAGTGGCTTACAATAATGGCCATTTATTACATCTCAGTTCTGCGGGTCAGGAGTCTGCGTGGGCTTGGCCAGTTTCTCTGCTTAGAGTCTCACAAGGCTTCAAGGTGTTGGCAGGACCATGCTCCTTTTTAGAGGCTCCAGGGACGATTCCCCTTCCACGCTCATTTCGGTGGTTGGCAGAATCCAGTGCCTCGTGCTTTAGGACCAAGGTCACGTTTCTTTGATGGCTCTCAGTTGGGGGCCACCAGTAACTCCCAGAGGCCTCTCCCTGGTTCTTGCATGAGGGCCCCGGCATCTCAGAGCCAGAACAGCACGTTGATTCCTTCTCACGCTTGGAATCTCTCTGGCTTCTGCCGCATCTCTCTGTTACTAGCCGAGAAAGTTCTCTCTTTGTAAGGGCTCATTAGTTTGGGTCCCCCTGGATAATCCAGGATAATCTTCCCATTTTAAGTTCCATAACCTGAATTGTATATGCCGAGTCCCTTTTACTATATAATGTAACATATTCACAGGTTCCAGGATTGGGGCGTGGGCATCTTTGGGGGCCCAAAGTGATTATCTTTCCTTTTCAGCCTCTGGAGAGAGGAAGGCAAGGAAGGAGTTGGGAATGGCCATTGGGTAACCAACCAACCATCTGCCATCCATTTCCCATCCATTTTGGTTCCCCATTCTGCTATATTTTTCTCCATAGCACTGACCATTTCTTTGTTAATTGTGTTGTTTTTCTTATTTAGCCGTGTAGTATTGTTTCTCCCACTAGAGGAAGGCTCCATGAAAGCAGAGACCTTGTCTGTCTCATTAACTTCTGTATCTCCAGCGTTTAGCACAATCCTGACTCACACTAAGTGATAGAAATTTGGGTGCTTTGTGTGATTGAGGACCACTTTGCATATACCATCCTAACACATTAGTCATTTCTTACGGTGAAGTTTCTTGGTGTTTCTTTTTCTTTTTCCCATTTTATCTGACCACCGACTTTGTGAGAACAGTAGGGAGGGAAGTTCTGTTATTAAACCATTCCACACAGAACCCTACTAAGTGGCAGTTAGGGTGGGAAATACCGGATAGTGTCCTTTATATATTCCCCCAAAGAGGAGCCAGTGTGACCTAACATTTTCTCCTGCACCTTGGTTTGCAGAGAATTTGGGGAGGATTGCAGCTTGTGGTCAACATAAACCTCCACGTGGGGTGAAGCTCGGGCTCCTTTCTGAGATCATAGATCTCAGAGAGAGACGGAGTCTCAGAGGTCACTGCTCTACTGATAATATGTAAAAAAGTTTACTCTTTAAGTAGTAGTTACATTTTAAATGGAACTTTGGTGCTCACTTCGGCAGCACATATACTAAAATCAGACTCTGAGTTTAAAAGAATGATGCTCTGATGGTGATAGAAGCCTTCCTGGTTTCTGGAAATCACGCCAAGGATGCTGACTTTGTTTATTTCTAATATTTTAGAATTCGTGTAAAGAACAAAGAAAGGTAAAGGTGATAGAAGAGGAATAGTTCCTTAAATCTAGATATCTAGAAATTTCTCACCCAGAAATGTCGTTGTGGGTTATTTTGTGATGTTAGAAGAGGCTGTTCTGAAAATCCTTCTCTGTTCAAAAAATCATGTTCTCCTTGAAAGCATAACCAATATTCAAACAAAAAGAAAATGTGCCAAGTCTGATCTCAGGAAACTGCTTGATCCCGGTTGGGAAACAAACTGAAAGGCATAGACCTGGAAATATTACGGAGGAATATTTATATATCTTATATAACAGGAGGAAAGGGAAAAGGGCATTAGGGAAAATTCCAGGCTTATAAGTCATGATGCTAGTGGTCTCAGATGCTGGAGAAGAAACTTGGTTTTCATTGAAAGTATGAGGTTCTTTTGCAATTATTCAAAATTATATAAAGGAAATAATTTAAGCAGGATAGACTCTATATGCTTTTGAGAAAGACATAGTCAATCCAGTTATATTTACGTCTTTTGGTTTAGGGTATAGAAAAAGGTTTTATCTGGCTAGCATGTCACTATAAAATCATCCCCAACTTGGAGAAAGGTTATGTTTATTTATTTGGACCCCAATGACTTTCCCCTTAAAAACAGTGTTGTGAATGATGATTAGGTCCCCAGGCCCCTTCACAAAAGCCATTCATCCTTAACAGTGCTAAATTATGTGACTAATGTTAGTATTATCACTATAGTATGTGATGTGGTTACTAAAATTTGCTTGTCATATGGCTTAGAAGACTTTTATGGGCTGACAGTAGTAAGAGTGCTAATTTTTTCAGCACTCGCTATGTGCCAGACGCCAAGCTAGGTGTGTTTTAGAACTACAGTAGGGTAACACTGATGGAATGTTTTCCTCATACCAGGCAGATTGACTTGTAATAACTCATTTAACTCCTGTGCGTCTGTTATCTCATTCAGTCCTCATGATAATCAAATGAGATAGGGACTAATTGTCCCCATTTTACAGATGAGAACACTGGAATCAAGAGGGTCAGATAACTTGTTTTGGATCACACAACTAGTTAGTGAGTGACAGAGGAAGGACGTACACTTCAGCTGTCTGCTTCAAAGCATGCACACACAACCACTTTGCAATATTCCTGTATTGTGAGATGAAAAATAAATGTTTTTCAGCAGAAGATTATGTTCTGGGTGTGTAGGTTTGTCAGATTTAGCTAATAAAAATACAGGACACCATTTAAATATTGTAGGAGATATTACATGGGATATACTTATGCTAAAAAATTATGTGTTATTTATCTGAAATTCACATTTAACTGGGCATCCTGTATTTTATCTGGCAACCCTATCTGGGTGGCACATTATGAGAACATGTCTCTGTCTCTCTGGTTTTCCTCTTCCCCACCACAGTCATGCTGGTGGCTACCTGGGCCTTAACGTAGTTCTGTAAAGCACATAGCTCAGTGTCTGCACCAGAGCCATAGCTCAGAGCCAAAAGCAAGATAGGAACTCAGGAAGCTTCTGAAGAGCGTATGGGACCTCCTTAGCCATTTGTAAATTCAGGGATGTGTGTAAGTTCAGGACTTCGGGATAGGTTGCCCTGTAAACTCTGCCCTACTGGAAGCGGTGGGCTGGTCAACGTTTAACACCTGGCTCTTCAGGGAAAAAACCTATTTGTGATGTTTGTCAGTTTCATGGTGTGACTATTCCTACCATGGCTGATTCATGATACCAACATGATGTCGCTGAACTTGGAGTTGGGAAGGAGTGTGCACAGCTGTCTCTGAGGAGCCCCATGCAGGCCGGTCCCAGTCCACCTCTGTTCCGTTCTGATTTCATATATAGGTAAATCAGGCCTATATAACAGTGAAAGATTTAAGGAAAATATCTACCACCATTATATTTCCTAAATTACAACAATTAAAATTTAAAAGAGAATTTCCTACTCAGGGAAATACTATTGATCAAACTTTTTCTGCACTTTAATCAAACTGATGTCTAGAGTTCTGCTTTCATTCCGCATTTAAAAGGCAACAAGTTAATCATCTGCGATAATGAATCTCCAATATTCTCACATTCTTTATTCTGAAGAAAGGCTGTATTTCTAGACCAACATTTCTACTGCACTTTTGATGCTAAGCCTCTGTGCAGTATATAGTGGGAGTGATTTTTTTTCCCCCAAATGTTCACTGTGTCACATATTTCTCAGCTAGCATATTGAACAGATGTATCTGTGGGTAGCAAGAGGCTGTGGGGGAATAACTTTATATTCCTATGTTTGATTGAGAAGTCCACGTACAGCCAGTTTGACTGTCTGAATTCACATCCAGCCCATTGTGGCTTTCCAACAGTATGACCTTGGGGAAGAACTTCAGTTTTTCTCAATTGTAAAACAGGACTAATCATGTTACCTACCTCGAAGGGCTACGCATATGAAGTACCAGACACCTAGTAAGCACAAAATAAATACTAACTCTTGGTAGTAGTAATGTTATAAATACTGTCAACATTGTAATTAATCTCATTAGTAAACAGCCAATGTATCTGCTTAGGTGCAGCAGATACTTTCCATTCTACAGAAAATGTTTCCGTTCATTTTTTTTTTCCAACCAAACCATATAAATATTCAACATTATAAAATTCTAATTTGCCATTAAATTTTTAAACAAATGTCAGAAAAAAATGGTCTTCCTATATTATGAGAACATCTGTGGATCTTTAGAATTTCAGGAGGGAAAAAGAAATCTGTTGTTAGGGTTTTTTGAGTCCAGAAGAAACCTAACCAGCAAGGATGTGCTTATCCAGGAATAGCCGCCGGCAAACTGTGAAGTAAACACAGTTTCTCATCTGCGCCCCTCTAGTCCTCTTTGTGGTCCTCTCATTCGTTTCTAATCATTCATACATTCAGCCATCCATCAAAATACGATTTTCAAAAAGTTAAAATCATGACTGTCATGATTTTCAAAAAGTTAAAATGACTGTCATTCATCGTGACTCATCCAAATATAGAATGAACACCATATCAAAGATTTATTAACTTATTACTGAAGGAACTGATCAGATAATCAGGTTGCTTCCAAGAGCATTTGAATAAATGGATATTTATAGGGTTTTTTTTTTGTCATTGCTGTTGTTTGTTTCCTTAAATAATGTGAGCATAAGATTGCTAGGAGGCACAGAGCCGGTTACTGTCGTACAGGGCAATAAGTCTATAACCTTTGGGGTTATTTTATCTACTAGACAGAAATTTGCATGTTAGCGTGTAATGTCTGGGCGCTAGTCATATAGTAATAGCAAAATCAAGCACAGATACATTCTTCCAGAGAATTAAATAATCCTTGGGGAAGCCCATTTAACAATGTCGTAGCATGACATTAAAATGTTATGCTATGGGGACCTCCCTGGTGGTCCGGTGGTTAAGACTCCACGCTTCCAATGCAGGGGCTTGCGTTCGATCCCTGGACAGGGTGCAGCCAAAAAAAAAACACTTACGCTATGCTCTCTGTGCCTTATTTTCAAGTATTGGATAATTTTTCTTAACACCTCTATCCATTTTTTTATTCAGTAAACCTTTATTAATATCTGTGTGCCCCAGGGATATAAGGACATAGTCACTGTCCTTAAGGAACTCATAATGCAACAGGGGAGACAACGTTCAAAATAAAAATTACAGTATAAAATGATAGACGTATCATTTTATATATAGACCCAGACCTCTGTAATGATGGGACTCTCCAGGGTCCATTATTTCAGAGGTCCCCCAGTCCCTAGCTCTACACCATGTCAACCCATCCACCATTTTCCCCACCTATATATTAAAACCCATCTCTTAGATCCCAATAGATGAATAATTCCTCTCTTAGATAATATATAGATAGAGATATATTTTAAAATAGGGGCCCTCAATATCAACCCAATGGAGTGTGTCATGTGGCAGTCTCCGAGTTGGTTGGGAACAAACAGGTTGAGCAGGAAAGAGGTGAAGAAGTCTTTCTTGTTGCTGCTATAATTACTGAATATGGATGACCCAGACATAATTATGAATTCCGCAGCCCTTGTATTTCAGAAACACCCCCTTGAAGATGTATTTATTTCCAAATTAATGGAGCAGGGGAGACCTTTCTGAACTTTTACTTTGGGACCCTAGAATTTAGTTATAATATGGCAGACCATGTTTTCTGGGAGGGGGGTGCAGGAGGCCGTCTGCGGTCACCTAAACTACCTTGACTGTCCCTTAAGTGAGAGTTGACCTGGGTGACTTCAGTTTCACCTGCCTGCTCTGCTCTGGAGCCATGTTTTCCCCTGTCTCCATGGTCACCAGCGTTTCGGCTCTCTGAGAACACACGGTGATTTTCTGTCTCTGCATTTAATTCTCCTAGCAGAGCCACCTAGAGTAGGAGGCCTGTATTTCAGTTCTCTGTACTTATGGAGTCAATTCAGTAAATAGCTAACAAGCGATTATTAATGTAAAGAACTTCAGTGGAAGCTGTAGAGCACGGACAAAGAATAATGCCCTTTTCCCAGGACCCCCTAGTTAATGAGAGAAGACAGAAACATGGAAGCCATTCTACAGCAGTGATTGTTAGTCTGGGCTGCGCGTTGGGATCACCTGGGGAACTCTGAAACATCCCGATGCCCAGGCTGCCCTCCAGAGCAATTAAATCAGAATCCCTGAGGGGGGCTTCCCTGGTGGCGCAGTGGTTGAGAATCTGCCTGCCAATGCAGGGGACACGGGTTCGAGCCCTGGTCTGGGAAGATCCCACGTGCCACGGAGCAACTAGGCCCATGTGCCGCAACTACTGAGCCTGCGCGTCTGGAGCCTGTGCTCCGCAACAAGAGAGGCCGCGACAGTGAGAGGCCCGCGCACCGCGATGAAGAGTGGCCCCCGCTCGCCGCAACTAGAGAAAGCCCTGGCACAGAAACGAAGACCCAACACAGCCAAAAATAAATAAATAATTAAAAAAAAAAAAAGAATCCCTAAGGGTAGGACCCAGGCATCTGTATTTTTTTTCAAAGCTCCCTGGGAGAGTTCAGTGTGTTGCTAAGCTAGAGAGCCATGGCTCTAAAGCAAAACAAACTGGGAAGAGGAGTAACAACATGCTCTGTGAACAAGGAATCCACAGCCATTCTGTATATTCTTATCCACTGTGTGACCACATTTCAGCCCATGAATGTGGAAAATGTAACCTCTCATTATAACCATGGGGAAAATGTAGGTCAGTTTGACTGTAGGGCACTTAGAGACTGTATAGTCTGGGAGGTATGGTCTGCAGAAGACTATACCTCTAAGGGGAAAAGGGCCCAAAAAAGATCAGCCCTAGAAGGATGACCCCCAAATCATTCCACATGCTTTCTCCCTCCCTTGTAATGTTTGGGGCTTTTTAAAAAACCCCTTGTGTTCCTGAAGAAGGGACCTTCATCCTCCAGGTCCCCGGCTTACACCTCACCTCCTTTGTGAAGCCTTTCCTTTCCTTCCCCCTATGCCAAGAAGAATCGGGTCCCTATTTTTCTCTGTCACTTAGCTCCTTATCTACTAATTATACTTATTATAGAATTTAGTTATACTATGGCAGACAGCTCATTTATACATTTACCCTTTTATGAGCCTTACTTTTCGTTGTTCTCCCAGTACCTAGCATAGTTTCTTGGTGTATTGAATAAGTAAACAGAGCTGCAGCACTTTTAGGTCCAGTCAGAAAAGTCATGCCATCAAGCAGGGGAGACCTAGACTGGAGAACTCCTCAGGCTGCCTCGTTCCATTTCTGAGCAGCGGGATTCTGCGCTTCCAGGCAGGAGTGTGTGGGGCGGGGGCGGGGGCGGGGCGTCAGAGAAATTGGTGGACTTGGCACTAGTTGATGTCAAGCAGCTGGAGGAAAGGATGGAGGAAAGGATGGACGAAGGCCTCGCAGCGCTTTGGTGGTAGCAGTGATCTTGAGTTTCACCTGCAGAGTTTTGCTGTGAGAGGAAGAAAGAAACAGAAGGAAGTTCACAGGTTTCAAAGTGTGTGTGGAGCCATGGGAAAGTGCCTGTGCTCCCAGCTCCTGTTGTATTTAGGCCACAGGCATCCCCCAAAGTTTAGAACAGCTCCTTCTGTCTGGGAAAATAGCTCGTCTGTTTTATTTTTAAACTTCAAATCTTTTTAAAAAATTGTAGGGTTTTTTTGGGGGCTTTGGGTTTTGTGTTTTTTTTGAATTTTGTAGGTTTTACACATATAAAGGTGAAAAGATTATTTCAATTTTGTAAGGATAACAGTCATGCATTCCAGATTTTCTAGGACAGTGCTAATTTTAGATCTCATGTCCTGTCTTCAGACCGTGTATCCTAATTTTTTATATGGAAAGTATGGTAGCTAGTCTTACAATTTACTATCAACCAGTCAGCCGTGCTTAAAGGTCTTTTATTAAAATGGCTAATTACCTTACATTTCTCTTTGAGAAATCAAGTAGGGCTGTTTCATGGACAAAAAAAAGCCTTGAAGGGAACCTGGACCTGGCCTTCAGTGCATTGCCCTGAGCCCCAGACTTTTGTTGAATGTGGTTTCTTGGTGAGGACAATATCTATTAACACCCTCTCCCTACCACAAGTCATTGGGAAAACCCTTCAAGGAAAAATGGGTCTTTAAAACTGTTCTTTCATCTCACCTCTAAACCCCAGAAACGTTTCTCTGTGAGGTGTAGTGACAGGAGCCCTGGAGACGGCCGGGAGGCCCTGCTGAGCCTGTCGCTGGTGTGCCCTCCCCTGCACCACCGGCCAGGTGGGATCGCTCTGGTTATTATGGATTCAATCGCTGTGCTTTCTCTTTCTGCTTAATAGATTCAGACCAAATTAAACCCTAATGATCGGACTGCAACCAGTCACCTCAATTTTAATTGAATGGCCCACAATGATACAGGCTTTTTCCCTATTAAAAAGTATACCTTTTTTTTCCCCCCTCACTGAATAGTAGGAAAAAAAAAGTTAAAATAAAGGCTGGGTAAAGTTAGAGTTGCTTGCTTATAATCATCTGAATGCCATAAGGTTTCTAGTAACCTGGTTACACATTCATTAGGGAACATCTTGTATATTCCTCAGTCAGGGTCATTTTGTGAAATACTAACAACGGAATAGCATCAAAATATGTCACTGATAGGTGGCCTGTCATCTTTTGGGAAAAAACAGGCTATGTTTATGTGTCATTAAATGCGCTACTTCTGGCTCATGTGAAAGTGTTATGTTTGCTCCATGTGCTCCCATAATGCTTTTGTAATGGAAATTCTAAAGTAAGTAACGACAGGGTCGTTCCCAGTGGCCAGTCAGTCTGTATTCACAGATTTCTGTTAGCTTTTTCCATAGCCGACGCCTGTGTGTGTTTCCATCTGCCCAAGTTTTCCTCCCTTGCAGCCTCGTTACTTTAGTGGTACGACATTCAGGAACTTCTCACGTACCTACCGGGATTCCAGTAGCACGTCATTTGGGGGTAACACCCTAACCATGAGGCAGATTTGAGCTCTCTAACCCTCCGTGATCCCCAGCATATGAAGGGAACAAGGTTCAGTGTAGGAGTGGGGCTTGCTATGAGTTCCACCACATTTGACTAAGGGTCAGGAGACGGGGAGGCCAGGGAAAGCCTGAGCTGGGATCAGCTGAAACCATCCTAAAATGAAAGCGAAATGGGGCCAGAGCTCTTTCCGGGTAGTAGTCATGTTTTCCTGCCAACACACAAGCCCTACTCATTGACAGATGACAACCGATCTAAGCGTCAAATAAGATTGTTAGTCTCAGGAATCAATCCGTGTAACACCATTTTAACAGGAGGCCTCATTCTTCTTTTCTTATCCAGAACTAAGAGGGAAAAAATGAATATGGTTTTTGCTCACAGAATGGATAACAGCAAGCCGCCTTTGGTTGTTCCTACACTTCTGGTGCCCCTCCAAAACCACAGCTGCACGGAAATGGCCTCCCCTCTGCTGAGCCAGGACCTGACGGCACTTTACGAGGAGCACGGCTGGAGGAGTAATGGAACAGACCTGCGCTACAGACCAAACCCCGGGGAAGTGGCCACGGCCAGCATTTTCTTTGGGGCCCTGTGGCTGTTTTCTGTCTTTGGCAATTCCCTGGTGTGTTTGGTCATCCACCGGAGCAGGAGGACTCAGTCCACCACCAACTACTTCGTGGTGTCCCTGGCGTGTGCTGACCTGCTCGTCAGTGTGGCCGGCATGCCTTTCGTCCTGCTGCAGTTCGCCACCGGCCGGTGGGCCCTGGGCAGCGCCATGTGCAAGGCCGTGCGCTACCTTCAGTATCTCACCCCGGGCGTCCAGGTCTACGTTCTCCTCTCCATCTGCATAGACCGGTTCTACACCATCGTCTACCCTCTGAGCTTCAAGGTGTCCAGAGAAAAAGCCAAGAAGATGATTGCAGCGTCCTGGATCTTTGAGGCGGCCTTTGTGACCCCCGTGTTCTTTTTCTATGGCTCCAACTGGGACAGTCATTGTAACTATTTCCTCCCCTCCTCTTGGGAAGGAACCGCCTATACCGTCATCCATTTCTTGGTGAGCTTTGTGATTCCATCCGTCCTCATAATCTTATTTTACCAGAAGGTCATAAAATACATTTGGAGAATCGGCACCGATGGTCGAACAGTGAGGAGGACAACGAACATCGTCCCAAGGACAAAAGTGAAAACTGTCAAGATGTTCCTCATTTTAAATCTTCTGTTTTTGCTCTCCTGGCTGCCTTTTCATGTTGCTCAGCTGTGGCACCCCCATGAACGAGACTATAAGAAAAGTTCCCTTGTTTTTACAGCTATCACATGGATATCCTTTAGTTCCTCAGCCTCTAAACCTACTCTGTATTCCATTTATAATGCCAATTTTAGGAGAGGAATGAAAGAGACTTTCTGCATGTCCTCGATGAAGTGTTACCGAAGCAATGCCTACACTATCACAACCAGTTCACGGATGGCCAAAAAAAACTATGTCGGCGTCTCAGAAATCCTCCCCACGGCCAAAGCTGTAGCCAAAGACTCAAGCTATGGTTCATTTGACAGGGAAGCCAAGGAGAAAAAGCTTGCTTGGCCCATTAATTCAAATCTGCCCAATACTTTTGTCTGATTTCTCAGAATTCTTTCAATTACTGTTATGCACCAGAGATTAAAAACTTTAACTGTAAAAACAAGCTATTTATATATTTCTTTTCAATCAACTTTCTGAGGGAAATGTTTGATTTTGTAAAATGCACTCACTATTGATTTTAGTTTCTGTGTTTTTTATTTTAGTTGCTTTTTGTTTTCGAGGAAGCTTTCACCTTGAGCTTATGGTCAATGGTCCCTTTCCTGTATTAGTTACATACGTTAAAAAAAAAGAACGCTTTCCTACTTTTTAATTTACCAGTAGGTCCAAAAAGCATAAGCCATATACACAGTCTTTGATTAATGATTCAACCTGGTTTTATTCTGTTTCCTTTTTCTCCTCCCTACTGAAATTTTGTTAACTATGGGCTTCTGTTCCAAATGAAATCTGCTGTGTGACACATTTCAGAGACTTGAATTTCTCTACTAAGCAACATTTAGAAAGTCTTAATATTGTGTATGTTTTTACATTACCTTCTGTCCGGATCTGTTCTGGAGAGCGCTCCGTATATTGGAATATATTGGAACTTGCTGGGTAGTCTTCTGTGATCGAATTATAATCAGGATTCTTAGGGAAAGAAAGCTTATAGAGTTGCCTAATTTTGGTCTCTGTCTCTTTTTCTGTCTCTCTTTCATTCTCCCTTAACCTAACCAGCTGATGATGCCTTGAAACATTTGAAGTGGCCGTGCTGTTTTCCTCACATCTGTGTCCCATCTAGGCTGTGTCCAGGATGTTTACGTCTCTTCTGAGTTAAACTCAAGAAAATGAGCAGGGACCCTGCCAGGGCAAGCCCAGAAAATGCCAAAGGGAGAAGTGCAGATGGGATCTCCCTGCACTCTGCAGTTCAGGCAGACACCTTTGGCTGCCCAGCGCTGCCCCTATACCCTAGGACAGCAAGTGCACGGAGCGCTTTCTTCTTTCTCCTGGACACTCAGACGTGAGGCCGTTTCTCCAGCCAGCACTTCCTACCCCTCATCTCTCTCCAGGATGTATCATCATACCCTCACCAAGCTCAGACTCTTCTTTGGCTGTGGTAACTCGAGATTTTCTTCTCTGGTTGCCAGGTCTCCATTATTTCAAATCTAGGACTAGCACATTTTAAAGATGTACTTATTCAAACAATAACGGGTTTATAGACAAGACTGGTGTGCATTTTCACACCCTAGTTAACGAGAATTGCAAATAATAATATCAGTTGTTCAGTGATTTTACCTGTATTATCTCACTTTATCCTCTCAAGTATTCTGTGATGTTCCTATTATCATCCCTACGTGACTTGCCCAAGTCGGAGTGTGACCGAGCTGTTTTTCACACTCAGGCCCCCTAACTGCAAGTCTGTTGCTCTTTCCTTGACAAGACAGGTTTCTCCCTATGGAATACATGAGTAGCCAAACCCATCCAGACCTCTGTGGGCCTAATGGCTGCTGCCTGCGTGGAAATCTTGAGGTCTGGGAGAACGTGGCATTCTTAACAGGAGAGTCTAGAAATTTAGTGAGCTGGCCCTCACCTTTTCCTTGGCTGTGGCTAGGTTCCTGGGCTGGTGGTGCTAAACGTCTGAAATGGGAAAGAAGCTGTACATCCCACCTCGCAGACACAGGGAAACAAGATTAGGCTTGGTATTTGGGGCAGAGAATGAGAACAATAAAGTATTCCATCCACAAAACATCTATAGAGCTGATGCATTTAAGTGGAGGTGCTTTCTTTAATCAAAGTCAGAAGATAAAAAGTGTCTTGTATTTTCTTCCTTTTCTTTCCCCTCCACATATTCTTCCTTATCCTATCAGCCAATGGCTGACCAGACAAAATGAGCCAGATGTTTATGTCACATGGCCCTGATATTTTGTGGTTCAGAGTTGTTAAAAAATAGAAGAGACCCTGCAGTACTTTTTTTTTAATTTATTTTTTAAAGTCAGATTGTAACAAGTAAAATTTCATTTACTTTAATTTTATTTATATATGTATTTTAGGTCTCAGTTTAAACCAAAAAAGACTAGATGATTACAAAGCTCCATTCTGTCCTTAATGTTCTGTGAGTTTACCCCAGTGGGTGGAAATTGAGTGAGACAACCTCTTACAAACTCTTGTTATCGAGATTAGTTTTTTTTTAAATCCCCCCAAATAATGACAAATTAAAGAGTGTTAATCAAATCACAATGGAGAGAGCTCTGAAGTCTCATGACCTATGATAATTCAGCTACATTTTCTCAGCATGTGGATAATTCATTTTATTTTATTTTATTTTTTTAGTTTAATATTTAGGATTCCTGTTGTCTCACTTGATCCTGAATTTGGAAGAAACTGGATGTAATGCACAGACTGATGGAGATTTGCATAAATAAGTCCCAGCAGTACGGGAACAACATTCACCATACCTCACGTTTACCTGCCAAGCACAGGGAGGCAGGCTGTTGGGGGGAATAGGAAAACGACTCCAGTCTCCTTATCAGGCACATGACGAGGTGCATCACGAATGTGGATTCATGTAGCTTCCAACCAGGAGTTCAGGAAAGCTAACGGGGAGCAGGGTTCTGAGGAGAGCAATTCCCCTCCCTGGCTCCAGGTGCCCACAGACCATCAGAGGAAGGGGCAGGGTCGCATCCTTTGAGGTGGAATTCAAATTTCTCCTTTCCTTCTAATCTTCAGTGAAATCATTAGTGCCACCAGCCTGCTGCCCAAAGTCCATCAGCACATCCTGCTCAGGTACACTTCCCTGTGGACCTTCTGTCACAGGTTTCCCCAGGGTGCCTGGGACCAATGAATGCCCTGGGCCAGAGTTCTCAGCAAGGGCAGTTTCATCCAGGGGGACCTCCACCAAGCATGTGGGGAGCAGAGTCATTTGCCAGATAAGGTTGGCACTCTTGGCTCTCCTGGTGGGCGCAGTGCTTCCCTTCTCCCTCCAGCCTTGCTGCTACCTGCCAAACTTGCTTTGAAGCAACAGAAGAAAGATCTGTTGGAGCTGCTGGACCAGGATCAGCTTCAAGGTTATGCTCCTTATAAAAACCACACGTAACAGAAGCAAAGAATTCGACTTTTAGAGTAGAAGGAATGGGACGTTGGGAGACCTAACCCAAGCCCCTCACTGTTTAGAAGAGCAAATTATGTCCAAGAGAGGTCAATGTAGGGATAAACAAAAATGCCTTCTGCCGACCAGTCCAACATTCTTCAAATTTGCTGTGCCGCTGGCATGATGCATTCACTGGAGTGAACAAATCCTCACTGTGTTGGGAAGAATATGAAAAGAATAAACAATTCCCCATTGCTTAATGAACCTGCTAATTCATCTGGAGCAGAGACGACCTTAGGGGGCCGTGATTAGACAGCCGTGGAAACGAACCAGCTTGGTGCCACTGTTTTGCAGAACGACCGCTTGGTGGCACTGTGGCCAGTAGGCAGACCCCAACAGCTCTTCACAGGGCCTGGCACACTGGCGATTTGGGGGAAAGTCCTCGTTGCATAGCAACAAGACAGTGAAAATTGCTGAGCACCCAGAGCAGCAGCTGCAGATTAACTAATCAGTGTGTTCAAAACACAAAGCATCTCAACATAGGAGGGAATTCCAAAATAATTAATACCCTTTACAGACGTGCAATCACTAGTCAAAATATTATTTTAAACCCATTTTACAAATGGTAGCATTTTCGAAAAACCCCATCTCACCAAACACGCAGTTATGCCACCCACACTTACCAGGGCCTCTCTCTTTTCTCCTTTTATTATTTGACTCTCAGAATTTATGGATTCCATAGCAGTGTAATCTAGACTTTCCCTAAAAGTAAATGTTCCTGTGTTCCTGGTAGGTAGGCAGTTATATTTTTGGCCCGTCTCATTTCCCTCAGACCCTCTTGAATTTTTTGAGCCCCTACCTACAGTCTGGGCCATTCTGAATTGTTTGCTCAACTGAACACTTCTGTTCAAAAGCTCTGTCTTTCTCAGGAGAAGCCTCCTTATTATTTTTTTTAATTGAAGCATAGTTGATTTATAATGTTGTGTTAGTTTCAGGTGTAAACTGGACACCTGAAGGTAAAAGTATATATTCTTTTTTAGATTCTTTTCCATTCTCGAATAGGTTATTACAAGATATTGAATATAGTTCCCTGTGCTATACAGTAGGTCCTTGTTGTTTATTTATTTTATATATAGTAGTGTGTATCTGTTAATTCCAAAGTCCTAATTTATCCCTCCCACTCCTTTCCCCTTTGGTAACCATGAGTTTGTTTTCTATGTCTGTGAATCTATTTCTGGTTTTTTTTAAATTTTTTATTTTATATTGGAGTATAGTAGATTTACAATGTTGTGTTTCTGCTGTACAGCAGAGTGAATCAGTTATACATATACAAATATCTATTCTTTTTCAGATTCTTTTCCCATATAGGTTATTACAGAATATTGAGTAGAGTTCCCTGTGCTATACAGTAGGACCTTGTTGTTTATCTATTTTGTATATAGTAGTTTGCATCTGCTAATCCCAAACTCCTAATTTATCCCTCCCCACATTTCCCCTTTGGTAAGCATAAATTTGTTTTCTATGTCTGTGAGTCTGTTTCTGTTTTGTAAATGTGTTCATTTGTATCATTCTTAGATTCCACATGTAAGTGATATCATATGATATTTGTCTTTTTCTGTCTGACTTACTAGAAGAAGCCTCTTTAAAAGTATTGCTTTTTAAAAACTCTCATCAACCCTAATTGAGTTATACAATTAGGATTCACCTATAATTTGAAGAATGTGTGATTTTAACTCTGCAGGAAAATGACCCCCAGAAATGCTGGGTGTGTGTATCTGGTTTCAGGGTTATGATGCAGGTCTGGAAGCTTGAGAACATCATCTGGTTTTCAGTGGCAGACAGTCAATATAGCAGTTTCAGCTGTTTGCCCACAACAGCTAGATATGGGGAATGAAAACTATAAGGGAATTCTGAATGAATCCTCTCTATTCTGCTTCCCTGCAATACCTTCCAAAGAGTGCTCTGTTTTAGGAGACTATATTCTGCTAGTAGGACCCTGAATGTGCTATGTGGACCATGGCATGGATACCTGGGCAGCAAAAGATCTGTGAAGAGTTTTACGGTGGAGAGGGTGGGGAGCACAGTGTCTGAGAAGAATGGATTTATACTCTATTCATCAGTCCAGACTCATTAAAATTCTGGGCTGATTCTCCAGGTAGATGGACTATATATACTTGAATGACCCTTTAAAAATTAGTAAAAACTGGGCACAAGACTCCAGTGACACCTCCAGCCAGCAAAGTTTTCCTTAATCACAAGTATGATGGTTGTTTTCAAGGGCTCTGGAATCAACTTCTGTGTTGAAGCTCAGGTTCTGCTTACCACCTGTTTAACCAGCAAATTCTCAAACCCCAGCTTCTCTATTTTTAAAATGGGGAAAATAACATGCCTACCTGTATTAGGGTTCTCCAGGAAGAGCAGAACCGATAGGACATAGATGACAGATAGATAGGTGGATAGATGACAATATTTTAAGAAGTTGGTTCTTGCAATTAAGGGGGTCAGCCAGCTTGAAGTTTGTAGGGTGGGTGGCAGGCTGGAAACTCTGGTAGTTGCTGCAGTCTTCAGCTTGAAATCTAGGGCAGGCCAGCAGGCAGGATTTGATGCTACAGTCTTGAGGCAGAATTTCTTCTTAGGGAAACCTCATTTTTGTTTGCTCTTAAGGCCTTTAACCGATTAGATAACCATATTATCAAGGATAATCTTAAAGTCAGTTGGTTGTAGCTGTTGAGCACATCTACAAAATACCTTCACTGCAACACCTAGGTTAGTGTTGATTAAATAACTTGGTATTCTACCGTAGCTGACATGTAAGACTATCATACCACCTTATAGGATTGTAATAAAATGAGCCCAGACCCATGTAAATCATTCATTCAGTGCATTACCAAACACATGGGAAGCCCTCAAAAAAGGTTTTCTATTGTTGTTATTTGAATTTAGTTGTTGCTAACCCAATGGATTTTTCCATTTTCAAGTTCTTCAGCACCTATTGCTATGTGCTATCTAGTAGAAACAGTTTTTTAATACCATTCTCAAATTGTGGCATCGTTTTCCTTCTTTAGCTTTTTTTCTTTTCTTTCTTTTTTAGTTCTGCTAATATTTTGCAGACTCAGGGGGAAGGAACACCTGGGAACAGGAACTTGAATGGGAGGTAGGTGACAGAGCTACTTCTATTCACTCACTCCAAAGGGGATTTTTTTGAACTATTAAGAAAGCATGGTCTAAATTCAGGATATGAAAACACTTGAGAATGCAGCCTTTTACCATCATTCTTGTGTTGCGATTTCCACATATACAATAGAAAGAACTGATGGAGGGAAATCAGTTTCAACTGTTAATTTAACCATTCTAGTCAAATATAAGAAAAACCGGTGAAACGGGACTTAAGTCACTCTTGGCCATAGTTAATTGTAGGCAACTCTGTAGCTAAAAACATGTAACCATTATATATTTTCAGTTGAACCATAAGTGAATTGTACTGTAACTCGAAACAAATCTAAGTGAAATCAAGTGAAATTGAAGTCAAGATAGTTTTTGTTTTGTTTTGTTTTGTTTTTTTAAAGCTATTTGATAATTGGAGTGAAGGGGCAAAGAAACACAATGAAAATCCAGACTCAAACTTACAAACACAAATATTGTAAGGAACTTTTAAGTTTATTTTGAAGAAAAATTTAAACCAGCGAAATGGTTTATGGTTTTGTTTTTTTAAGAAAAGATATGTGAGTATACTGTTTGGAGGACAAAGGGGAAAAACACTGCCTATATTTATCCGTTTTGTGGTTTAAAGAAACCCTCAACTACAACAGGCCACATATTAAAACTCAATGTAATTTCATAGACTAGGTAGAGATCTCCAATAGCACCTGCTTCCGTTTTTTGGTTTATATGAGCTGTCACACCTTGTGGAAGGTGAAAGTGAGACCTTGCCCTGTGGCGGCTAAGATCACCTGCAGGCTGGATGCACGCAGGCTGGGTGCAGCGGCGTTCATCACCTGGCCTCAGGAAACTGCTAGTGATCTTAGTGGTATTATCCCAACCTGGCTCCACCTGTCCCAGAACTGACCCCACAGACTAAGGTTGACTCTTCACTCCCTAGTCACCCTCACGTTTATTCAGGAGACTGAAGTATATTAACCAGAGGCCAGTGTATTGATTTTCAAGGGGATATATTCCTTTCCAATGACCAGAATGCTTAGATGACTTATTCAGGGCACATTCTTACTGATTTTGGAATAATTGGGAATCTGGAAGTTGCTTAGTGAATATGGGATCTGACAAAAAGGAGTATGGTTATTTTTTTGTTTGTTATTATTTGGAAGATATTTTAAACTAGTTTATTTTTATAAGTTGAATATGAAATCTATATTTCACATGGAAAAAAATGGAACGATTGTATTAGTTATCTATTATTGCATATTACCCCCAAATTTGACAGATTATAATAACCCACATTTTTTAAAATCTCATAACTTCTGTGAGCAGGAATCTGGATACAGCTTAACTGTGTCCTCTGATTCACAAGGCTGCAATCACAGGGTTAGGGTCAGGGTCTCATCTGAAGGTTCAGTGGAGGTAGCATCTGCTTCCAGGATCACGTGGTTGTTGTTGGAATTCATTTCCTTAGGGGCCTGAGGTTTGAGGGGCATTACTATTTACTTTTTGTCATTAACCCTATACCTTCTTTTCCTGTGGTATCGGCAAGCATGGTGTTCATTCCACTGAAGTGGGAAAACCCAGAACTCACTGTGGGCTTTTGGCCTGCTGGTTCTGGGTTATCCAAGGCTACCTAGTGGAGGCACAGGCGTCGTCATTTCTAGCCTGCTGACTTGACCAGGTTCGGGGCTGTAAAGTTCGGGGCTTGTCAGGCACTGTTTGCCTCTCAGGAAAGGGGCACTGAGGCATGGCAGGATTGAATTGGGTTCTGTTGGATCTCAGGAGATTTTTCCTGCTCAAATACTTATCTAACTGCAGAGTCAAAATGGCCTGTAAGCCAAAGCTGACTGTCCAACTGCAGCCCAACCCCCAGCCCTGGAGTGTTGGGAGCACTGTGTCACAAAGCAATAGGTAAGTTAGTTGTACCCACTCTGACCCCAAGGCTTGCTTTAAGAATTCAGCTGATCTGCCTCCCAGTTATTTCTAGAGTTCACCTGGGTAGTTCTCTGCAACCCATAACCGTTTCTGAGTCACGACCACCATCTGTCTTGTGAAGTAATCTGAATTTGACATGGATGCCTCCAAACTTCCTAGAGACTTAAAAAGAGTCCTTCCAGCTCCATGTGTCCTCCAGTCAGATACGTGGGGCCTCAAATGTGGCCGCTCGGGTCAGGGCCATGCTGGCCTACACCAGGCCTTTACAGTGGTCGGCTGGAAACCAACTCTCTGGCACGGGAGGGAAATCCCTGATTGGTAGCATTTACTGATTTCTGTGGTGTCAGTACTCCCATCACTGCTGATTGAAAGCTACCAATCTGATGTCACTCAGCATGGAGTTGGGATAGATGCACATGATTGGCTTTCTTCTGGGGCCAGCAATATACCAGCTGCAGCACACTGTCGTTTTGCACGTTTTATGAAAGGCACCCTCCAGGTAGAGGGATTAAGAAAGGCTCCTCTCCGGGCAGACCTGCACCATACGTGTGACCCGGTGAGCAATGGCAGGCACCCTTTCCTCCTCACGTGGCTTGTTGAAAGGAACGTGAGGTCGATTTTAGGCCTCCTCAACTGGGTGCCTTTGTGCAATGCACATTCAGCACAACCTCACACAGCAGTCCCGCTTCAATTCATGATACTGTGTAATTAAGTAAAATGGATGGAATAAGGGAAAAGTGAGCCAGGTTACCTAGCAGCCTGAAAACCTGCTTTATACAGATGATAGGATTACTGCCAGGTGGAACATTAACTTCTTAAAATTAATCTAGTTAATAGAAGGCTATTATTGCTAAGAAGAGCCCGCAACTATACACCATTCCAGGGATAGACATAATGATATAGCTAAAAAGACTTCAGAAACATGAGGCCTGCAATACTACATGTTTAGATTCCAGACCATTAAATATATTTATCGTTAGTGATTTAAATCTTAATAGTCAAACCCAGGCACACATGAATATTTAAAATTTAACATAATTCTGTACTACTTAAGAAGTAGCTTCTCATAACTCTATTTAGCCTACCAATTACTCTGGAAATTATCCTCCCACTTTCTTACATATGAGGAAATAAGCCGAGAGAGTACATAATTCAAGGTGACGCAAAAAATGGATTCAAGACCAGTTCTGCCTAAATCTCATACTCTTTTTACTATGCTTATACAGACATACTTCAGTATTGTGAAAGAGACAACCTGAAATGGCTCCAGTGAAGATATTTTATTTTTCATAAAAATATAATTGTACAATGCTCTTCAGAGAAAGAAAAATTCCTTCAATGCCCCAAAATACCATGTGATTTAGTAGTAATTTTCCTCTCTTTTAAAACTAAAAATGTAATTGATAATGTGCAACTGATTTCTTGTGAAACATCGCATTTACATTTTTAAATTTTATTTGCCTTTATTTTAACTAAGTCCAGTTTAAACCTATGCTTTTTGGAACAACCCAAATCAAGCCTACCAATTCAAAGATGATAAAATAAAATGCTAAATGGTGATGCTGATAAATGCTGTCAGTCAGCTGGTAAACAGTGATATGAATTTGCTGCAGCATGAAAGATCCTGATTTAGATACATTAGAAAGACTTTAGATACAATAGAAAAAAATTTAAGAACTTCAACTATATCCTAAAATTTGATCTAGTCAAACTTATTTCATATTATACTCAGTTGCTCTAATATACAACGGATCTATGCTAAATTAACAACAGAATATGACTGGTCTAAATACGTAAATTTATTTTCCCCCTTACCTTCCTTTCTTTGGGAAAAGGAAAAAGGAAATATTACTCTGTGTACTCAGAGAGCAAGGAGAACAGCAGAACAGATGAAGGGGGACTGAGCTCGCTGACTCTTCCACCCGCTTCTGTTCTCTCTCAGCCGGTATGTTGTCCTTATAGGTGAGTGAGAGATGCTAGGATTTCAGCATGCTGCTCCTTAACTGGAATGGGGCAAGAAATGCTCCAGCTGTTTTAATCAGTGACGTTTATTAACATGCTTCAAGTGGCCAAAGCGTGCAACCAGCACAATACCCAAAGCAATCAGAACACTGCTTTTTAAGACCAAGAATTTTTCTCTCGGTTTGATCTACTCCAAAATGCCAAATAGATAGGTTTAGGATTAAACTGAAATAAACTGTAATTTACTTTCACCCAAAATTACATATCGGCTACCTGAGGACAAAGTCACTGCTCTTGTAAAGATACTGAAGGGAAGGGGAGTAGCTCAAATGAGCCTAAAATTTAAAATCACAACCAGAGAAGAAACACTTCAAGCAAAATGGGGACATTCCATTGAAGAGCCACATTCATTTGGAATGTTTGTTTTGAAAACAACTCTTTTGGGGAATTCAAAAGGTACTGAACAAAGCAACGTAGAGTAAGTCTTGGGCTGTTTTGCAAAATAAAAATATACATTTGAGTAGACCAGATGGCAAAAACATACCCATTACAATCTGAACACTATATTTAAAAAACTTAAATTCTGAAGGCCTGAATATTAACAATCTTTAATCTATCTATATTTGTGATCCTAAAAAGACATTAAATACTCTTAAACCCCCAGTCCTCCAAAACACAGAGAGGCCCAACAGACTGGGCTAGTGGTATATCAGTTGTCACACAGTACTAGACTAGAGATCTGAGTCTGCGACCTAAGCACAAGAGATCTTCAGGAACTCAGGCTTAGAGGAAGCACTTAATTCAAATGCACGGCCTCAGAGAAGGAGGGAGGTACCTCATCACCTGAAACTATGTGGTCCATCTCATGTTCCCCCTCACAGTCAAGCTAGACTATGATGCCTCCTCTTAAACTACTTCGTAAGAAAACACATATTGTTTGGAAGCCAAATGTTTGCTTCATTAGAGCAAAGAGCAATTACAATTTAGCAGCAACAGAGAACACAACTCCTGATTTAAGGATGGGAAAGAGAAGAGAGAGTGTTAAAGTGTCCCAGTGGGGACATCAAAAGATTCCCAGATCTGAGTGTATCATATTGAGTGTAACTCCTCAACCATCACTCCATTTGGTAGCCAGGAAGAAAGCAAAGGTAGTTGTGGTGGGAACTGGAGGGAACTCCTCTGCCTTCTGCCCCTCCTGCCAGGCCCCCTGGCGACTCTGCTTCAGTGCTTCACTCCAGAGTGGAGGCATGGCCAGGGCTGAATCGGATGCACACCCACAGTGTGTTTCTCTCTGGCTCAGAATACATTCATAAGGAAACTCAAATCAGGGAAGAAACTAAGTGTTCTGGTTATGGCTACCGCCATTAGATCCACCAGCAATGTGTCCCTCATTTCGTTCCAGATCTCTTGAGGCAGAAACTCCATCTCAGCAGCTAATTTCATCCTATTTTCTTTAGAAAAATTCTCCAAATTAGGTGATTACAAAACGAAATGTGTGTGAACATTCACTCCTGCCCTCCCCATATACATATATAGACATACAATAGAAACACACTGTATGGGTTGTCAAGACGATGTATGTTACTGAAATGCCTAACAGGTTACTTCTTATTTAAAAATAAAGTTTGACTAATTATTCTCCAAGTACAGATTAGGCCCTAGTAAACCTGTATAAATACAGTTAGAAAAGACAGCAACAAAAGTTTTAAATAGAGGCTATCTTAAGGGCTTCCTTGATGGATTTTGTTAATGTGTACATTATTTAAAACGGGCATATCATTATGGATTATAAAAATAGAAATGTATAAATTTGTTAATACATATTCACAGCTTATGCTGGAATGGCTCACAGGAGAAATGGTTCATGCAGAAAATAAACATTACTCAAGTAAATATAAAGGAATAAGATTAGGTCCATAAAGGCTGAGAACTTATAGTCAGTAATCAGCCCATTTGGTTTCTCTTTGTAGGGCAATCAAAAACATGAAAGGAAGTGACACCTAAACACACATACACATACAATTACATGAATTACATGGAAAGAATATAAATTAACCAATAAAGCAATGTGGAATTGAGGTGCAAAAAATATAATCTTCACTCATTCTCTCTACTGTACTTTCAAGCATTGCAACATTTGTTAAATGCCATGGGTGGCAATACCAACCAGAACAGGTCTGAATGTCTGTAAATTTTCTAAGTGTTGAAAACTAAAGCAAAATCCTTTGAGATCTATGATCACACATTTTGGTAGAAATTGCAAATTTACAGAGATGACTGAGCAGTAGGTAGTAAATGGAGCCAAGAAGTACAATCTTGCCTATTCATCCTCCAATAAGAATCAGAATATTGGCTTCAATCACTGACTCATCATTTTATATGCTCTTCACCCTGAAAAATAAAGTTACCAATGTAAGAATGCTTTTTTTTTAAAAATATATATATTTATTTATTTATTTATTTGGGGCTGCCTTGGGTCTTCGTTGCTATGCGCGGGCTTTCTCTAGTGGCGGTGAGCGGGGCCTACTCTTCCTTGCAGTACACAGGCTACTCATCTCAGTGGCTTCTCTTGTTGCGGAGCATGGGCTCCAGGTGCGCGGGCTTCAGTAGTGGCACGCAGGCTCAGTAGTTGTGGCGCACGGGCTTAGTTGCTCCGTGGCATGTGGGATCTTCCCGGACCAGGGCTCGAACCCGTGTCCCCTGCACTGGCAGGTGGATTCTTAACCACTGCACCACCAGGCACAGGGAAGTCTCAAGAATGCTTTTAAAGTCAATGAAGTTCGGTTAATCTGTTTTAAAATGCATGCTTTTTTTTTTTAATTTAGTATCTACGGGAAGGCTATTTTCAAATACAGACTGAAAGAAAACTGAACTGTTTTGGCTTTTTTTCATTAATTGAATTTAGATTAAGGCAAATGTTACCTCATCTAATAACAGCTATAAAAAGCCAATCCTTCAGTTTTATAAAAAATTTTTTAAAAGATAAAAAGTTTGTAACATTTCCTTATAACTATTTTCAAGTGCTCCCAAAGCAATCACAATGATGAAGAAATCAACATATGGCATCTTCATTCTAAAACCTTAACAGTCTGTCCAACAAATGGTGCTGAGACAACTGTATATTCACATGCAAAAGAATTAAGCTGGACTTCTATCTCTCACCATATAGAAAAATTAACTCAATAGATCAATGATCTAAATATAAGGCCTAAAACCATAAAACCCTTAGGAGACAACACAGGGCAAATCTTCATGACCTTCGATTTGGCAATGGATTTTTAGATATGGTACCCAAAGCATGAACAACAAAATTAAAAATGGTCTTCCTCAAAATTAAAGTCTTTTGTACACCAAAGGATACTATCAAGAAAGCGGAAAAACCTACAGAATGGGAGAAATATGTGTAATCATATATCTGATAAAGGTCTAGAATCCAGAATATATAAAGAACTCTTACAATTCAACAACATAATGAAAGACAATTAAAACATGGGCAAGGGACATAAAGAGACATTTTTTCAAAGAAGACATACAAATGGCCAACAAGCACATGAAAAGTTGCTCAATGTCATCAGTCATTAGGGAAATGTAAATCAAAACCACAATCAGATGCCACTTCACTAGGAAGGCTACAGTTTTCAAAAATGGAAAATAAAAAGTGTTGACAAGACACAGAGAAATGGGAAACTTCATATACTATGGTGGTAATGTAAAATATTTCAGCCACTGTGGAAAACAATTTTTGGTTCCTCTAAGAGTTAAATATAGGCACTTCCCTGGTGGTCGAGTGGGTAAGACTCCGTGCTCCCAATGCAGCGGGCCTGGGTTTGATCCCTGGTCAGGGAACTAGATCCCACATACATGATGAAACTAAGAAGTCAGCATGCCGCAACTAAGACCCGGCATAGCCAAAATAAAAATAAATAAATAAATATTTTAAAACATAAATAAAAGTTAAATATAGAATTACCATATGACCCGGCAATTCCACTTCTAGGTATATACCCAAAACAACTGAAAACAGGTACTCAAATACATACTTGTACATGCATGTTTATAGTAGCACTGTTCACAATAGCAAAAGGTAGAAACAGATATCCATCAGTGGATAAATGGATAACAAATTGTGGTATACATATACAATGGAATATTATGCAGTCATAAAATGGAATGAAGTACTGATACATGCTACAAGGTGGATGAACCTGGAAAACATTATGCTAGGTCAAAGAAGCCAGACACAGAAAGTCACACAGTGTGATTCCATTTATACGAAATATGCAGAGGAGGTAAATCCATAGAGACAGAATGCAGATTCATAGTTAACAGGGGCTGGAGGGAGGGGGTAACAGCGAGCAACCTGCTAATGCATTTGGAGTTTTCTTTTGGGGTGATAAAATGTTTTCTAACCAGACGGAGGTGGTAGTTGTACAACACTGTGAACGTACTAAATTCCTCTGAATTGTGACTTTAAAATGATTAATTTTGTTATGTGAATTTCTCCTTAATTAAAATAAATCCTTACAGGTGATGGGCTACTGTACTAGATAGAGCCTGAAGTAGGTGAGGACAGGTTCTACCATTATAGCTGTGTGACCTTGGGCACCTTACCAAACAGCACCTGTGCTATTTCTTCATCTATAAAATAAAAAGTACAATTATACTTCACACAATTACTGGAGGAAATAATTACGATAAACATAAGTGAAAATACTTTGTAAATCAAAATCAAAGGTATTGTTATTATTAACAGTAACTAGGGAATTCCCTGGCAGTCCGGGGGTTAGGACTTGGCGCTTTCACTGCCGAGGGGTGCAGGTTCAATCCCTGGTCGGGGAACTAAGATCCCGCAAGCCGTGCAGTGCGGCCAAAACAATAACTAGACTGGTACACTCTCACTTATTGACTGAGTCTACTTTAAAATTTTCCCATGAATTTATCAGTTGCTCTTTATAGACCCCATGTATAACGCATTTCAATATTTAGAATCTAACGCCAGTTCACTTGCTTATTAGTGTATTACAAATGACATCAACATTTTATTTTATTTGAAGACACAGCAAGGAAAGTGGTCAACAGAAAGCCTACTTTAAGTCACTCTTCGAAAGATAAACTCTCCCATGTACTGTACTCACAGGAATTGCTGTTAGCGTCTGTCTTCCCAGCTTTCAGGTGCCTGCTTGAGTTCTGCTGAGATTTGTTCTGCTCTTCTCCAGTGAGTAGGGCCTTTATTTCAGAAGGGATTTTCCCTTGGTCCATTGCCATGCACCACTGCTTGTACTGAAATATGTAAAATATATTTAAATAAAATTTTACTAGTCAGAGTTCAGCAACCACAGGTGGAAATCCTAGACATAAGAACTCCTATAACTAGAGGTCAAATTGACTGCTGGGAATCCCACCTTCTGTTGTATTCCTGTTTATAACCTAGGACATGGATGAGGCCTGCTATCTTCAGAAGAGGGTGAAAAACTACTGCTGAATCTTCTTGTGATGTGCTGGAGTAGTGCTCAGATTAAAAAGGGCCCTCTGGCTAAAAGAATATCTCCCCATGGAGTGCCATTCATTAGAATTCATCTCTTTTTGCTGACTGTCACATTATTATTTCTACTCCTAAAATAAATAATTTTGTAACTTCCTTTCTCTATTTCATAAATATTCACTAAACATCTACTTTCTACCAGAGTGTGTACTATGGACTTTGGGGGTATAAAAGATTAATCAGTCCAAAGATTATGTCCTCCAGTGGCTTACAGTGCAGAAGGTGAAAAATAATTTACAAGTCAAATTCACGTA